>NW_006399907.1:7390084-7457118 GCF_000299155.1 Elephantulus edwardii | reverse complement strand
AACTCAAATCACAATAAAAAAGACGAGAACCATTTGTCAGTTTATCACTTTCTACATGTAAAACTTAGGACATTGATTATATTCAGCACACTGTAAAACTACCACTATCTTTTTCCAAATGATTCCATCAACATTAACAGAAAATCAGCACTCCTTGAACAATCACACCCTTTCTTCCACCCCCATAATCACTAACAAGCTTTGGTATATATGCATTTGCCTATTTTATATACATAGGATCATACAGTATTTGTTCTTTTGTGACTGACTTATTCCATTCAATATTTTCGAGGCTCATTGTAGTATGCATCAGGACTTCATTTCTCTTTATAGTTAAGGGTTATTCAATTGCTTACATTTTACCTATTCAACTGTTGCTAGACATTGAGGTTTTTTTACACCTTTGGCCTCTTGTGACTAGCACTGCAATGAACATTTGTGCACAGGTTTCTGTTCGTGTTTCTGCTTTCATCTCTTTGGGGTAAAGGCCTACAGTTGGGATTGCTGAGTCATATGTTTAACTTTTCGAGGATCTAGCTCGATTTTTAGGCATTTCATGACCTTTGAGACTGATGAGATAATCACTGGTATTCTGACCACATTCCTCAGCCATGAGGCTCTAAAAATGAGGACAGAAAAGGTAAGTAGACACCAAACCCAACATACTTGTATCAATTCAGTCCCTATTCATAGCTAGCCTGCAAGAAAGAGTACAACTGTCCCATAACGTTTCCAAGCATTGATTAACAGCTCAGTACTTTTATCCACTGAGCCACCAGGGATCCTGGAATAGAAACAGAAAGAAAAACTTGTAAAGTTTCAATTGTGGAAAGACTTAAACTCGTCATTTGGGAATGTTGCACAGATCAACCGTTGCTCCATATAATTCACTCATGTCTTCACAAGTTGAACTGACTGAGAAAGAATCTGGTTCCTGTGGACAATCAAATTCGAATCATGTATTTATGAGCTGCAATTAGGCAGGATCAGGCTTATATTATTACTCCCCTTTCCCTAGCACACAAAGAGGAAGGCAGTATAAAAGTTTCCCACAATTTTATTTTCTGAGACTCTTGTTTGAAGTTTGCATGAGATAATGGATAGGAAAGCCCCTTGAAAATGGTAAAGCCCGGTTGCAAGGAGTTGTATTATTACTGGTGTTGGAAGGGAATTGACAGCTCATTGTCTTATCCTGGAGCTTACTGCCTCATGAAAGGTCACCCCACCTCCTGCCCAGCAGGGGCTGGAGGCTGCCCTGGCTGCATTCCCCCACAGCAATGCTCCTGGTCCATTTCTCTTCCACCTTCCCATGGAATTAAAAGTAGAAGATGGACAGAGCTTTTTGAAAGCTGTAAGAAGTTTGTAGGCCCAAATTGATTTTTTTTTACCTTGCAAACAAACATCTTGAAAATGTTTATTATAGGATTCATTGAACTGTAGGATGACTCCTATACATTCCTATTGCTTAGTGGTAAACAAACTGAGCAGAGGCTTCTGTTCCTGGGAAATGATCCTGATGGTGTAGTCCACCGTCTAACCCACAGGCCAGGCGGTGCCTCTCTCGTGGTTCAAATCCACCAGTGGCTCCTCAATAGAAAGATGGACAACTATCCTCCCATGCGACTTCTAGCCTTGGAAACTAAATGGAGGGTCAGTTATGATTTGGTTATGACTTAGCAATGAGAGAGAAACGAAGTAAGTAAAATGAGAGTTTACAACTAGTTAATAGTGCAATATTGCTATTCAAAATGGTTGACTCTGGAGAACATTATGCTGAGTGAAATATCCCAGTCACAAAAGGACAAATATTACATGATGCCACTGTTGTAGAATGGGACTGTCCTTGGGGTTGGGGAGAGACTGAGTAAGATGGGTTCAATAATGTATACTGCACTGAAACAGAGGAGGGAGAAAACTGTTTAAAAGAGATATATGACTAGGTATTTCTGTCATCACAGGAGTCTAGAGCGAGGGCTACATGGTGGAGGGGACCTGGGGAAGGGTTTGTAAAACAATGAAAGAATCCTTTCTTTTACTTTTCCATAATTTTTGACTCATGTACTTATAACTTGTTAGTCAAATTTGTGTCTTCTAGGCTGCAACACTTCCATGACACATCTTCAAGGATATGAACATGTATGGCCAAGCACAATCAATAAGAGTGCATCTAAATTCCAAAATCAATCTCCATAATAGTCTATGTGTTTCCTACTGCCAAAGGGGCCCTTTAGAGTAGTGAGAGAAGATCTTCACCCTGAAACCCACAGTGTCCCTTTTCAGCAGGAAGTAGCCAAGAGAATACGCCATCCCCTTTTCCTTATGAATCAGGGTGAAGTCTCTCTCAGGGAGGAGTGATAGGGAATGGCAAAGGACACACCGACAAAGGAGATTAATCAGAACTGACTTTGACAAGCACTGTGGCAATTGGACAATTAAAACAGACATTCGGATGGCGGGGAAGAAGAACAAACTGGGGAGGAGGGTAGAGAGAATGGTGCAGCAATGAAGGAATAAAAACCCAAAATCCCTGTAAATGTTCATTAAAACTAATAAAATTTAATAATAAAAAATAAAAATAAAAAAAATAAGAGTGCAATATTGCATTGAGTTGGAACGGTATAAAGCTCATTTCCATTGCCAATGAGCTGTGAGACTGAGGCATGATATTTCATTGTTCTGTTACTCAATTTTTCTTCTGTGATTAAGTGTGATAAGAATAATGTCTTGCTAACAAGGATAGTGTGAACATTAAGAGAGATGAAGGTGCTTTGCATCAACTGTGTACCACGAAGTCAGAACCCACTCATAGCTTACTATCCAGTGGTTTTTCAAAGACAGTAAATCAATTGCATGGGAGGAGATTATCCATCCTTCTCCCAGGGAGCAGCTGATGGATTCGAACTGAGTGTCTTTGGGATGGCCAGTAGCTCCTTACCAATATTAAACATGAATTTCCTCCCTGCCTACCATCCCTTGAGCCATTGGTCTGCAGTTAAATGTACGAAAGTACATTTTACTTTGAGGACGTATGAGGAATTGAGTAAGGCTTTGAAAAGGTCTTTTCAGAGTGGATGAGGCCCTGATCTATACAACTGGGGAGTTGTGGGTAAGCCCAGGAAGCTTGCTGCCCTGGGGCTGCAAAGACGGCTCTGCATGTTGAGTGAGATTTGTTTTGTTCTCAAGGCCATAATCCATGTGTCACCAATCATTTCTGACACATTAAATGAAGGTCTGTCACATTGGCTTCTAAGTTCAAGGTTTTAATTCACCTTGGAGAAGTCACAATCATTTTGCAGCTAGAATCACCACTTGGCCTTGTTTTCTTCTGAACTCCAGTGCGCTTCATTTCTCAGAACCAGTTTATCAAGACTAGAGACTAATGCTGGTGGTGTTGGCTCGGCTGGAGAAAACAAAGCCATTAATGATAGTTAACATATTAATTGCAGAAAGTGCTTCTTTAAGTTTCTGTTGGCAACAAGTTACTAGTCTAACAGAGTCAGTGAAGTGCATCCAGATTCAATTTAAAACCTGGCCAGGCGGGCTTTTTAATCTTCATGCTTCAGGTTTTCGTTATTACGGTTGCCAAAATGCTAAGCTTATAATTTACAAGTAGTACCCATGTGTTACTTAGAAAGAAACCAAAACCTAAAAATAGGAATGAAACTCAGGAAAACACCAAGCGAGATAAGTAAATCTTATGTTAAATGTAGAAAGCTTGTAAGTCTGCACTCAAGATTCCACTAATTGCTTACATTTCAGTTGATTAAAGCGAGTGCATTAACCAGTCAGAGCGTCTCTGCCCAGAGAAAGGTGGTAATTCTCTCATGTTTCAGAAAATTTTCTCACATAATTTCTTGCTCTTTTTTCTTCTCCTGTGACTGATTACTGAGTTCTTAGGCAACAAACTGCTCTTTCTATAACAGCCAGGGTATTATGTCCACCAGAATCACAGGGATAACTTCGAAATATTGCAGATTTGGTTCCAGATCACTGCAATAAAAGTATTGCAATAAAGCAAGCTTTTGTTAAATTTTTCTAGCACATATAAAAATTATATTTCACATTATATTGTTGTTGTGTGTTGTTGAGTCACCTGCGACCCATAGTGACCCTATGTTCAGCAGCTCTGAAACCCACCCTGTCCTCAGCCTCACTGATTCTGACACATCTAACCCCATTACCCTAGTTATTGTATCAATCCATCTCATGTGAGGTCTTCCTCTCCTGAGCTGTCACTCACCCTACCAAGCATGGTGTCCTTCTCCAAGGACTGACCTCTCTTGGCCATGTTCCCAAAGTATGTGAGACAGAGCTTCAAAATCCTAGGCTGCAAGGAGAGACTTGGTTTCACCCTCTCCAAGACACACCTATTTGTTTTCTTGGCAGTCCATGATATTTTATTATCACAACTCAAAGGCATTTATTCTTCTGTCAGGCTTAGTCATTGTCCAGGTCTCAATGCATAGTAAGTAATTATGAAGACCACGGCTTGGATCAGGCACACCTTAGTCTCTAGACTGACATCATTGCTTCTCAGTACTCTGGAGAAGTCCCTGTCAGCAGATTTCCCCAATGCAGTTCGTCTTTTGATTTCCTGACTGCTGGTGCCAAGAGTGTTAATTGTGGAGCTGAGCACACTGTAATTGTTAACAAAATGTAGCCTATTAAGTGTACAATAAATGACACAATAGAGTAAATGACTAAGGTGTCCCTGATCCAAGGATAGATCGCCTGGCTTTAGCCTGTTTATGTTCTGTTCATAAATACTAAACCTGGCACGGGTCCAGACAAAGATTCTCACCACTGGGCCAATTGGCAGCATCAGGATGGATGGTGAGGAGATTGAGATTTTTCACATCTTCAGTTTGCTTGGCTCCACAGTCAACACTCTCGGCACCAGCAGCCAGGAAATTAGAAGACATATTGCCATGGGAAAGTCTACTGTTAGGGACCTCTCCAAAGTACTGAAGAGCAATGGTGTCTCTTTGGAGACTAAGGTGCATCTGATACAGGCCATGGTCTTTGCTATCACTTGTTATACATCAGAGAGTTGGACAATGACTAAGGAGAATAGAAGGAGAATTGATGCCTTTGAGCTGTGGTGCTGGAGAAGAGTATTGAGGGTACCGTGGACTGCTAAAACAAACAGATTCATCCTGGAAAGGGTCAAACCGGGCTGCTCCGTGGAGGCAAGGATTCTAAGGCTCCATCTAACATACTTTGGACATGTTGCAAGGAGGGACAGGTCCTTGGAGAGGGACATCATGCTTGGTAGGTTGGAGGGACAGCACAGAAGGGGAAGGCCCTCTATGAGGTGGATTGATTCAGTGACTGGGGTAATTGGGATGGGTGTGTTGGAGATGGTGCGATTGGCACAGGACAGAGCACAGTTTAGGGCTATTGTACATAGGGTCACTATGAGTTGCAAGTGACTCGATGGTACATAACAACAACAAAACCCATTCATGCTTCTAACTCTAAGAAAAGCACTAAATATACCATGGCCTGCCATGAGAACAAACAAGTATGTCTTGGAGAGAAGACCGCCAGGATGTTCCTTAAAGGATGGTGAAACTTCGTCTCACATACATTGGGCATGTTGTTAGAAGGGGCGAGTTCTTGGAAAAAGACATCATGCTCAGGAAAGTAGAGGGTCAGTGAAAGAGGGAGAAGAAGCTCAGCGAGATGGATTGACACAGTGACTGTAAAATGGGCTCAAATGTGGCAGTGAGGATGAGGATGGCTGGCCCAGAACTGAGCAGGATTTAGATGTTCATAGGGTGACTAAGAGTTGTAGTTGACTTGAGAGTCCCTAACAACCACAGCAAGAGGGTAGAAATATCTCTGCCAATGTTAAGGATGGTACAGAAGTGTTATGACTGGATAGTTGAAAACTACTGCTTAATGACACATTTAACAAGAGACTTGTCTCTAAAATTTATAGAAAACTCTAACACCTCAACAAGAAAAAAAAAAACCAACCGAAAACCAAACAACCCAATTGCAACCTGGGAAGAGGACATGAAAATCCACTCCAGCAAAGAAGAAATTCAGATTACCAGCAAACACATGAAGATATACACAATTGCCTATTGTTGTTGTTAGGTGTGGCTGAGTTGGCTGTGACTCATAGCAACCCTAGGAGCAGCAAATGAGAACTTTGTGCTATCCTTAAAAAGATGCAAAATAGGGGAGCTCTGATGGCCTAGTGGCAAGAAGCTGCACTGCAATCCAGAGGCGCACTGCTAGAATCCATCAGATGCTCTGCCAGGGAAGGAGGGACAATCTCCTCCTGTACCAGCCAGATCTGATTTGACGGTACACACACACACAAATAATAAAATTTAAAAAAAATTTTAAAAAGATGCAAAATGAAACAACAATAAAATAGTATCTTACTCTAGAAACAATAGCAAAGTTCAAGTTCAAGAAGACATCAAACAACAAATGCTGGCAAGGATGTGGAGAGATTGGAATTCTTAAATGCTGCTAATAGTGTTGTTGTTATATGCCGTGGAGTCTCTTACAACTCATAGTGACCCTATGTACAAGAGCCCTAAATCCTATTCTATCCTGTGCCAACCTCACTGTCTCCGACACATTTACTCCTACCACCCCAATCACTGCATCGATCCACCTCATTGAAGGTCTTCCTCTCCTGTGCTGTCCCTCCACTCTCCCAAACATGATGTCCCTCTCTAAAGACTGGTGCCTCCTTGGAGAAGGACGTCATGCTTGGGAGGGTGGAGGGACAGCGCAGGAGAGGAAGACCCTTTATGAGGTGGATTGATTCAGTGACTGGGGTAATCAGGGTAGGTGTGTTGGAGACAGTGAGATTGTCACAGGATGCAGCAGACTTTAAGGCTGTCTGTTGTACATAGGGCTTGCTATGAGTTGCAGGCAGCTGAACAGCACATAAAAATAACACCGCTAGTCCAGCATTTTACATTCAGTATTTGTACTACTGAAAACTCAATCTTCTTATTTGAAATATTGTATCTCTGTCTTCTTAGTTTCTTAGTGTTTCTCTAATGAAAATATCACAGTGAACAGAAATTTATCTTCCCGCAGCTTAACATGTTGTTGTTGCTATTTATCGTCAAGACAGAACCAACTCATTGCTGAGCCTCCAGCAAATGTCAGGAGACAGTAAATCGCATGGGAGGAGCTTGCTCGTCTTTCTTCCATGGAGCAGCTGGTGGATTTGAACTGCATGCTTTAGGGTTGGCAGTTGAGGCTAGATTGTACCACTAGGCTACATTTAAGGCACAGGATCCAGGGCAAGACTATCCGCTATCCTGGGGGAAAAGTCATTGTGTCGGCTTCCTGGTTTTCATCTTGGTGTTCCTTAGTAAACTCCATGTGGCCTCAACTTTCCTCCTTTTGTGCTTGTCTCTAGGCCTGTTTGCTATTTTATATGTTACTCTATACCATCAAGCTGTGTTGTAATACCAAAGGCACGCTGTTCAAATCCCTATTCCTCCCCTCCACCCATCCACCCACGCTCCACCCCTCACCGTGCTCCCCACTGCAGAAAAAGAATGAACAATCTCCTCCCATGTGATTTTCTGCTCCTGAAAACCTGCTAGAGGATTAGCTATGGGCTGGTCATGACTACTGTACATAACAAGAGCAACTTCACTAATTATCAAATAGAGAAAAAAGGAAAGTATACCCCAGGATTACTTAGAGTGACAACATTTAAATAGTGAAGAAATTTAGAGCATACTAAAAGTTTCCTATGTCTCTTTGTATTGATTGTTGGTGATTACATTCTAGGAATTATTATTAACTTTAGTCAAGAGCAGTCATATTTCTTTCAAAGGTAAAAATCAAGGTACATCCCTAGTGTGGCACATGAAAGTTCACCGAGGAAACACAGAGCAGCAGCACTAAAAAACTCCAGAAAAATCTAGTAGGCTGTTAACATACAAAAATCACTCTTAAGAATGTTAATTCATTAAGGGCATGAACTACATGTGTAGTGTTCTTTTATTATTTTTATTATTATTATTTTTTCCTGTGTGTTCCATCAAATTGGATCTGACTGGTACAGGAGGAGACGGTCCCTCCTTCTCTGGCAGAGCACCTGGTGGATTCGAATCGTGTACCTCTGGGATTGCAGTGCGGCTTCTTGCTACTAGGCCACCAGAGCTCCCTTCTTTTTCTTTAAAAAATAATTTTAATGAAAGTTTACAGAGACTTTGGATTTCCATCATTCATTCATTGTTGCACTTTTAAGCAGGATATTTTCCAAACCATCTCTGAAAAGCAGGTTAGGCTAAGTGTGCTAGTTCTGTGCATGCGTAGTACTCTGTGAACGCTTTATCATGCAATGCTAGAATTATCATGCCTTAGATATTTAGTGCTGCTTTATTAGGAATACAATGGTAGATGACTTTAGCAAATTTTGGAGGCTGGAAGTCTATATTTGGGACCCTAGTTTCACAGACATCTTTCTCTGTCAGCTCTGGAGGAAAGTCATTCATTTTGGCCTCACTTTTATCACAAAGGCCGTATTTTCCAACCACTAATAAGGATGGCAGAGGAAGAATTGATATCCTTGAATTGTGTTGTTGGAGAAGAGTTTTGAAAATAAACCATACACTGCTGAAAGAAAAATCTGAATAGAAGAAAATGCAACCAGAATGCTCCTGTTAAGGTCAGAACTAGATAAATGAGGCAAAACTGGATAGAAAAAAAGTTAGGTTGGATATTGGTGAGAAAAAGCCAGATGAAGCTTATGCTGGGAGCCAATGGAAGACGGAGGTCAAATGAAGTGGCCAAGACCAAGAGAATCCAACCAAACCCAGGGAAACAATATCATTAGACTAAAGCTGCCTGGTTTAGTGTTTTAGATGTACAAGGGATATAAAAAACAATAGTCAGTACTGTCCACTGAATTTTGAACTGCAACATAATCCCACTGGCCCAAACTCAATCCTGGAAGCATGCTCAAACAAGGAAACGAGCTGCCTATATTGGTACATGGCACACTTTGCACAATGTCTTTTTTATTTTGCTTTTAGAGAAATGGTCTCTCTTGCTCTCTGGGATGTATGTTTTCTAATAAGATGCCTTTACTTTCACCTTCACTCTTGTCTCCTTGCCTTTCCTCTCAGCGGTGTGCTCTAACATAGGCTCAGCCCACACCAGGATTATTTTGAGCAAGACGAACACTTAAGGAGGGCTGAGCCAGGCCCAGACCAAGGGATTCACTCATCATTGGCCTTCTTGTTGTCTCTCACAGTTCTTTGTATGGACAAGGGAGGCCAAAACCAGGGCATTGACTGCACAAGAACACTCCTTAGAGGATAGGATAGTGAAACTTCACCTCACATACTTTGGATATGTGGTCAGGAGGGGCCAGTCCTTGGAAAAGATATCATTCTGGGAATGGTGGATGGTCAGAGAAAGAGGGGCCACCTTGGAGAAAGAGATCATGCTTGGAGGGGTAGGGGGGACAGGCCACCTTGTAGAAAGAGATCATGCTTGGAAGGGTAGGTGGACAGTGCAGGAGAAGAAAGCCTGTATGAGCTAGATTAAAGCCATAACTGAGATAATGAGGGTGGGTAAGGTAAGTGTGTCAGAAACAGTGAAGCTGGCTCACAATAGAGCAGGGTTCAATGCTATTGTGCACAGGATCACTATGAGTCTACTCGACAGCATGTAACAGCAACATTCGTTTTCAGTTGGCCATTTATATGATTATCTGATTCACAATGGGCCATACCAATGCATTTCAGCTCATTAATGTCCAGGGTATAAATTTTTATGCATTCTACTCCATTTTTTTACAGCTTTCAATTTTCCTAGATTCATACTTGCTACAGTCCATACTGATTATTAATGGATATTTGCAGTTATTTGTCCTCATTTTGAACAAGGCCACATCAGCAAATGACAGTGCTGAAAGCTTTACTTCATCCATGTCAGCAAGATTCACTCTACTTAAAGGAAGGGGCCTGGTACTGCAAAATGTTACATGTTACATTGCTAACCTAAAGGTTGGAGGTTCAAATCCATGGGTCCCTATGCAGGAAAAAAAAATAGTCTCCTTGACGGCTTGTGAAACCCAACCAGGATTGCAATGAGTCAGAATCAACAGCAGTATATCTAGTTTTGATTTTGGTTACTTTAAAAGTTACAAACTCTTTTGAATGCTTTCCAGCTTGCAATCCTCAGACATTATATTAGATGGTGTTTTGCTGTTATTCATAAGGTTTTCACTGGCTAATTATTCCACAAATGGATTTGCAGTCTTAGTCTGTAAAGTACTTTAAACCTACCGACTATGGATGATCCTGCTGGAATTTGAAATACTAGTGATATAGCTACTAGCTTCACATCACCACAAAAACCGTCAAACCATCAAAGTACAACAAACTGACAGAGGAAGTGGTGGATTAGGATCATAGAAGTTAGAATTCACAACCCATAGGATAATTACTTATGATAGTCTGATGAAGGTGCTTGACACAGTGACTGCTGCAAGGGGCTCTTATGTGTCAGGAAGTATGAGCACGGCACAGGATAGGACAGGATTCAGATCTGTTGTTCATAAGGTCGCTCTGGGTCATACTTGAGGGGACAGCACCTAACAACAACACTCAAGTTGATACATACTTTGGAGGGACACCATTCAATCCACGACATAGCTACTCGGCTCTCTGGCTTCTCCTGCAGCTGTCATGGAGCCATCCAAGTTCAAATAACAATAATGGTGACTATACTTAATTTGATCCAGAGATTGTCTTCCTAATTTTGAGTATTTACTTTTTGCATAACTCTCTTCCCCCAGGGGGCTGGAAGTCCAATATAAAGGGAATATTCTTTATAACATTGTATATTCTCACCACATATCAGAATATATACTCAAGCATATATGTTTATGATTATTATTGTGAACATTGTTGAAAAAAGGAAACAAAATAGCTCAAGTGTATGGTACTTTAACTGTAGGTTAGTTCTATGACTCCCATGTAATAAGAGCAGTCTATTTCAGGAAAATTTCAGGAAAATGCAATTTCAACAAATTTCAATAAGATGTCCAACTTATTGTAGGGATATATATTATTTTAAGATTGTTCAAGAAAAGTAAAGCATCAGCTACCTTGCACAAACATACACACACATAAACACAGAGAGAAAGAGATCATTGTTATTATTGTAGCAAAAGTAGATGACTGAGAGGTAGAGATAGCAGTAAAAATTGGCTCTAATAGGCAACTGCTCAGGTAGGGAACACCATACTCCAAGGTATATATGCGGTCAGTCCTGTTCAACCACATTCCTGCTGTGGTCCCCTTAAGCCCCCTTCCTTAACCCAGAAAAACTCATACTTTTACAAAGCACTGCAAGCACACTCTAATTCTCCTCCTTTTTTCCCCTTTTTCCCTACAACTCCCAAGGAATTAGAGGGAGCAAACGCTTTATCTTTCTAACATATCATAAAATTTTTTCATGCTGCAACTGTGTGGAATAAAGACTTCTTTCAAAGGAAAAGAAAGAAAAACCATCATAAAAGGGCAGCATGCTCTCCTCATTCCTGATGGCTGTTTCTTTGTTAACATCTCAGGTGTGCATGTGTACCGACTGTCTTTTCCTTCTTTTTTCACCTTTTACCTTTTTTGTCCACTGTCATTTTAAAACTTAAACTGTTGATTTCCTCCATCTTCTAAAGGCCTGCACTTTTATTACAATAGAGACAGATTCTATATATAGATTTATAAAAATCATTAATGATTATGAGTCATTTAGCAAACATTTATTAGACATCTGCCTTGTGCTAGGCACCATGGAAACTCAAAGATTAATCAGATTTGGATGAGCCAAGCAGCTTTTAGCTTTTGGTGCACATCAGAATCAACTATGCAGGTTTTTAGATAGACAAATAATCAGGCAGCAAGTACAAAAATTCTGATTTCGTTAGCTTGTTCCAAGAACTTTTTTTTTATTCACAGGTAATTCTTACACCCTCAAGTGATTAAAAGTATTAGATTCTGTCCTGATTTTCATACATAAGCATAAGGATGTCCACACATAACTGTAACATAAAGAAGACACTGATGGATGTGAAGTGATACAAAGTTGTAGAAGACCTGAGAAAAGGAAATATTGCAATATCTGTTTGAGAGACCAAGAGTGTGTGGAGGAGTAAAGTGAAAGAAACTGGGAATTTGGACTCGATAAATCTGGTTTCTCATCCCACCTGTAACAATTGTTATGATGTTGTTGTTATTATTGTTATGTACTATCAAGTCACTCATAGCGACCCTATGTACAACAGTCCTAAACTGCTCTATCTTGTGCCAACCTTACTCTCTCTTACACACCTACCTCTATTACCCTAGTCACTGAATCAATCCATTTCATCAAGGGTCTTCCTCTCCTGTGCTATCCCTCCACCCTCCCAAGCATGACATCCCACTCCAAGGAGTGGTCCCTCCTTGTAACATGTCCAAAGTATGTCAGAAAAAGCTTCAGAACCCTTGCTTCCAAGGGATAGCCTGGTTTCACGTTCTCTAGGACAAACTTGTTTTGTTTCCTAGCAGTTCATGGTATATTCCAGCACCACAGCTCAAAGGCATCAGTTGTTCTTTTATCATCCCCAGTCATTGTGTACATAGTGAGCTCTAGTGGCCTAGTGGCAAGGAGCTGCACTGCAATCCTGAAGGATTGAGTTCAAGACCACCAGCTGCTCCACTGGAGAAGGATGGGCAGTCTTCTCCTGTGTGGTTAATTGCCTCATAAAACCTGCTGGAGGATCAGCTATGGATCAGTTCTGACTCTACGGTATACAACAACAACAACAACAGAGTTATGACATTGTTGTTGTCATTGATTGTCAGTGAGTCAAGCAGGACTCATAGCGACCCTATAAACTCTATGACATTGTTTGTTGTTATGTGCTGTCGAGTTGCTTGTGACTCATAGCAACCCTATGTACAACAGCCCGAAACTCTGCTCTGTCCTGTGCCGATCACACTGTCTCCAACACACCCATCTCGATTACCTCAGTCACCGAATCAATCCACCTCCTAGAGGGCCTTCCCCTCCTGCACTGTCCCTCCACCCTCCCAAGCATAACATCCCTCTCCAAGGACCGATCCCTCTTTACAACATGTCCAAATTCAGACAAAGCCTCAGAATCCTTGCCTACAAGGAGCAGCCCCATTTAACCCTCTCTAGGATGAATCTGTTTGTTTTCCTAGCAGTTCATGGTACCCTCAATACTCTTCTCCAGCACCACAGCTCAAAGGCATCAATTCTCCTTCTATCCTCCTTAGTCGTTGTCCAACTCTCTGACGCATAACAAGTGATTGCGAAGACCATGGCCTGTATCAGATGCACCTCAGTTTCCAGAGAGAAACCATTGCTCTTCAGTACTTTGGAGAGGTCCCTAACAGCCGACTTTCCCATCGCAATATGTCTTTTAATTTCCTGGCTGTTGGTGCCCAGAGTGTTGACTGTGGAGCCAAGCAAACTGAAGCTGTGAACAATCTCAATCTCTTCACCATCCATCCTGATGCTGCCAATTGGTCCAGTGGTGAGAATCTTTGTCTTCTTGATATTGAGCCTCAATCCATATTGAAGGCTGCAGTCCCTGACCCTCCGCAGCAAGCACTTCAGGTCCTCAGTTTCAGCAAGCAGGGTTGTGTCATCTGCATAATGCAGATTGTTGGTAGGTCTTCTACTAATCCTGATGCTACATTTCTCCTCATAGAGCCCAGCCTCTGGATAATCTGCTCTGCATAAAGGTTGAAAAGATATGGAGACAGGACACACCCCTGGCATATGCTCTTCCCAATTCTGAACCATGCAGTGTTTCCTTGATCTGTTCTGACAACTGCCTCTTGATCCAAGTATAGGTTTTGCATTAGCACGATCAAGTGTTCTGGGATTCCCATTATTCTCAGAGTAAGCCACAGTTTGTTGTGATCCACACAGTCGAACGCCTTTGCATAGTCAATGAAACAAATGTAGACATTCCTCTGGTACTCCGTGCTTTCAGCTAAGATCCATCTAACATTAACTACAATATCCCTAGTACCATGACCCCTTCTAAACCCAGCCTGGACTTCTGGCAGTTCTCTGCTGATATGCTGTTCCAATCGTTTTTGAATAATCTTCAGTAGAATCTTGTTTGCATGTGAAATCAATGATATTGTTCTATGACATTAGGAACATTAAATATGCCTCATGACTGCTTCACCCATTTTTTCCCCATATATAAATGTATGCCAAGGGATTCTAGTCTGACTACGTCCTAAATGTGGTCATTAAGAAAAAGCTCCAGTGTACTCTTTATATTTGGGTTCTTCTTCTCGTTAATAAGAATAACAAAACAGGGCTCCAAGCTTTTCTAGGCAAGCAAAGAAAGAGGTTTATTAGAGAAAATACCTGGCAAAGGAACATGAATCAGTGTTAGCCCATGAGTCCTTAAATAAAGAAGTAAGTAATTCTTTAAAGGTTCTGAAAGTGGGGAAAGAATATCATGTTTCTTTATGGAGTTGTTGTTACGTGTCTTCGAGTCAACTACCACTCCACAACCCTAGGAACAACAGATCTTATCCATGCCATATCCTATGCTATGCTTCCCATTAACAAGACAGTCAAGTTAATTGTCACAGGCATTGTTTCATCTGTTAAAGGTTTCCTTCTCTTTCTCTAACCTGTCACTTTCCCCAGTATGATGTCTTTTTCTGAGGACTGACCCCTCCTGATGACATGCTCAAAGTATGTAAGACAAAGTTGCACCATCCTGGTCTCCAGGGAGCAACCTGGCTGTTCTCTCTCCAAGACAAACTTATTCTTTTGGCAGTCCATGGGATAGTCAGTTTTCTTCACCAATACTACCATTTAAAGGCATTGATTCTTCTTTTGTCATCCTCATTCATTGTCCAACTTTTAAGAGCATAGGAGGTGATTTAAAAGATCATGACCTGGGTTAGGTGCACCTTAGTCTCTTAAATTTCATTCGTGAAGAATGCAAAAAGTCATTACAAAGACAGAGGAGAAACAAAAAAGACCAGGATGGATGTCAGAAGAGACTCTGAATATTGTACTACAACACCAAGAAGCCAAAGCAAAGGAAAGAAATCAAGAGGTTAAGGAGCTGAACAAAAGATTTCAAAAATCAGCATGGGAATACAAAGCAAAATATTATAATGGAATGTGCAAGGAGCTGGAGTTGGAAAATCAAAAGTGACGAACTCGTTCAGCATTTCTAAAGCTGAAAAAACGGAACAGCAAATTCAAGCCTCAAGTTGCAATACTTAAGGCAGAATGTTGAAGGACCCAGGAAGCATCAAAAGAAGGTGAAAAGAGTATACAGAAGCACTATACCAAAAAGAATTGGCTGACATAGAAGTATTTCTTGAAGTAACATATGATAAAGAGCCAATGGTGATGAAGAAGGAAGTTCAAGCTCTGAAGGAATTGGCAAAAAACAAGGCCCCAAGAGCTGACGGAATACCAATTGACATATTTCGGCAAACAGATGCTGCCCTAGACACGAGGGCATGTCCAGGTTATGGCAAGAAATCTGAAGGACAACCACCTGGCCAACTGACTTGAAGAGATCCATATCACATGAAAGCAAGATTCTGCTGAAAATTATGAAAAAATTACTGGGACAGAAAATCAGAATAGAACAATCAGACGTGCACGCTGGGTTTAGAAGAGGTCATGGTACTAGGGATATTATAACTAATGTTAGATGGATCTTGGCTGAAAGCAGAGAATACCAGAGGAATGTCTCTCTGTGTTTCATTGTCTATGCAAAGACATTTGACCATGTGGATCACAACAAATTGTGGCTGAGAAAAATGGGAATCCAGACACTTAATTGAGCTTACGTGAAACCTATTCTTGGAGCAGAGGAGCAGTCATCAGAACAGAGCAAGTAAGCACTGCATGGTTCAAAATTGGGAAGGGTGAATACCAGGGATGCATCATATCACCATACCTTTTCAATCTATATGCAGAACACATCATCAGGGAGGCTGGGCTCTATGAAGAAGATTGGAGGAAGACTCATCAACAACCTATGTTATGCAAATGACATAAGCCTGCTTGCTGAAACTGAGGAAGACCTGAAATGCTTGCTGCAGAAGGTCAAGAACTGCAGCCTTCAATATGGACTGAATCTCAACATCAAGAAAACAAAGATTCTCACTCCTGGACCAATTGGCAATTCATAATAGACAGTGAAGAGATTGAGATTGTTAACAGCTGTAGTTTGCTTGCCTCCACAACCAACACACTTGGTATTCACAGCCAGGAAATAAAAAGATTAATTGCACTGGGAAAATCTGCTGTCAGAGATCTCTCTAGTGTACTGAAGAGCAACAATGTCAGTTTGGAGACTAAGGTGCACCTGACTCATGCCATGTTGTTGTTAGGTGCCATCGAGTCATAGACAACTCATAGCGACCCTATGAATGAAAGGCCTGAGCACTGTTCGTACGTCGTTTCCGGAGGCAAGCCGTTTCGGAAGTGGATGCTGCTCCTGCTTCCAGGCTTGTTTCAGTTAGGAAGCTCCAGCAAACACGGGTGACCATTACCATGTTTAGACTCATGCCATAGTCTTTGCAATTACTTGTTATGTGTCAGATAGCTGGACAATAACTAGGGATGATAGAAGGAGAATTGATGTCTTTGAGCTGCGGTGCTGGAGAAGAGTATTGAATATACCTTTGACTCCTAGGAGAACAAACAGGTTCATCCTAGATAGGGTGAAACCTGACTATTCCTTAAAGGCGAGGATGCTGAAGCTTCATCTGACATACTTTGGGCATGTTGCAAGGAGAGACCAGTTCTTAGAGAAGGACATTATGATTGGGAGGTTGGAGGGACAGTGCAAGACAGGAAGACCATTGACAAGATGGATTGATTCAGTGACTGGGGTAATGAGGGTAGGTGTGTACAAGACAATAAGGTTGGCTCAGGATAGAGCACGGTTCAGAGATGCTGTATGTGGGGTCACTAGGAGTCATAAGTGACTCAACGGCACATAACCATAACAGAACATGATATTTTAAAAATTTTTCTGAGTTATTTTTAGAGCATTTTTAAGACATTGGAGTCATCCATTTTTGTTCATAAGCTCATATTATAAAGTAATAGCTTCTTGTGTTTGTTAGGTGCTGTTGAGTTTGACACACAGAGACCCTGTGAACGATAGACCCGAACCCTGCCCTATCCGGTGCCATCTCCATCGTCTCTGACACACCTGAGCCGATTACTGCAGTCACCGTGTCAATTCATCTTCTGGGGGAGTCTTCCTCTCTTTTACTAACCCTTCATTTTTCCAAGCATGATGTCCCTTTCCAAGGAACAGCCTTTCCTAGTCACATGTCCAAAATATGAGAGGCAGAGAGAGCTTCATTATCTTTGCCTGCAATAAGTACTCTGGCTGCACTTTTTCTAAGACAGGTATGTCTTAGAAACATACCTGAAACAAACATACCTGTGTGTTCTTTTTGGCAGTCTTTTTGGCAGTCTTTTTGGCAATCCATGGGATGCTCAGTACTCTTCTCCACCACCACACCTCAAAGGCATTAATTTTTCTGTCATCCTTATTTCATTGTCTAGCTTTCAGATTTCTAGTTGGTGATTAAAAAGACCTTGGTCTGATTAAGGCAAACCTTAGTCTTCAAACTGGCATCATTGCTTTTAAGTATTTAAGAGAGGTTCCTGACAGTAGACTTGCCCAATATAATACTACTCCTGATTTCTCAACTGCTGGTATGAAGGGTGTTGATTTTTTGATCAAGCAAGATGAAATCATTGACAGCTATCAATCTATCAATCATCTATCTAATAGGATGTTGTTTGTTGGCACCATGGGGAGGATCTTTGTTTTCTTGATGTTGAGATGTAAACCATACTAAAGGCTGTTGTTCTTGGTCTTTTTCAGTAAGCATTTCAAGTCCTCCATCAGCAAGCAAGGTTATGTCATCTGCACAGAGCAGGTTACTCTGATTCTGTTGTCACATTCTCCTTCACAGATCCCAGCTTCATGAATTATTTGCTCAGCAAACAGACTGAACAGGCACAGAGAAAGAGTGCATCTCTGATGCACCCCCTAATTTTAAACTATGCAGTGTTCCTTTGCTCAGTTCAGATGACAGCTTCTTGATTGAGTTATAGAATGGTATTTCATTCATAGTTAAAAAGACAACTTCAAGATCTATCCTAAAGTAGTGTTGTGAGTGACAGGATACTATTCATACACATGAAGACCTGTTAATACTATTATTCAAGTCTACGTACCAACAACTAAAGCCAAAGAGGAGGAAATGAATGATTTCTACCAATTTTTGCAGTCTGAAATTGACCAAATATTTAGCCAAGAAGCATTAATAAATGTTGATGATTGGAACACAAAAGTTGGAAATAAGGAGGAAGGAAGGAATGGTAGTTGGAAAGCATGGACTTGATGACAAAAATGAGGTTGGAAATAGAATGACAGAATTTTGTACATCCAATTATTTATTCAAGCAAATGCTTTTTTAAAAAAGCACAAAAGGCAATAACAACAAAAAAAAAAGGAAAAAAAGGCAAGTTTACACATGGACCTCACCTGATGAGGAACAAATTAACTATATCTGTGGAAAGAGTCATTGGAGAAGCTCAATATCAGCAGTCAAAACAAGCCTGGGTGTAAACAGCAAATGCTGGCGAGGTTGTGGAGAAACAGGAACCCTTATTCACTGTTAGCAGAAGTGTAAAATGGTGCAACCACAATGGAAGGCAGTATGGCATTTTCTCAAAAAACTGGAAATAGAAACACCATTTGACCCAGAAATTCCACTATCAAGAAAATACCCTAAAGAAACCAGAAGTGCCACCCAAGCAGATATATGCACACTCATGTTTATGGCTCCTTTGTTCACAATAGCAAAGAGTTGGAAACAACCCAAGTGCCATCAATAAATAAATGGATGGATACAGAAACTGTGGTATATTCACACAATGCAACATTGAAAAACAAGGAACTCATGAAATATTATATAAAATGGGTGACCCCAGAGGACATTATGCTGAGTAAAATATCTCAGGCACAAAAGGACAAATACTGCATAATGCCACTGTTATAAAACAGGACTGATATTCGGGTTGGTGGAAAACTAAGAAAAGAGGGTATAAATAATATACACTGCATTGAAACAGATGAGGAAGATAACTGCTTAAAAGGAATATATGTCTAGGTATTATTTGCAAGACAACAGTCCAGAATAAGAGCTGCATAGTAAAGTGGACTGGGCGGGGGAGATGGGGGGGTGGGGAAGATTGTATAATAATGAAAGATTTTTTTCCCCCTAAGAAAAAATTAACTGGGTGGGAGTGGTGGTCAGGGAGGAAAATATGCAACAATGAATGAATGGAAATCCAAGTTCTCTATAAACTTTCATTAAATCTCAATAAATTGTTTTTAAACAAACCAACAAGATTAGGTGCCAATTGTAGAATTACTCACAAGCAACTTCAAATTGAAGCTGAAGCTGAAGCTGAAGAAAATAAAATGTAGCTCACAGAACCTGAAATACAACCACAAAATAATAGCTTAGGTATGTTGTTGTTATATGCCGTTAAGTCAACTGCAACTCATAGCGACCCTACTGAGCCATTCTTAGTATCTCCGACACACCTGCCCCCATTACTGCAGTTACTGTGTCAAATCGTCTCATCAGGGTCTTCCTCTCCTACACTGTCTCTCCACTCTTCCAAGCACAATGTCCTTCTCTGAGGACCAGTCCCTCCTGATCACTTGCCCAGAGTATGTGAGATGGAGCTTCAAAATCCAAGGACCAGCCTAGTTTCACCCTTTCCAGAATGAACCTATTTGTTCTCTTAGCAGTCCATAGTGTATGTTCAGTATTCTTCTCTAGCACCACAACTCAAAGGCATTGGTTCTTCTTTTGTCATGCCTCATCATTGTCCAGATCTCTAAGACGTACCAAATAATTGCAAAGGGCATGGCTGGGATCAGACACACCTTAGTGTCTAGACTAACAACATTTCTCTTTAGCACCTTGGAAGAAAGGTCTCTGACAGCAGGTTTTCCCAGTTCAATTCTTCTTTGATTTCTTAACTGATAGTGCCAAGAGTGATGATTGTGGAGCTGAGCAAGTAAAAATTGTTAACAACCTCAATCTCTTCTCCATCCATCCTGATGCTGCCAATTGATCCAGTGGTGAGAATTTTTTTCTCCTTGACACTGAGTTTCAATCCATATTGAAGATTGCAGTCCTTGACCTTCTACAGCAAACAATTCAGGTCTGCCTCAGTTTCAGCAAGCAAGGTTATGTCATCTGCATAATGTAGATTGTTGATCTTCCTTCAATCCTGGTGCCACATTCCTCCTCATAAAGTCTAGCATCTCAAATGATCTGTTTCACATGTAGATTGAAAACATACAATGACAGGATGCATACTTCAAAACCCCTATGTACAACAGAGCACACTTAGAAAAGACGAGCAGATATGGCACCTGAGGATGAGCCCTCGTATTGGGAAACACAATTGAGGAGGAACTGTTTTAAGTAGACACTAACGATTGGAACATGGAATGTGAGAAGCATGAATGTAGGAAAATTGGACATTACTAAGAAAGAAACAGAACACATAAATATTTACATACTAGGCATCGGAGAAATGAGATAGATTGGCTTGGGACATTTTGAATCAAACATATGATCTATTATACTGGAGATGAAAAGTTGAGGAAAAATGGGTCATTTTCATTTCTAGATCCATCTTGAAATAGAATGTTGTGAGTGACAGGATAATATCCATACCCACATAGGGCAGTCCAGTTAATACTGTTGTTGCTGTTATATACTGTCAAGTCACCTGCAACTCATGGTGACCCTACGTACAGCAGTTCAGAAACCTGCCCTGTCCTGAGCTAATCTCACTGATTTGGACACACTACCCTCATTGTTTCAGTCACTGTATAAATTCATCTCATCCAGGGTCTTTCTCTCCTGCGCTGTCCCTCCACCCTTCTGAGGATGATGTCCTTCTCCAACATCAAGTCCCTCCTGGCCATGTGTCCATGGTATGTGAGACAGAGCTTCAAAATCCTAGCCTCCAAGGAGAAAACTTGGTTTCACCCTCTCCAAGACAGACCTATTTGTTTTCTTGGTGGTCCACAGTATGTTCAAGACTTTTTTCCCAGCACCACAACTCAAAGACATTGGTTCTTCTTCTGTCATCCTTAGTCAATGTCCAACTCTCTGATGCAACTATCATTCAAATACATGCACCAACCATCAGAGCCAAAGAGGAGGAAATAGATGATTTCTAGCAACTTTTGCAGCTGGAAATTGATTGAGCATGCAACCAAGTGCATTAATAATAATGAATGACTGGAGTGCAAAAGTTGGGAACAGGAAAGAAGGTTCAGTAGCTTAGGTATAGGTTTTTGACATTAAGGTAGAGTTGTAATTGTCAACAAATTGAATGCTTATGCCCTTTCTTATTTTCTTTTTCAGCATATTAGAGTATGTTTCTTAATCCTGTTCCTGTGAAGAAATTTAACATATGTTAATATAATAAATCTACATACTAGTATATAATAAATATCTTTACTTGTAATATTTTGTTTTCCAACAACTGCCAGAAAGGCAATACAGTATATTGATTACATTTGCTGGTTTGTTTGTTTTAATTTACATTGTACTTCCATAACAACAACTACATCCACATAATTCAAGTGGATCCCAATTCATTGTGACTCTCTATCACGTTTCTGAGGTTTCAAATTTTAATGGAGACAGATTGCCTTATTCCCTTAGAGCAGCTAGTAGACAGAACCCTTAACTTTTGGTTAGGTCAAGAGTGAAGGTGAAGAGAGAATGGACCATGTGATCTGCACTAACTCCACAAAGGTAAACCAGTCCCCATTAGCAACATCTAACTTACAAAACCCATTTCCATGAGGTCAGACATTTCTGTACTCCTGCACCTGTTCTAACACCAACTGAGCCCTCAAGGACTCTCACGGTGTCAGATAATCCATTGCAATGGCTACACAGAACTCACAGAGGCATACTTATGTTTTAGGACTCATTAAGGATGTTAATACCTTACAATTCAGGTTGGAAACAGGATGCAATTCTTCAGTCATGATGGCTTCTCATATGTGCTCACAGGTCTGTAGACCCTTGAGCCTCAAGACTCTAGGACAATGTTACAAAGCTCACTTGTTATTGCTTTATGCTGACCCTCCAGTAAATTTTGGCGATGAGATTATTCATCTTTCTCCTGTGAAGTGATTTGTGCATTCAAACTCCTTGCCTTTGGGATTGCAATGCAGCTTCTTACCACTACACCATCAGAGCTCCCTTAGTCTTGCCAATTAAGGAGTTTTCCCCTTCTCTACTGAATTCCAGCAAAGGTCTCCAGCACGGACTCCAGTTCCCTGGGATGGCAGTCCCAACACAGCTCTGTCTCATGTTAATCTCTGCTTCTCTATTGCTGCTGTTTTCATCTAGGTCTGAGTCTGAGGTGCAAAGGAATCTGGTCCAAAATGGACAAGTACAGAACTTTCTGAATCTTCTTTCTTGCTGGTAGTGAGAGTCATATCTTGTGCCTCTAACCCTGCTCAGTTGAAGCCCGGCAAGATGGTGAAACTGGCCAGTCTTATCACCAGTAGAGTACTCTGCAGGTTTCCCCCAAGCATGCAGAGAAAGACAAAGCAATAAGTAGGAAAGCCAATTTGAAAATAAATCTTCTATACCACAGATGAATAACACAACATACAACACACTACATAATTAGAGTTCCTTCTAGAACACTAAATCTTTTAATTAATGCCTTTATCATCTTGAGGGAGCTCTGATGGTCTAGAGGTGCAACTCCAAAGGTACACAGTTCGAGGCCACCAGCTGCTGCATGGGAGAAGGATGGACAATCTCCTCTTGTGCAATTAAATGTCTCTGAAAACCTGCTAGAGGGTCAACTTGAAGGTACTCAACACAACAACATCATCTGAACAATGGAGACCTTATGGCATAGTGTGTAAGATGTTTGTTGCAAACCAAAAGGTTGGTAATTTGAATCCCTCAGCTGCTCTCCCGGAGAAAGATGGGCAATTTCCTCACTTGTAACTTTTATTAGGTCAATGACATGATTCTTCTACTCATGTCTTTTTCTATCATCCTAGAGTATTTGGGTATCTATCTTAGACCTTATTATCAGGTTTGCCACTGAATGAATAAACTTTTCTTTCTCTGGTTCTTTATCTAATCCTACTATTTTAGCTTCACTTCCTCAAGGAAGTTTTTTCTTGCCTCCAGATTCGATTAAATCCCCTCGTCATACAGGGTTAGCCTCCTAGGACGTTTTCTTCTTTGAGTCCTCATAGTTTGTAATGATGTTTGTGTGATTATTTGGAATGCTTGCCACATTCCATGAGGTATTGATTCTGCATTCTTTGTTCACAGCAAAACATATAGTAGATACTAACTAAATATTTTTTGCATTCATGAATGAATAAAGGAATGAATGAATAACTGTCCAAACTAAAAAAGACATTCCTAATCTTCATAACCACGGTGACAAATCCCTCTCCTGAATTCGAGGCATTTATTTATTTCAAGGAAAGATGGGTTAATAAAATTTGATAGGAAGTTGGAGGTTAGCTAACTTTCTATCACAAATAAAAGAATTCATTCAGTTGAAGTATTTAAGAATTATGGGGGGTTTGGGGTTTTGGTGTGTGTGTGTGTGTGTGTGTGTGTGTGTGTGTGTGTGTGTGTGTGTGTGTGTGTGCGTAAATACTATTTGTGATATGATAACAGAGAATTGCCTTCTTAAGTAACTTGAAACATCTTTAGAATATTTTTATGTTTAGATACTTATAGATACTTATATGTTCAGCAAGAATTTACTTCTGATTTTTTCAAAACCAATTTTGGTTCAAATAATAAAAGAACAAGTTAATCCACTTTTCTAATAACAGTTCTTTATGCAATCTAAGATTGTTGCTCTGTTGAAGCTAAACATGCTCCTTCCTTCAATTATTGCTTTTACGTTGTGCTTTTAGCCTCCTTATTCACCCTAGTTTACTTTTCTCTGAATTTATTCCATTGTTTTAATATTTTTTCTTTTGTTGTTATGTGCCATCGAGTCGCCTATAGTGAACCTATGTAGCCTGCCCTGTTCTGAGACAGTCTCACTGACTCCAACATTATTACCCCAGTTACTGAGTCAATCCATCTCATCTAGGGTCTCCCTCTACTGCACTGTCCCTCCACGCTTCCAAGCATGATGTCTTTCTCCAAGGACCTTCCCTCCCAGTCATATGCCCAAAGTATGTAAGACAGACAGAGTTTCAAAATTCTAGCCTGCAAGAAGAAACTTGGTTTCACCTTCTCCAAGACACGCATTTGTTTTCTTGGCGGTCATGTTTTTTCCCTAAATAAAATTATTTTTATTTTCTGTAACGTCATCTTTTTAAAGTATGCTATTCAAAAGTCATTAAATAATGATAAATCCAGAGGATATTCTTCTTGAGAATGGATTGTGATAGTTCTTTAAGCTCAGAAACTTGAAATGTAAATTTTGGTTAAGTAGGTATTGTAAGAGGACTGAAGTATCTTAGATCATATAGCCAAATTAGAACTTAAGTGTAAAACTATCTGACTTCTTCTAGCCTCTTATTTGAACTTCAAAAGAATTTGAACAAATAAATAACAAAATACTGTACTAGCTCTATAGTAAGGAAAAGAGCTTTTATATAGTTTTATAGCATTTACACTCTAAGGAACTAATCCTAATGTTTAAATAATAATAATCAGCTTTTTTCCTGGAATCAACAATCAATCTTTTGATGTACCTGACTTGGATGAAGAGACCAAGCTTCTTTTCGAAAAAATAATCCCTTGCTTGAATTGTCATTTACAAACTTTGTCAAACTGCTGATAACATCATATAGTACCAAACAAAAGTTTCCCTTCTCACTGATTACTATAATTTTCCCTCTATTACAAGAGCATCATGCAAAAAAAAAAAAAAATCTTTAGTTACCAACAATTAAATCTCAAAATAGGGCAATAAATTTTATAGAAGAATAATAGCAAATAATGTAGAATTACAGAGAAAGTAATGAGGTGAGATGCCATAAACTCATTAAAGACTGAAATGGTTTGGTTGACATATAGTCACAACTATTAAATGTTGAATGAATGTTCAAGCACTGAACTACAACATATAAGTAAAGTAGTTGATTTTGTCAAGATTATTTGGTAACTTAGCAATTGCAATATTTTTGTGAAACTCACAATGACTCCAAATAGCACTATTGTATGGAAAAATGGTCAAATATTTTCCTAGCATCTTGTAATTCAACCTCCTGTGAACCAAATTTAAACTTTTATTTTTTCAAATGTTAAAAAATTCACTTGGGCTGTTTACATAGGTGAGAGTATTTTTAAGTATTCCATAAATGAGCTACTGACTACATATAAATCCAGCCACAACAACATATTTAAGCAACAAAATTAACAAAAGAATTTTGGAAGGCACCTGGTTGTTAAAAAAATAGCAAGTCAAAGTTGAAACAAAGCAATAAAAACCACTAAGGAGTTCAAATTCTCTTTAAGAGTTTTGTTGCTGTTTTTCCTACAAAAATTACTTAGATTACTCCTTGTACCCTACTTTGACCTAGAGGAAACGATGACATATGATATTCATTCAATAAGTCTTCCAGGTATATTAAAATCTAAACAATACATTCTAAATATGGTAATTTCTGTATTACTCACACATTTAAGGCTATAACATCTTTGGAATTAAAAAATATATTCTCTACATATGTATCCAAGAGAAATGCATTTATAATATAAAAATATAAAAGGTATACTTCCATATTTGTTAAGAAATCATTGAAATTTAAAAAGGATTGCTATGAGTTTCATCCCTTGAATAACATATAAAATTTTGCAATTAATTTTGGATCCTCTGTCATAATGCAAATAAACTCCCGAGACAACTCAGGACAACTTAAAAAATATTTAAAACAAGGTAAGAATTTTACCCAATTATTAAGCCTATTTACGTTTATTATCTAAAGACAAGAAAAGCATTATACCAATTAAGATGATCATTATGACTTCCAAACTTACTTCAGGTGGAATATATAAATTGTAAACTAATCAAAACAGTTTTGCCTTGAGATAAACTATAATAAACTTTATGCTGTTCGTTGATTTGTTGTTTGTAAATAATTCAACAATTATTCAGAATCTGTAACCTGTCCTACTGAAAAGTCTCACTTATTAGGACAAGGTGTCATCCCCCCTTCACCAATGTTCAAAAAAGAATTTTCATGTAAAACTATATGAATATATGCTGCAGAATCTAAAACAACACCAGATCTCAAACCCTCAAACAAATAAGGATTAATTGAAAACTTCAGAAGTGGGTTTGTACTAAAAATGTACTAGAAATTGGCTGTTGAATTAAATTAGCGTTTCGCAAGTTTCTATTTAAATCCATATTGTTGACATTACAGTGGAAGCAGTGAAACTTGTCAGCAGATGATTAAGTTTTATGGTTGATGTTCACACTTTTGTAGCTTGGGACCAATATCAAATTTCTGGGATAAACATCCTTCCTCTCTTCCCAGCTTTCTTGCATCGTTAAGCCAAGGTCCTTTGCCTGTACAGGTTATGTGTGTGCTCCGGATGAAGGTTTATCACAATTATTCTTTTCTCATTTATCAATCTAAGAAGACTTACTTCAGTATTTGTTTTCCCTGAGGGTAGAAGCATTTAGACTTTTGGATTATTATACATTCATTCCACAAGGAATAGTTGTGTATCCCCCTCGCCACTTTTTAACTTCCTAGGAATGAGTGTTACCATTTCTGGAGGAGTGGAAACAGCCGTAACAAGCAGCTGTAGAAGGGATGCATGTGCCTAGATTACTGACTTTCCACTCACTAGACCTTTGAAAAAGCGGCATTTTTCCCACGGAAATTAACAACCATTCAACTTTAACAAGCTTGAAATCTAATGGCCTAAATCAAGGGAAGGGGGAGATAGAAAAGGTTGTGGGTTAGGTAACTGTTTAAGAAGGTAGGAGGGCGTTAGCTAATGGATGTCAGAAAGGAACTTTATTAAACAACCTATTATAAATGAAAGTAAAAGAAATCTCTGCTGCCTGCAGAGGATATGAAGCTTAAAAAAATTCCAACTTTAAACAAAATTTAGGAGACAAGGGAAAAGAATACTTTTTCGCCCTGGGTGTTTACAAAACCACCTTCACTGTCACTTCAGGCCTGAATCTGGGCACAGGTGTGAGGATTTTACGGATAGAGCCTTAGCTGCGAAAAGGTGTGCATCGCAACCTACTGGTGGAAAGCACTTCACCGAGCCTGTTTCTTCCCTGATGGCTAACCTTTCTGTCTTTCGCGTCCTGCCACTCCCCCCGCAGACTCAGTCTCCAGCCAGGGACCGTTTGTTTACGTGACGTCCGCCGTAGTAAGCAGTCCCCGCCCCCGTTTCCCTCTGGCCGCCTCGTTTCCCGCGCCGCGGCGCTTCTCCCCTTAAAAGGACAATAGAGGCCTCGGGAGCGCGCGCGGCCGCCGGGCCTTCTCCCTCCCCAGTCTTCGACGCGCGCGCGCCCGCATGCAAATGAGTTCGATTCAAGAGAATCTTGTACCGGGAGCTACGCGTGCGCAGAAGGAAAGCGGAATCTACACCTTCTCGGCCAGCGGTAGCAACTGCAGAACTGCAGGAGACAATCTTTCTAGACAAGGCAGTTTGAGGAGGAGGGAGCGGCTGGAGGAGGGGGTTGGACTGTCGTGCACTCCACACTCGGAAACGTTTTTGCGAGTGAAACGCTGCTTTTAGAAAGGTGAGTGACTCTTTAACAATTACTCTGGTGCAAAACTGGTTCACGAGGCTTTGATTTCAGGGTTTATTTTTTCCTTCCTCTCTTTTCACCTCACCCACCATCCCCAGTCGTTACACACACAAACACACACACATACACAGAGGAAGTTTTGTCTTGGAGATGGCATTGCTAGGAGCCCCGCTTTCCTGATCTTCAGACCACAGTTTCTTTTGTATACATATGTTTACTGTGCATTTTAATGGGGGGGGGGAGGGTATTTGAAGCAAACTGTAAGTCTTGGGAAGGGAGGGTTGAGTGGAGCCTGGAAATAACTGAGGAGTCGCTGGAGTTGAGGGATCCACGTTGAAGGTGACAATGACTTCTTAGCCGCAGTATTCGCTGCCTAAAAGGAGTTCCATGGCTGAAAGGGCCCCAGAGAGAAACGACTTGCTGGTGATTGCGGAGCGGTCTCGGGACCGTGCATCCGCGTGGGCGCGAGCCCGGCACTGGCCGCGTTGTTGTTAAACCTCGTGCTTTAGTTGATTGCAGCTTCTTGCGCGTGTTTTGATAAGGGTGGACAATAAGCGCCATTGCCCCGAGAACTAAGTTGCCTTTTCCTTCTGAGCTGGCCGGAGCTAGGGGCTTGAAAGTGGCATTGGGGGAGGGGGGCGAGTACTGGGATTGAGTGCACGCGGCGTGGTGTTAGGTGCTCAACTCGGGAGGGATGCGGATGCGACAATGAGAGCAACACGCGGCCGCTGGAGCACAGCCTTGGCTTGCAGTGCTTGCTGTGCTCGGACCGCGCCCATGGAGCTTTTGGTGTCCGAGGTTTCTTTGGAGCCTTAAGTTTTGTTACCAATTTATTCACCTGTAGCATAGCGTGGGCGCCATGGCGAGGGCTTTCTAAGGCGACCGGCAGCGGTTTAAGATGGCCAATTAAACTAAGTTGACTTGGGCGTTGGAGGCAGTGGCGTTGTCTGCGCTGGAGGAGTGCGTGAACTCCTGAGGGCACTGCTTTTTGTGCTAAACATGACAGACCACGTGCTTCGGGGCTGCGACCTGGGTTTCAGTGGGATGTCTCTCTAAAGGTCCGGCTTATTAGCAGCAGTGAAATGCGGTTCCTGTCGGGTAGATCTGGCCGCCAGGACAATGTGATGTGCTGGTGATGGCGTCTTGCCAGTTTAAAAAGCAGAGCGAAAGTCGCCAACTCTCCACTTGCGTAGGGCGGGTGATTCCGGACTTTCTCATCTAGGACCTTGCAAAACTTTGATTAAACCGGTCTGTTGCCTAGGAGAGGACCGGAGGACAGGGCTCGTGACTTTTGGGGCTCCGGGTCTGGATCTTTTCCCGCAGTGATCGCTAGGCTCTTGCCCCTGAGAAACAATCCGACATCCCTGATGCTGCACGTAGGCAGCGCCCGGCTGGACAGAAACAAAGAGCTGCATGTGCCCGTACGGGCCCCACGGGCTCTCGGGGCGGCCGCCAGGGCCGAGGGCCGCCCGAGTTGGGGCTCTCGGAAGTGCAGGCGAGCTTCAGGAGGGGCTTTTGTCCCGCAGCCCCTCGTGGGGAAACTTTGGCTGCGCTACTTGTGAGAGGTGCCATGCTGGTGCGCGGGGAGGCGGCGTGCTTCCCTGCTCCCGGCCAGCGGATCAAGAGGTGGGAGCCTTCAGGGCCCTCGGCGCTTCATCCCTAAGCCCAGAGCTCGCTGCCTTGGCGACCGAGGACCCGGGGGAGCATGGGCCGGAGTCCTCGGCCCGTTACCCTGAGCTCAGGAGTGTGTCTGGGAGGTCTGTGGATTCGCCTTTGAAGTCGAACTGTTGCCATGTTTGAATTACGTCAGGGCAAAGCCATGAGGAGGAACAAGCCCCGGCAGCGCAGCGTGCGGGAGGCGCGGCCTGCGGGAGGCGCCGGGCCGGGCGGGAGGGCGCGGGGGCCCGTTGTTCCGGCGCAGGTGAGGGTGGCGGGGAGGGGCGCGCCTCACCTCCCTCTGCCCTCGGCGTGCCCAGCAGCCCTTGGAAGGAACTTTCTTCCCCACCGGCTGTCTGATTTACCAACACATTCTCCCGGGGAGCATTTCTGTTTGTTGTCTTAGAGTCTCCGCCGTCACCGCGTGCTGGAAGGGAAAGCGCAGTTTGGGGGGGACCTGAGGGCTGTGGCCGCACCGGTGGGGGTCTTTTGGCCGCTTTCGGAGAAACCAGCGAGTGCGTCGAGCCCCTCTCGGGCCCCCTGCGCCGCCCCACCCCCGCTCTTGTCTGCAAGTCCTGGAAACCATCCCCGACAACACCAGAAAACCTCCGTGGGGAAGTTTCGGGGCTCCCGCTGTCGCTTGGAAGGGAAGTGAGGACTGTGGCTGGATGGTGCGTGCTGCTGTTTTCTTTGTGTGTGTTTGTGTGTGGGAGGGGGCCCTGGGAGGGGCTGGGTGTCTTGGGTGGGGGTGTCGGTTTCTGGTACAGCAGGGGAGTGCAGTTGGTTCTGGGAACTATGGCCCTTGTCGCTCCCTTTGTTTTTATTTTTTTCTCTCTGCCATCTAATAGACCTTAGATTACTACACTGCAGGCTTTCGGAAGATTAGGACTTACTACTTAGCTAAACATGGACCCTGTCCAAGACAGCTTTACCCCAGCAGTATTTCTCTTCCGAATCCTTCCGTTGTCCTAAGGAAGGTTAAGAAAAGATCTTTTTTCCTAATAATTTAAGAAATTAAATTTGACCTTGTCATTAAAAGTACATAGAAAGCACCTGTTTGTGAACTAGAGTTTACCAGACGTACTAAACCTTTTATGTCGAAAACCTGAACATCTTAGGTTTAGGTATGGGAGTTTGGCTCTGGTGGCCTTATACATATTTATATGATGTTTTGAAGGTGGGTGGGTGTGTGGGTTCAAAGATGTGCCTCAATCAGTGTTGGTGTTTATTCCTTGTGCTATCTTCGGATGACCTTGAAGACATTAGGTAGTCTTTAGGGAGTTGGGCCTTTCTGAGATTTTAAATGGGGCTTGGGGAGGAAGCAGCTTCAGTGGGATGACACTGGGAATGGGCTAGCTGACCCTGATTTCTTCTTTCTAGTTCCTGTGGACTGAGTTGTCTCAGATATTTCTCCTAAACATTATTTTCAAGCTAACTTTTTTTCCTCTCTCCCAAGTGGCCCTAGGCATAGCACAGAAATTACCCTGGTTTGACACATGGATGCTTCTTTGGTATTTGGGGTTTGCGTCTAGTCTAGACATCGGATAAGCAGACCATATCTATTGCCTGTTTCCTGATTTCTCTTACATTTGAATGATGAATCTAAAGGCAGTTCTGGAAAATAACTTCTATCTGTAAATGCCTCTCCCGCACCCACATTAAAAAAAAAAAAAATCTATACATGTTGAAATCCACGTTTTACTTCCCTCTCATTACTATGAAATAAACATACTTTACCCAAATTTTGGTTGCTCAAGTTGCAAATACGGAAAGGCAACTGATAATAAGAATACATTTCTGAAGTGGATATGTCAAGAAAATGAACTTTGCATTGAGTAAATTTATAACTTTCCTTTTGACAATTATTTCTCAGGGACCTGGATTTTAAGTGCATATGAGGTGCCTTGCAAATACTTAAATTGGGATTCTTTTAAAATGAGAATGTTTTAGTTGATTTAGGAGTACAATTTCTGCTTTCTGGGAAATTTCAAATACAACCTATAGCCCTTAATGCTTTTTAATAGTTGCAGTGATATATACAACTGAGATTTCATTTCATAAATTGAGGGTGGTTAGGCAAAAACAAGATGTCTACTCTCCGTTACTTTTGTGGGAGGTTGGAGATGAAACGTTTAATTGGTAGTATATTCTAGAATGTTGGTGGACAGTAAGCCTCAGGGTTGCACATAATCTTAATTATGTAGATCTGGAACCTGGGTGGTCATTTTTTCCCCCAGGGTGTAAATCAGGCCCCAGAAAAACCTGGTTCATGAGGACCACACTCTGGCAGGACTGATTGATGTCACAAAAGCAATATGGTCACAGTTAAATGTACAACAAAAGTTTCTCGCAAGAGAAAGCTTAAGCTTATTTGAAACATAAACTTTTATATTCACCATGCCACATAGATAGTAGGTTGCTTAAAACAAAAGGTGAAATTTCTCTTTTTTCCCCTTCAAGATATACTAGGAAGAAATTGTGTTTGAGAAAGAAGAAAACATTTGTTGAGTCATTGGACAGTCTCAGGGTAAAGAATATCTAGGTTATAAAATGTGATCATCTTAGATAAGTTACATAATTTCAGTCTTCCTCATCTGTAAAATCCTAATAGGCCTGTCTTATAAATAAGCAGGGAAGATACTTGGTTAAATATTATTTTTTGCTATTTTCCACAACTTTGTAGACATTTTATGGAAGTCAAAACTTCTGCCTGGGTTACTTGTCTGAAATGTTGAACATAAAGGAGTATCTTTGGTCCCCTCCCCCACCTTCAGAAACTGGTTCTGGGAAGATCTAGGCCTCTGCTTGCCTTTCCAATTTTCATTCCACCATTTTACAGTAAAAAGTCCTGTGAAGACCTTCTAGAAAATGCCATCTCCTCATTTCTTGTGTTCAAGAGATTGTTCTAGATCTCCTTTACCTAGTTTTGGTTATAAGGTGAAACTTTTTTTCTCTTGTTTTTGGGTGCACAAGTTTCTATTTTGCAACTAAGGGGTTTTTTGCATTATGAAAATCTTGAAATGCAACTAGTTCAAAGAAAGGAGTTTGTTTTTGAGATAGAGTTTCTTTTGCCTTAGAAATACAGAAAAGACATTGGCACATTTGTTATTAAATATTAAGCTTGAAAGTGACAAACTAAATTGATTTTTAGCTTTGTGTTTAGTTATTTACTTATAAGCTTAATTTAGTTTTAATGTTTCCTTTATTTGGTTAATGTTAATATTTGATGTTAATATTTGTGATGATTAAGTAGCTCATTTTGAGACTCCTCTCTCCTGCCTCCCCCTTTTAATTTTCCCTTTTCTCTAAACTCTTGGTTAAAATAGAGAAGAAATATTTTTAAAAGCAATTGTTAAGAAAACATTAATTGCTCATCTTCTCTAGTTAAAAGAACCCCCACTCAGTTTATGTTTCCTAGAAAATCCTTAAACTTTACAAAGATATGGTAGATCAAATGGTAAAATTAAAACAGCCCCTTTCAAAAATTTCTGTTAAAAATTCTTAAATAAACATCTTTAATGTGGACACTATTTCCTATTTTATGTACTTAAATATGCTAGTCAGTTTTTAGAACTACCTAGTTCAGGTAGTTAACAAATGCCTTTTGATTTCTGTGTAGTATATACAGGTCAGCAGCTGGTCACATGATAAGACTTAGTCCCTGTCTCATAACAGTTTACTACCAAGTAGAGATATGTTAAATTCTATGCGCTTAATGTTTTTTAAAAGTCTGTAAAAAAGAAATAATTCTTGTCAAATTGCAGATCATGACAATGGAGGGGAAACTGTCTCAGAAATAACAGCCTTAGTAGAAATGTGCCTAATTATTAAAATAATTTTAACACTTCAGGAATATCAGAATTCCAGGTTGAGAACACTTGGCAGGCAAGACCAGATTGTGGAAGACTTTACGTTCCTCGCTAAAGAATTTAGATATTATCCTGATGCCAGTGTTACCTTGGATGAGATGATTAATATTTGCATTTAGGACACTGTCTCCTGCTTGCAGGCCACAGCAGGTGAGTGATGAAGCTCTAATAGGAGTTAAACATAATAAAGAGGGACAAGTAGAGTGGGTAAGGAGGGATTTGTGAACCAGATACATGAAGGAAGCAGTTGAATGGGACCTCTCAAGACGTATTGGACAGAGTAGGAGGTGATGGAGAAACCAAGAAGGAAGGAGTCAGATTCTTGGACAATTGTATGAATAGTAATCATGACTGGTAATTGTAGGAGGATCAAGTTTAGAGAGGAACATTATTGTACTTAGCTAAGTACCTTTAAAGGGTAAGATGATTTCCTCATCCATTAGCTGTATTGATCCATAGAAAAGGGGAGATACTAGACCAAGACCTGAATATTGAAGAATTGACAATGAGGAGAGTGTTGTTAAAATCCCAAGAGCTGTACTTAATGTGCCTTCGAGTCGCTTGCAACTGCAAGACTTGTGCATGGAAAGAACCATCAGAGCCTACCATATGATAGTCATTGTGTTGGTACTTTATTCAGAAAAGGTGGGATTTATCCCTGTGCTTTGAGACTATAGAGTTAAGGCATTTCCCTGAGGTTTGGATAAGACCAGATGTGTACTATACATTACATCCCTTCTGTTAGCATACCTGTCAAGCTTGGAAATGGGAGAACAGCTTCACATAAAGGAAATGGCCTAGTTTCATGATCTTTAAAATCTCCCTGAAAAGGCTAAATTCCTCCTTTCTCACATAGCAGGGCTTTTTAAAAACATCCTTCAGAAATCTTAGCCTTCTACCTGTAGTTTTATTTGTTAAGTCTGTCCATAACTAGATAAGCTTTGTTTTTCACTGTATAGGTCTTTAGAAATTAAAGGAAACAAATGATAACACATGTAACTACTAGGTTTTTTTACTCTTGCTTGGAAGCATCCCTGAAAAGTAGAAGTGAAATTACACCCTAATATTACAGAGGGGCAAATAAAAGAAGAAGTTGGCTTATTACAAAGTACTATTTTCACCAGCTGACTTTTCTATTTACTGATAATCATCCCTTAAAATAAAATAATACTATCTTGCCACCTCACTGGAATTTCACCTAGTCTAAAACAGGAGAACAAGTCAGTGCTTTTTACACACTTCCAAAAATCCAGAGATCTGGATTTATGGGGTTTTGTTTTGTTTTTTTAAATCTGCTTTCAGTAGAAAATTTCATTTCTAAGTTTGACCCCTTTCCTGTGAGATGAGTTCTAGGCTCTTCTGCCAAATACACTTTCCTTCGGCAGGTACAGTTAAAAGTATTTTACCATATAATTTTGGAAACTGGTATATTTGGAGAACCTGTTGGCAAACAATTGGGGTTCATACCTTTCTCAGTTTCCCTCCAGACAAGTTTAAATTTGCCCTCTAAAAGGGAATAAGTAGATTCAGAACCTTTGATGCTGGGATGTAGGCTGATAGTTACAAGTAGATGAGGGGAAATAATAAGTATTTAATTGCTCCATAACTTTTCTTTGTTGTTGATGAAACATATCTCAGTGTTGGGGAACACTGCAACCAAGTGGCCTAGCAGTAAGAGAACACAATACACTTGGTCCTGTTTACTTTTTGTGGAGAGTGTTGCTACAATTACACTTTTAGTGTGTTTACTGAATCCTGAACTTAGGTGATTAAAGATAGCATAACGTTGACTAAAATTCTTTCAGAAGTGGCAGTACACATTACAGCAATTCAGGGATTCCTGTTGCTTGTGATAGTGTTTGGGTTTTCATCTTTTCCCATCATTCTGTCATCATCCTTTAGAGTTCAGCTATAAAGAAAGGATTCTCCTCCACTTCAAAGTTGCTTTTGGTTTCTTGTCCCTTTTGTCTTTGTTCACCACGGCTTCCTTCCACTTTACAAATCCTTTGCTTGTCTCTTTGCAGTTTCCTTCTCATTCTTCTGTGTCTGTTGTTATTTTATTAGCATATTTGTATCTAGTCTTCCCAGCAAATTGTATTTCCTAATGTATATCTTAGGATCTATATCTCTTTGAGTAGGTTATTCAAGTTCTTTGGACTTTTTCTGACTCCTCTCTTGCTAAGGGAAGAGATGATAAAAACAAGTGTTATTTGGGCTAATAATGCTCTTAGTTTAGTTTTTAAGTCCCAATAGCAGTGTGAAGGTAATCTTTTAAACTACTAAAGTATGTTTATCTGAAGATCTTACTCTAAAAACATGATGAGATTAAGTAATAACTTGTAAAATGTTTTTATTTCAGAAAACAAGATCTATTAGTCGTACTTCCTTTTCTGCACAATTAGAGACTCGTGCTGCGTTCATTTTAAGGGCTGAGGCTGTTCGATTTAACCAGTGTGGACATCATGAACATTTAGGTTGCTTTCATTATGTATGTTTTTTAAAAGGTCTGTGTTAGCTGCTGGCAGGTAGAGTTCTATTCCTGACAATTTCATGTACAACTGAAAGAAATGTTGATCTTCATAAATGTTGTCATGTCCTGCAACCCACTATATTTTTAGTGTCTTCTGCCCTAGGACACTTTGCTTCCAGCACTGTATTGGACAATGTACTAAAATGATTTCTAGAGATAATTTTTGAAACTAGATTGCCAGATCTATCGTCTTAATTTGAATTTGCCTGGAAGCTTTCTTGAAACTTTCCCACCATGGATGATTCTGTAGTCATGTAGCTAATTATAGTAATGTGCAAGCTTCCATACAGTGGCTGGCCAATTGACAGATGGGTGGTGGTTTAAAAGCTTAGATCAGTTGAGTGGACAAAAAGTGATGATTTTAAAACCTGTAAGATTTTATGAGGTTGCTATCCTAATTTATGCCCATCAGAAGTTCAGTTCCCAAGCCCCTGTGGAAAATTGAGATGTCAACTCATAACTACTGTCAACACAGTGAACCTTTCCATTCATCCTCTATCTAATCCATCTAGTGGTGTTTTGCATTTTGGAAAGTATTTTGAATACAAGAAAACCTTCACTACTCAGAAGAAGAAATTAGAAAGTAGATTTGGGTAAGTTACTATCTTTAGTCACTCTCCAATTAGGATAGAGCTGAGTTCAGATCTGTTATTCGTGACTTCTCAGGCACAATGGCAGTAGCAACAAAGTGATCCTAACATGTTAAATTTATTGTAATAAGGCTCTCCATTTTTCTAAATGTTAATGACTTTGTAAGATTTAAGACAGTAATATATCCAAATGAATATTCTTTATATTTTATAGTCTTGCTATATCATATTTTAAAAAGCACTGCAATTCATAGTATTTTTATTTGAATGTTCTTACTGTTTAATGGCTAAAATGTTAAGTCATGTTGTTAAAATTTATAAGGGGTCATTTTCATAATGAACATTATTAGAAAATTTTAATACCATTCTAATAATTTTTGACATTTGCTTTTGCTATGAAAAATTATTTTCCCTATTTGCATTATATTCTATTCAGTAATATATTCTGTGTATAGAATTAATTATAAAACTAGATGTGAAAACCAAAAATCTCCTAAAAACCTAGATGTGACACCAACTCTTTGATTTCATAATCTTTTAAGATTAAATTAAAACTGACATTTCAGTATTTCTGATGTATAGTGGTACCTCTGCTCCTAGGTTTTCCAGATTTATATGAAATTTGTCTTTTTAAAGAAACTGATAACCAAAAGTAACATTTAGAAGTAATCAGTATACAGTAATTATATTAAAAAATTTTGCCTTTCCAGAGTTTTTTTGCTGGTTTATCGATTAGCTTTAATTTTTGAGAGACTCAGTTAAATTAGACAACTATGGTTTTTAGTGTCGTTGATTTGTTTTTAACTGAGAAAGTATTTAAGATATTTGTAGGTATTTCGCTGACAATGGCAGAACAAATAATATCAGTGAAAGTGCTTTATAAAAAATGTAAGTTGCTGTACAAGGGATAGCTTTAAGGGAAATTTATTTGGTACCTACTGTCTGCCTGACACTTTCCTAGATGCTGAGATTACAGTTTAACAACAGACAATAATTTCTTACCCAGTTCTTTTTATTTTTCTTAAAAAAAAAATAAGGCTTACTAAGATCCAATTCATAGGCTGTGAAATTCAGTCTTTTACTTAACACTAGTTAAGTAGTGTTTAATAAATTCTTAGAGTTGGACAACTATCACCACTGTCAGACTTTAGAAGATAAATGACAGCATTTTATGCTCTTCCTAATTTTTGCTTTATTTCAAAGTATTTATTTTCTTCAACTTTCCCTAAACACCTGCTTAGGATGAGAAAATATGGGGTCAGATCTCACTTAAAGGCAGATAAGCATTAGTTTCATTGTATATTAAAGCACAGTGTTGTGTTAGGTGACATCTATGAGAATAGATGTTTGAAAAAGTCTCATAGTTTAATATCTAGATGTGCCATTTGAACAAATAAAATGAGTTAATTGTAGGGATCATTAAGTACTGCACAGATGTGGCAATATTCTGTGAATGGAAATGATGGGTTATTTGTAACAATTGAAATCTCAGTTTAAAATTTAAGTTTGCCCCACCCACTACCAACTCCTCAAGTATATAATATAGTTTAGTTTCAGAAGCCGTTTTGTGCCCTTGATTTTTCTCTAGAGATTAAGTGTGGGGGTTTTTTGGTTGATATGATTGCTTGGAGTTTTTTTTTTTAATTTTACATGAACAGGCCTATAGATTTTGTGAAGATACAGGCCTCTAGAGTTTGTTAAACTGAGGGTTCCCCAAAGCATAAAATAGTTAAACACCAATCACTGCTTAACTGGGTTGCTGTAAACAAAGCCCAAAATGAAACCCCTGTGTATTCGCTGCAGATTCCCAGGTGCCTCTCAAGTATGGGGATAAGTTTAGAAAAGGTTTAATAGGTCTATTAAGTAGTCATCCGTTAGAATGTTCATCCTCTCTTTGTATGTTGAGTGTCTGCTGTCCTCACTGAATTTATTTTTAGGAACTGCCTAGAAGAGAGAGTCAGTTCTGGGATTTAGAGCGCACTTCAGTTTAGGAGTAGAACCCTGCTGACACAGGGGTTAAAGTACTCAGCTGCTAACCAGAATTTCAGTGGTTCTAACTCACTCCTGGGCAAGATGTGGCAGTCTGCATGTGGAATGATTTATAGACTTGGAAACCAAAGTGGGGCAGTTCTTCTCTCTCTCTTAGTCATTGGAGAATCTACTTGATGACTATGGATTAGGTTTGAATTTGGGGGTATTTTTTGGTTGTCATTATGTACCATCTATTTGGCACTGACTCATAACCAATGGATTTTCATAGGCAGTTAATCATATGGGAGGAGATTGACTGTCATTTCTCTAAGGAGCAGCTGGTGACGTTGATCCATGTGGCTCTCATGGAGCAGTGCAACTCCTTACCACTAAGCCTCTGGAGCTCCCTCTTTAGTCTATTAGACAAAATTTCAACTGTATGATAGTAAAGTCACAGAGATATTTGCAAGAAGGATTATGAACCATAAGGCAGTATAGTTTTGTGTTCCCTGTTTAAGGAGAATGTTTTTAAACTGAAGAACGTAGTATTTTACAGGGGTTGTTAAGTTTTGTGGAGCACTTTATCAGCAACAAAAAACTCCCCTCACATTACAAATGAGTACTTGATTTAGTATTGATTTCAGGGGCAGCCTCAGCATTTAGGTATGGTCATAGCATTCCATAACAACCTGCAAGCATCACTGCTACAAACTGTGGTTTCCTAGTCAGATTTCCTCCTCAATGAAGATCATTTTTATTTACCTTTCAGACATTATCTGTATAGTTTTGATGATAAGTTTATTTGGGGAGAGGGAGGATCTGGTGAGGGAGAGAGAGGAATCTTGTAATAGGATTTGATCTGTGTATTACTGGAATGAACTGGCATTTCTTGCTGTACTTCTTTTGTCTTTGCTGAATAAAAAGGCTGAAATTTCCTAAAGCTTGTTGATGAAGCGAGAGACTGTAGAGGGGAACTGTGCATTTTTACCTTCTTGTTGGTAATGTAGAGTATTGGAGAGTATGGGAAAAACGAAAGGTAAGTGTGAGGATAACAGTTAAATTTTTGCCTTTAAAATAGTAATAGACAAATTAATGCAGTAACTTCTCTTTTTTTCCCTTCCTTCTATAATGATGTGCCATTTGATGTGTTTTTTCCAAAATGACACCAATAGTCCATTTCTTTCTCTTTCATGGGGGTTTTGTTTGCTTAAATCTTCACTATCCATGCTTTCCTTACTATATATGATTCCATGGTAATTTTTCTCTTCAGGAAAAAAAGTTCTCACACAGTGCACTGACATCAACAATCAACTCAGAATATTTTTGCTTTAACCGCTCTTTTAACACTAAGATAACTTTGTACTAAATGTAATTACTGAAGTACATCGGTGGCCTTCGGCCCTTGCTCTCTCCCCTTTTTTGCTTACCTCTCTTGACACAAGCATTGATAATGAGTACTTGATTCAGAATTGCTACTATTGAAAAGGAAGTTATCATTGTTTACCTGGTTATTTGCTAATAAAAATATATTCTTTTTTTTTTTAAAATTTTATTTTTTTTTGTGTGAGTGTACTGTCAAATCAGATCTGACTGGTACAGGAGGAGATTACCCCTCCTTCCCCGGCAGAGCAACTGGTGGATTCGAACCGTGCACCTCTGGGATTGTAGTTGCAGCTTCTTGCCACTAGGCCACCAGAGCTCCCCTAAAAATATATTCTTAAAAATTATAAAACTTTTTTATATTTTTGAATTGTCACTTCAAACACCAAAACAAAAAAATAATCCCATCTGGATAGCTGTATGGTTAGTTCTCTGAATCACTTTCAGTAATACGCTGGAACACTAACCAGAATTGGAATGGGATCAGGTAAGAGTTAATCCAAAGACAAATGCCAGAGTTTTTATTTTACTCAGAGATAAAAATTTATTTATGAACCAGTTTTAAAAGAATGATGTTCTATGATGATAGCTCCTAAAACTATGGGAACAAAGCTAATAAGTTAATTCATTTTACTTTTTTATACTTTATATGAAGCATGGGCATTCCTTCCCACTCTGACCTTGTCCTTGGGGATCATCACCTTTTTATCACCTCTCATAGTTCAAGTGTTCTGGTAGAGTTTGCTCCTCTTTTGGATATTCTAAATTATTTCTCCCAAGGTGTTATTTTTGTTTTTACTTTTAACTTTTTTAAGGTAAGGATGGGGACATTCAAATCTCAGTTTATATTTTCCTCTGTTTCTTGGACATCTACTTCCCTCTATTATTAATACTCACAGTGAAAGAGTCTTCTAGAAGAGTTCCAAAATCTGAGTAATAGGGAAGTAGGCAGCATGAGCTCATTTTTAGTTGGTCAGAAACAAGCTTTACAGCTATTTTTCGTAAATTTTCACTCTGGATTTTTGTGAAATTTACATTTTCTTTTCAGCAGTTTCAAGTTCGGGTGGAATTTGCCTGCTTGGAATTTCCCACTTAGCACAGAAGAAATCCCCTCTTGGGTTTGATAGAGCTTGAGCTACTTGTATACTTAGTAGTTGGTGGTCATAATTAAATGTCTCACAATCTGCCTTACTGCTTGCTGAAACTGAGGAGGACCTGAAGCACTTGCTGCCGAAGGTCAAGGACTTGGAACCTTCAATATGGATTGAGGCTCAGTATCAAGAAGACAAAGATTCTCACCACTGGACCACTTGGCAGCATGATGATAGATGGGGAAGAGAATGAGATTGTTCACAGCTTTTGTTTGCTTGGCTCCAAGGAAAACACTCTTGGCACCAGCAGCCAGGAAATTAAAAGACGTATTATGATGGGAAAGTCTGCTGTTAGAGACCTCTCCAAAGTACTGAACAACAGTGGTGTCACTCTGGAAACTAAGGTGCACCTGATACATCCCATGGCCTTTGCAGTCACTTGTTATGCACCAGAGAGTTGGGCAGTGACTAGTGAGGATAGAAGAAGAATTGATGCCTTTGAGCTGTGGTGTTGGAGAAGAGTTGGATGTACCATGCACTGTTAAGAAAATGAACAGGATCATTCTGCAGAGGGTTAAATCAGGCTGCTCCTTGGAGGAAAAGATTCCGAAGCTTTGTCTGACTTACTGTGAACATATTGCAAGGAAGGACCAGTCCTTGGAGAAGGGCATCATGCTTGGGAGGGTAGAGGGACAGCACAGGAGAGGAAGACCTTCTGTGAGGTGGATTGATTCAGTGACTGGGGTAATGTGGGTAGATGTGTCAGAGACAGAATTTCACAGGACAGAGCAGGTTTTAGGGCTGTTGTGTATAGGGTCACTGAGATGCAGGTGACTTGACAACACATAACAACACAACCTCTTTAGAGGGGAATCATATTAATGCAGAGATGCATAATAAGAAGATGTACCTTTACCTGAATTTTAACATGTATCTTTATGTGTGATATTTATTTTTTTCAGGATTATGGAGCAAGTTTTGAGGTACTTTTTGTTTAAAATCTTGATTTTTAAAACACATTCTTAATCTATTTTCAGAGACTGCTATCTCAAGAGTATAGGGGGAGGTAATTGAGGTCTTCTCAAATAACTGATCTATTATGCTTTATAGCCAATCTTGTGATAATGTGAAGAATGGAAGGAGATACAAGAGTAGGTATTTCCAGATCCTGCTTGTTCAGCCTTGGTCAAGTAATACTATTATGTTGCTTCAGGGCAGAGGGGAACAACTCTCTTTAATGATTTCTTGTTCTAACCCTTAACAAAGCTGTGTCAATTCCGTTGGCTTTACAGACTATTGCCCAGAAGAAAAGATGTTTGGTTTTCACAAGCCAAAGATGTACCGAAGTATAGAGGGCTGCTGTATTTGCAGAGCTAAGTCCTCCAGTTCTCGATTCACTGACAGTAAACGCTATGAAAAAGACTTCCAGAGCTGTTTTGGGTAAGGTGATTTGATGTGACTAACGTGTGTGTGTGTGTGTGTGTGTGTGTGTGTGGTGTGTATGTGTGTGTGTGTGTGCCAGCCATCCTTACAACTGATAGAAAAACAGCAGAATCTAAAGATTTCCAGGCCAGGTGATTGGAGCGGTGTGTTACTTGATTTAAATGTTACTCTAATCCCCAGCCTATTGAAAGCCCATGCTCTTATGGAGACCTACAGAATTAATTGTGAAGTTCCTTGCATAGTTAAAAGAAACCTGTTTGTTAACTTCAGGATGTATAAAGCAATCTTTTTTAATTGCCCTTATTTTCTTTTACTACTCTTAATAGTTCTCCCTTTGTATAGTTTTTGTAAACATACTTTAACCTATTGAAATAAAATGGTAGCAACAAAGTTTTAACCCCTTCTTGCAACTTTGCATGGTATGTTTTCAGTTAATAATTTTATTCCTTATCTTTTGACAACAAACCTCTGCTTTAAACTCCTGCTCATTGTTACTAAGTCAGAACCAACTTGGCCAAAGCGCCAGAGTTTCAAGGTTGCATGTTTATAAATCACATGAGAGGAGATTGCCCATCTTTTTCCTTGGAGCTGTTGGTGGATTTGAACCACTAGAGGTGCAACCACTCCCTGGGGACTATACCACCAGAGTTCCCCAAATCCCTGCTTAGTAAAGTAGAGTACTTTAGTAAATACTTTATAGCAACAAGTACTTTGATAAAAATATTTAATGTTGATATATTAGAAATTAAGTTTCTGTGTTAGAAATTGTTTCTTCACATTGTTTTTCTTATTAAAACATTTGTTCTTTTATTCTGACACTGTCCTTGCTTTTCAAAATAATAATCTTAATGTCTTTTTTTAATGTAACACACATAATATACTGTCTGTGATTTTTTTTCTTGTATATTTATATTGCAAGAAAAATGGATAAGTGAGAATGCCTCTAATGTAATATTTGAAATTTGGTGACTGCTATTATAGAATTTTCTACCTTATGAAAATAGAATAACTTTAAAACATTTCAATACTTTTTGTATTGAAACTAGAATATCATGACTTAAAAAATTTTTGTTAGGTGATATCCGTATATATTAAGATTTAAAATTTGTGATAACCAGGATCTCTTCTCCAAATTAAAATACATAGAGTTGTTTCATTGAATCTGGAAGTTAATTCTTTTTCTTACATATTACAATGAAATGAGATAATCTAGGATTACTAACAATTTATCAATAAATTATAAATGTGTATAATATTTTAAAAAATTTATTGGTTTATATATAATAATTCATTAAAAGTGTATTTTATACATGTACTCTGTTTTATCCAGTCATTAATGTACATGATTTGTATAGTTTTACTGGAAAAAAAAAAGGAATGAATTTGTAAGAATTCCTTTAAATAAGAGAGAGTAATAAAGGCTTGATTGTTTTCTTATCAGGTTGCATGAAACTCGCTCAGGAGACATCTGCAATGCCTGTGTTCTGCTTGTGAAAAGATGGAAGAAGTTGCCAGCAGGATCAAAAAAAAATTGGAATCATGTTAGTTCGTTTTCTATTACTGTTGCTGTTAATTTTTCTATTAGTTGCTGTTGAGTCTGTTATACTTCTATTTTGTTTGAATGTAATATTTACCCTAAGTTAGGAAATAATACATTCCTAGGGTGGAAGAGCTTGAAAAGAATAAAGAAAAACACCTAGCAATTACTCAGATATAATCACTTTACATTTTGGCATGTTTGGAAGCAAATTATCTTGCATGTGGTGTTTCCTTAAGGCTGTTTAAAGCACATAGTTTTGGAGTCATACTTGGATTTGAATTCCTACCTTTACCCCACTTAACAAACTTTGATCTTTGGGCAGGTTGCATTTATAAAATGTAAAGCTGTCTAATAGAATTGTAATGAGGATTGAAGGAGATAATTTATATATGTTGAAAGCTTTATTTTCTATGTTTCAGTATAGTTGAGATCACAGAGACATAAAATTAAATGTTCTGTGTGCCCTATTTTTTTTCCATGTCTCTTAAATGTTTCATTAACTATAAAGCAATAATTATGACTTATTTAATTTTTCTAACATTTATCAGATTTACTCTAAATGGTTTTTTCTTCAAGTAACAAGGTGTTTATCTTACTTTTTTCCTCTATACTACCTTTACCACTGTCCTTTGGAGACACATTACTATCATAGATTTCTGTGAGTCTGTTAACAAAAAAGGGAATAGATCCAAATTGCTATTTTGAAAACTATGTCTAATTTTTTTACAGACAGAGGCAGAAATCTGTAAATATTTAATATGAATGAATACATAAAACAGTGGAGGCTGAGGAATCATACAGAGCAAGTTTCATAGCTGATAGTAAACTCTAGAAGACCATGTTATTTCCATTTAGGAGTTGACCTCAGGGATTAAGGGTGTTTGGTGAAAAGAGCACAATGCATGATCTGAAGACCTCAGTTTGTCTCGTGGCCTTGCCACTCACTCATCCATAGTTTCTAGTTAGTGATATAAAGCAAAATAAATTATTTCTGTTAACTTGTTTACCTTCAGCCTAAAACTAGAGTAACATAAATAATCCATTTACTGATTTGTAGTGAAGGTAATCAGATAGTTAAAATTTTTCCATAAATAGTAAAGCATCCTTTAGAAACGTCACTTGGTGTTAAGGTTGGCTTTCTTACCTTGGATCATTCTCACAGCCATACATCTATTTGCAGTTTTGTTGATTTTTCTCTGTTTTGTTATAGTGGTTTTTTGTTTTGTTTTCTAGTAAACTACTGCTGTTACGCACTTTAAAAACCTGATAACTAGTATTACTCTTTAATATCATGTATCAGTTATGAGTGCACATGAAGCCTTAAACACTCAACATAAAACTGTGGTTCTCAAATTGACTCCCTCAAATAGGCCTGGGTTCAAACTAAAGGGATACACAGATGTCATTTAAAAATGGTATTAAATATTCAGTATTTTCTTCCAGGTGGTAGATGCAAGGGCAGGGCCCAGTCTAAAGACTACATTGAAACCAAAGAAAGTGAAAACTCTATCTGGAAACAGGATAAAAAGCAACCAGATCAGTAAACTACAGAAGGAATTTAAACGTCATAGTAAGTCTGAAATTAAGAATAACTGTATAGTTTTGAGTTTTGGCTGGTGTTGGAGGTGGCCTATGGTATGAGTGGATCTTTTTTTTTCTTCACTTGGTTTATTTTTACCTTTTAAAGAACCTGAAAAGGCAGTGTTGACTTGTTAGAACAACAAATTAATACTCTTGAGTTAAAACGAATATACTTTTTATAACATCAAAATCAAGAAGTTCTCAAATTTAACTTAATCTGAAAACTCCTTGATTTTGATACCATAAAAAGTATGTTTTGGGAGATAATTTTTCAAGTGTACTTCACATAGAGATCTTTATTGACAACTTATTATCTTAGGAGATGCAGTTTTCTAACTTGTTTGATTGCTTTTAATGCATTAAGAAATTGACATATGTAGAAGAGTGGTTGTAGACAATCTGAGGCCAAAATCCAGATTATCTGGAAAATAATTATAGGAATCATAACTCATCTCTTAGAGTGAAAGCTGATCTCAGGATTTTTCAGATTTAAAGAACAGTATATATTGTGTGGCATAATGAAAGGAAAAAGGACTGTAAAATTGGTGTCAGGTTTAGACACATGGGGGTCACTGTAGTTGGGAACCACTAAATGGGATTTGGGTTTTATCTGATACCTTTGCTACAGGGTGGTGGGCTACATTTGAGTTTTAGAATTTATATCAAATTTGAAAGGGAAATAAAGTGTGTATAAATATATAGCTTTCTTATTAACCCTCGTGGTGTGTGAGGCAACACTGTTGAATCAAACTCATTGGTATTTGTTTTGTAGTTAGTGGAATAAATGAAGAAATAGGTAGTATAAATGAAGAAATAGTAAAGGAAGTTGAAGCTGCACTGATAGCACAGGAAAAAAATAAGGCTCCAGGAATTGACAGAATACCAGTTGAGAAGTTCCAGCAAACAGATGCAACTCCATGCATACTATGCCAAAAAGTTTGGAAGACAGCTACCTGGCCAACCACCTGAAAGAGATCCATATTTATTCTCATGTAAAAGAAAAGGAGATCCAACAAAATGCAAAAATCATTGAAATACAGATGATATAACTCTGCAGAAAATGAAGAGTTGAAGTGCTTATTAAAGAAGACCAGAATACTACAACTTTCAGTATAGATTGAACCTTCACCGTCAAGAAGACAAAAATTTTTACCACTGGACTAATAGGCAACATCTTGCTAGAGAAAAGATTCAAATTTGTCAATGATTTCCTTTTACTTAATTCACAGTCAACACTTATAGGTAGTAGTAGTAGTCAGGAAATCTAAAGACATGTTACATTGGAAGAATCTGCTATCAAGGACCTCTGCAAAGTGTTAAAAAGTAAGGAAGGATGTCAGTTTAAAGATTCAAGATGAGTCTGACCCAAGTCGTGCATCATATGCATGTTGAAGTTGAATGGTGAATAAGGAAAAACCTAAGAGAATTTGATGCCTTTGAATTATGGTGTTAGCAAAGAGTATTGAGTATCCTCTGAACTACCAGTCTGTCTTGGAGGAAGAGTAACTAGGGTCCTCCCTAGAATAAAGGCAAGCATGGTGAAACTTCATCTTAACATACTTTGAGCATGTTGCCAGGAGACACCGGTCCTTGGAAAAAGAACATCATGCTGGGAAAAGTTAGAGGGTCAACGAAAAAGAAAAAGAGCCTCAACAAGATTGACAAAGTGACTGTAACAGAATGGGCTTGAGCATGTTGGAGATTGTGAGGATGGTTCAAAACAGGTCAAGATTACAGTCTGTTGCTCATAGAAATTCTGAGTGGTAGTCGACTGAATGGCACCTGAAAACAACCCAATTATAATTAGGTTATAATCAGGCTAGACTTTGTAGAGTTCTGTTGGACTTTTCTTTGGGATTTTCTTTATAGTAATCATTTAGAAACAAAGACAGTTTTATTTTTTCCCAATCTATATACCATTAATTTATTTTCCTGTAATCTAATTGCATTAACTGGGATTTTTTGTCTACTATTAACTCTTAGTGGTGAAGGGGTGTACTTTAATCTTATTTCAAATCTAAGAATGAGAAATTTCATATTTAATTTTTAATCCTGGCAAAGCCAGTCAAATCTCCCTAGTAGTTTGAGTAGTCCATATACTTAGTAGTTTAAAACAAAATATCTGTGAATGGTTGAATAAGAAAATAATCTACTTTGTAAAACTCAGAATTAAAAAAAGTGACGTACTGGAACCCACACAGAGGTAACTTGGCAGACAGGATTAGCAATCTGCTTCTGGAAGATTATTGCTTTCTATTTTGTGTACATGGAGTTGCCGTGAGTCAGAATCAACTGAGTTAAAGAATTCTGTTTGCATTCTGGAGATTAGACTGGGGAGGGCAGAATGCTAATTTAGCTTTGGACTAAATCACCGTAATAGGTGGTAGAATTGAATTTGATAGTTTGATTCTACAAGACAAACAACTCTGGTGGTACAAACAGTTAAATGCTTGGTTGCTAAACTTTCCCAAAAGCCCCACAGAAGAAAGGCCTGTTGATAGGCTTCCAGAAAAACTGTAGCCAAGAAAACTCCATGGTTTTGTACTCGGTCACATAGGTTATGGAGTTGAAATCAACTTGACTGACACACACAGGGTAATTGGGAGATGGAATAAATGCCACTGGTTTTGGTTTTGTCTGACTTAAAAACCCAGTCCTCTTTCTACAATTCCACCCTGCTCTCGGATTCTCTCTAGTAAATGGGTATTTTTCAGCTCACACACTTAACTGTTATTATTTATTTAATATTTGACTTGAGTACTTTAAAACATTTATATAATAAATACTTAGGTAACATGCAGTGTATGTATGTTTTAATTATTCAATGTCTTTTTTACCGTTGTCAAGAGACTGACTTCCAGAACAGTATACTCTAAAATAAGATTTGCCCAGAAAGCAAAGGGCAGTGTTGTCAAAAATAACACAGCATTGTGGAATGACATCAAGGATATTAGCCATGAAGAGAGTAAAAGGTCATAACCATGAGAAGACAGAAAAAGACAAAATGAATGCCAGAAGAGACCCTGAAAATTGCTCTAGTGTTGAGAAACCAAACAAAGAGAAGAGATGCTGAAGTGAAAGAGCTGAACAGAAGATTTCAAAAGGCAGCTTGAGAAGACAAAGCAAACTATTATAACGGAATGTTCAGAGAGCTGGAATTGGAAAATAAAAAGAGAACTCAGTCAGCATTTCTGAAGTTGGGAGAACAGAAAAACAAATTTAAGCCTCAAGTTGCAGTACTGAGAGAGGTGATAGGCAAAATATTGAATGATCCAGGAAGCATCAAAAGATGGAGAGACTACACAGAATCACTGTACCGGGAAGAATTGGCCAACTCTGAAATATCTAAGGATGTGCCATATGATCAAGAGCCAATGAAGGAAGAGTTCAAGCTGTGTTGAAAGCATTATAAGGCCCCAGAAATGAATTGTATACTAGTTGTTATGTTTTAGCTAACCAGTCTATGCCAGGAGATGTGAGCAGCTGCATGAATGACCAACTGGGAGAAATCTGATTATGTCCCCATTTCCAAGAAACATGGCTCAACAGAATGTGGAAATTACCGAGTAATATTATTATCACATGCAAGCAAAATACTGCTGATCATTTTAAAACAGCTAGAACAATACATAGAAAACGGCCGGAAGTTCAGTGGGTTTAAAACTGGCAGTATCACCAGGAATATTATTGCTAATGTCAGGTGGATACAGGCCAAAAACAGAGAATATGAGAAGTATGCCTTTGTTTCATTGACTATTAAAGACATTTGATTCTGTGGACCATAACAAATTATGGTTAACATAGAGAAGAATGAGAAATCCAGAATAATTAATTATGTTCATGTAAAACCTATACATAGACCGAGAAGGCTGTTGTGTGAACAGAGGAAACACTGCATGCTTAAAATTTGAAAAGGTGTTTGTCAAGGTTATATTCTCTCTCCATATCTATTGTATATTTATGTATGCTGATAAATTATTTAAGAATCTGGGCTCTAGGAAGAAGAATGTGGCATTGGGATCTTCATTTTGCAGATGACACAACCTTACTTGCTGAAAGTGAGGAGGATTTGAAGTACTTGCTGCATAAGATCAGAGAATACAGCCTTTAATAATATGGATTGTATCTCAGTGTCAAGAAGACAACAATGTTTGCCCCTGGACCAAATAAGCAGCATTTTGATAGGTGGAGAAAAGATTGAAATGGTTAATGACTTCACCTTATTTGGTACACAGCTTGAATCCTTTGATACCAGTAGTCAGAAGATTAGGAGTCATAATGTACTGGGAAAGTCTGTAGTCAGGGACCCCTCCCAATTATTGAGGAGCAGTGATGTCAGTTTGAGGACTAAGGTGTGCCTGATTAAGACCATGGTCTTCAATCAGTTGCTAAGCATCTGAGTTAGCATTCATTCAATTGCTGAGAATCTGTGTTAGGATGACAGAAAAAAATTACACCTTTGAGCTGTGGAGAAGTACTGAATATCCTGTGGACTGCCAAAAAAAAAAACAAACCAACCACAAACAGTAAGGCTTGGAGAAGATACAGTCAGAATGTTCCTTGGGGGCAAAGATGGTAAAGCCTTCATCTCACATACTTTGGGCATGTTGATAGGAGAGACCATTCATTGAAAGTGAACGCATTCTTGGCAAGGTGGAGGGACGGCGAAAGAGAGGAAGACCCTCAGCCAGATGAATGGATACAGTGACTACAGCAGTGGTTTGTCAGCAGTGGTGAGGATGGCACAGATTAGGTCAGAGTTCAGATGATCTCTCTGGATTGTATTTAACCCAGTGGCACCTGTCAACATAACAGTCGTAGGCAAGGTTAGGTGTGGAATCCAATATTAATCTTTCTTCCATTTTCACTAAACTCTTAAAAAAAAGGAACATTTGGGAAATGTTGTTAAATGGTTTTGAGTGGACTCCAACTCATAGTGACCTTCTCTCTGTACAACAGCTTTGAACTCTGCTCTGTCCTGAGCCAATTTAGTCATCTCTGACACACCTACCCTCATTACCCCAGTCACTGAGTCAATCCATCTCATCTAGAGTCATCTTTTTATTTCCTATTTGTTGTTGGTAGGGGGAGTGATGATTTATATGTGTAATAACAGGGAAGTCTGGTGGCCTAGTGGCCAGAAATTGCTCTGCAATCTTGAATACACATGGTTTGAATTCACTAGCTGCTCCATAGGAGAAAGATGGGCAGTCTCCCATGTGATTAAATACCTCTGAAAACCCAGTAGAGAGTGAGCTACGGGTTGGTTCCAACTCAATGATTCACAGCAACAACATGTATAATAATAGCTTTTCTTTTTTAATAAGCAAAAAAGGATATATACCTAACTTTGCCTTAGCTAATGTGTGTGTGATGAAGATCTAGAATTGGAGACTGAAAAGTCTCTTATTTGGATCAGACTAAAACAAGGTTTCCCTGCACCCCCCTCCAAGTGCATTGTGAATTACTGCCACCTGCATGCAACATAAGTTTTAAGACATTTGAGTGTTCACTTATCCACTATCCACAAAATGGATTTCCTATCTTACTGAGTCTTTGTTTTATACCTCGTCCATGCATTTGGCCTGTATTCTTCTTCCTGAAACATTCTTTTCTTTGTAGTATAGTTGAAAGATTGAACCCAGAGCTTGAATATCTGAATTTGAATTAGAATTCCTGTCGTTTAAGAGATGTATGATCCTGATGTTTAGCCACAATTTCTTAACCAGAGATGAATATAATCAAGTAAAAGGGTGTTTTGTGTAAAGCAAAACTCTTGTGGATTTTTACTGTACTTTTTTTTTATCATCCTTCCCAAAATCTGAAATGATTTCTTTTTGGTATAGTTTAAAATTGAAAATCCCTGGAAAAGAATATTTGGATTGACTCAGTTCCCTCAATGTGGAGAGTGTTGTGTTTGCATGACTTTGCACATCTTCCCTTCCTATTTTATGTGCCTTTCTAAATCCTACCTCATTTGAAAGACTTAATGCTTTTACATCTTTGGAGGATTCCCATGCCTATGTTCTAGAAGAGATTTCTTCTTCCTTGCTGTCTTTGTACGTGCTTAGTTGTTGTACATATCCTAACATACTAAGTTTTAAACCCAAAAAAATTTCTGGATTTGCTGGAGTAAAAAATGGTCAGATAGCTACACTTTTAAATAGTGCACAGATAATAAGCACCTAGCATAATGAGCTTTCCTACTCAGTGTAGAGTTGAGTGCTGTTGTTAGATATTTGGAGAATTATCTCTAAGGGAGTTATTTCTTTAGAGCTTGTTATGCTTCAGTAATTTTCAAAGTAATCAAGTTCATGTATTAAGATGTTGTGTACCATTGAATCGGAACCGACCCATAGCTGACCCTCCAGCTGGTTTTCAGAGGCAGTTAATCACACGCAGGAGACTGCCCATCCTTCTCTCATGGAGCAGCTGGTGGAGTCGAACCGCATGCCTTCAGGATTGCAGTGCAGCTTCTTGCCATTAGGCCACAAGAGCTCTAATTGCAAGCATAAAAACATTAATGATATTTTATTAATTTGAGGTACTTAATTTTTTCTAATTTTTATTATTTGTGTTTACAAATTATATTAGTTTTCATTTGGTCACTCATGTGTCTATATGTTTTGGTTAATTAAAAGTACATTCTGTAACTGATATACTTTTTTATAACATTAATTATAATAGATTTAATGAAATTAATTACTGTGCCTGATCAGTCTATTGCATATTGCCTTTCCGTTCACCCAGCATTATTAACAATAATATTTGTTCCCCTTTCCCACACTGATAACCATTCAAAATTCTGTGTGTAAACCTTTACTTTTTATAATAGTATTCTTATACTGCAATGGTTTATTTGTGACTAATTTTGCTTAACATAATAGTTTAGAATCTATGTTTTACAGTGTTTTCGTGCTGCACTCTTTTTTCGTGGTGGTGTTGGCTTTTTTATTCCATCTGCTTTCTTTCCTCAGTTCATTTTGTTAACTTTTCTTATAATTTTCTTCATTAGTCTTTTTTTCTTTAGTGTTTTTTTCAACCTTTATAATTTACCTGAGAATGTTTAATTATTTTCTTGGAGGTTACCCTATTAGTTTCTGGTTTATTCCCTAGTGTAAAGCTTTATTTCCTTTCCATTTAGAAGCTCTGTGGCTACATTTTTTTATTCCATCATTTTGTTGCTTTGTAGTTGTCATCTTAATGTATTAATAACTTTTTTCCTGTTTTTCCAGTCTTATTTATTATACTTTGTGTATTTCTGTGTCTGGGTCTGTTTCTAAATGATTTTGTCACATACTGATATTGGGTGGTTGCCGTTCATTGTCAGTTGTTAGTCCAAAGAAGTCCTTTAAGATTTCTTAAAAGGTTGGTGTCATTTTCACAAATAGCCTTAGTTTCTGCTTAACTGAAACCATCTTAATTTCACTGTCATATTTGATAGTTTTGCTGAGTATAACATTTTTGATTGGCAACTTTTTCTTTCCGTATTTTATATGTGTCATTCTGTAGCGTTTCTGCATAGTTTCTGCTAATAAACCAGAGAGAGCTTAGTCTTTCTTGTTCTTTGTAGGTAACTCAATTTTCCTGAGCTGCTTTTGATATTTTTTCTTTTTCTATTTAATTTTGGAAAATTTGGTGATGATATGTATTATTGGTCCAGTGTTTGGGTACAGGCACAGTACTGAGGCAGAGATGGTTGGCATTAAGAGATGCCAGTATGAGGTGCCTAAGCTTTGTACACTCCACAAAAGACATAACACTTCAAATGTGCCTGGTGTTTGTCAAGAAAGGTGTCCCACAGGGTGCTTAGTGAGAGAAAAGGACTCCAGTCAGAGGTGGTAACCACACTGATTCAGTGGCTGGTTGCAGGCTGGGCACATCAGTCTGCCAGCTCCCAAATGAAGTCTCTGAGTGTAGAGCTGTGCACATTCCTGGTGCCATATAAAAAATACTTGACTCTAGGTAGAGCTAGGATGGGCCAGGAAAACCCTGCCAGTCACTTGGTGCTGGTGGTGGTTGAGGTGGAAATCCCAAGCCTGATCCTCAAAAGGGTATGAAGGGGAAAAGGGAAGGTACTTCTTTTATTCAGAGAGCTGCTTGTCTGGAGTTCCTGACCTGGTCAGACCACTATTCAAAATGACTGCTACACAGTTTGCAGTTTCTTGTTCTGTAAGTCTCTCTCTCCTCTTAGTCTTATTTGATGTTTTGATTCAGGTTTTTTTCCCCAGTCATTATTTGAAGTACTCCTTATCTTTTCTGTTTCAACTCAGTTCCAGAATTATCTCTGTATCTGCTGTCTTTGTTTTTTTATATTGTGATTAAAAAGCGTATGGGTTCTTGTCTGCCTACTCTCCCATCTTACTTGGAAGTCCTGATATATAAATTCATACTATTTTATGTATATTAAAAAATATATGAGATGTATTTGAAAAAGTTTCTGTAGTCTCATAGGCAGCATGCAACACTTTGAGTTTATTTCTTCTAGATAATAAATACATCTTTGGCCCTTTTTGTTGTGGCAGTGGTGTACCTTCAAGTTGGAATTCAAACTGCACATCTTTGGATTTGCAGCCTAGTTCTTTGCCACTGCACCACCGGCGCTCCCTGTCCTTTGTACAGGAGGACTGTTTTATCTGTCTTTGAGAAGGGAATCTTTGGCTGAAGGGTGAAGATGTGTGGTAGGCTCCATCCTTACTTGTGGTAGTCTTGCCATGATTATGGAGTAGCAAGAGTATATCACAATGACTATTTCCCTCCCTTTTTTAAGTTGTTCACTTTCAAGATTTTGTTTGTCTTCAGTTTTTAGAAGTTTAGTTATGGTATAGAGAGCTCTGTTGACCTAATGGTAAGAAGCTGTGCTGCAGTCCCGAAGGGACGGGTTTCCAGGCCACCAGGTGCTCTGCGGGAGAAGATGGTCAGTCTCCTCCCGTGCGATTAACTGCCTCTGAAAACCTGCTGGAAGGTCAGCTATGGGTCAGTTCCGACTCTGTGGTACACAACAACAATTATGGTATATCTTGGTCTGAATTTCTTTGGTTTTATCCTCTTTGAAGTTTGCTTGGCTTCTTGAATAAGGAGATTTACATATCTTCTGTAAGTTAGCATGTTTTCAGTCATTATTCCTTTGACTACTTTTTCTTAACCCTGCATTCTTTGTTTCCTTCAAGGACTTTAGTGATGTGAATAATTGTTAGGTTTTTTTCCTTAAAATCCTTCAAGTGTCTAGAGTCTGTATTCCTTTATTTCTACCCCTGTTCCGATTGAGATGATTTACAGATTCTCCTGCCCTCTAGTCTGCTAATAAGCCTGACCATGGGGATTTTTTATTTATTGTATTTTTCAGTTTTGAAATTTTCATTTCTTCTCTGTATCTTAAATTTTTTTCTGAGACTTTTCATTACCTTGCTGAGGCTTTTTTGTTATAAATGGAGATATTTTATCATGAGTACTTTAAAATCTTTGTCAGATAATTCTCAGTTATGTTGGTGTTAGCATTTGTTAGTTTTTTTTCATTCAGTTGTTACTGTTGTGTCTTGTCCAGTCACTCTGACTTGAGCAACCCTATGTACAACAGCTCTGAACCCTGTTCTACCTTGAGCCAATTTCATTGTCTCTGACATAACTACTTTCATTACCCCAGGATGCAATCCATCTCATCCAGGGTCGTCTTCTCTTGTGCTCTCCCTCCATCCTTCCAAGCATGGTGTCACTTTTCAAAGACTGATAGTATTATGTAATTTTCAAAAACGAAACAACTTCGGCTCTGGATCTCATATGCTTTTTCTTTAAATCAAACTCTTTACCTCTTTGATTTGGCACCATTTCATAGCTGACCCTCCAATGGACTTTCAGAAGCTCTTAATCACATGGGAAGAATTTGCCCATTTTTCTTTCTCAAAGCAATTAGTGGATGAAAACCACTCCTGCCCTTGGATTGGCAGTACAACTCCCTACTTAGTAGGTCACCAGAGTTCTACTTTTTTTAAAAAAAAAAAAAAGCTGTTATTTTAAATCTCAAACAGATAAAGAGGGCATTTTAACTTGTTACTGTTAGATTGGGTTAAAGATAACTTCCAGCCTCCATTGACATCCCAAGTGAGGGAGATTCCTATCCACTACTTACTGATGGTGGGAATTCCAACTCCCCATATTCTCTATGGACTCTCCATAGCCCTCCACCGAACCACCTTTCTTATCACTTGGTCAAAGATGTTGGAGCACCTTAAAGATTTTCATGGGCAAAAACTAGACTTTTGACTCAGCTGTTGCTGGACCAAGTAGAGGGTAAGACCACTGCTTTGGTTTTGTGTGTGTGTGTGTGTGTGTGTGTGTGGTGTTTTTTTGTATGTCTTTCCTCCTAAGAAAACGAGATTTTTGGTCCTTTTTTTCCCCCCCTGAAAATTGCTGTTTGAAACTTCATAGAACAAATTAAATTTTCATTGAGTCATTCATACACATTTTTGTTCAGTAACATTAATTTCAATATCCAGAATAAAATGGCACTTTTCTGACTTCCTGTAGTTCTAATTTCTGTTAATCCTTTTATACTTCTCTGTGTCTTTCTTTAGTGATATTGGACTAATCGTATATTTATTTTATTTTGCCCTCTCCTTCACCCATCTTCTTTCTTATTGTTGGGTGCCATCAAGTCAAGAACAGCTCTTAGAGATCCTGTGAACAACAGACATGAATTCTTTTCTGTCCTGTGCCATCCTTATCATATCTGGTACACTTGAGCCCATTGCAGCATTCACTGTCTCACTACCTCCCTTGGGTGTCTTCTCTTTAATTGACCCTCCACCTCTCCAAGTATAATATCCCTTTCTAAGGAAAGGCTTCTCTAAGCAACATGTCACAAATGCTTTGAGCCCCAGCCTCAGCACAATTCAAAGACAGCAGTAGTTCTTCTATCCTTATTCATTGTCCATCTCTCAGATGCATAGCAAGTGATTGAAAAAACCATGGCCTGAATCACATGCACCTTAGTTTTCAAACTGATATCATTGCTCCTAAATAATATGGAGAGATCCCTGACTGCTGGTACCAAGAGTGTTAATTGTCAGGTAACATGAAATCATTGACAGCTCCAATCTATTTTATTAATTTTTACATCACATATCCTTCCTTCCTATGTTGGTAACAATCCAGGAATGATTCTGTGTGAAAACCTTTCCTTAGCTTTTCATATGATAGTTTATACAGTAACAGTCTTTTTGTGATTGAATTATTTGACTTGGAATAATGTCCTCTAGATTCATCCATGTTATACAGTGTTTTTCTTTAATTATTTATTGTTTTTCATATGGCATAGTTCACCATTGTGTGACTGTGCCACAGATTTGTTTTATCTATTTGTCCATTGGTGGACATGTGGTCTATTTTAATCTCTTTGCTATTGCAGTGAACATGGGCATTCACATATCTGTTCATGTTACAGCTCTTGTTTCTTTAGGTTATATACTTCATAAAGTATTCCATGACCAAATGATACTTTGTTTCCTACTTAATAAGGAAGTGTCACACTACTTTCCGTATTGTTGCTGTTCTTAGGTTGTTATTGAGTCATAGCTAACCCTCCAGTTGGTTTTCAGAGTATGTATTTTGCACGGAAGATTAACCATGTTTCTCTTTCAGAGCAGCTGATAGATTTGCACTTTTTGCCTTTAGATTGGCAGTGAAACTCTTTACATTTCCATTAGCAGTGTATCAGTCTCTTCAAACCCTCACCAGTTGGTATCTTATTGAACTTTGCTGTTGTTGCTGGGGTTATATGCTTCTTGTTGTTTTGAGTCTTGCCTCTAATAGCCAGTGACCTTGAACATTGCTTCATGTGTTTATTGACCAGTTAAATACCTTCTTTTTTTGTGTGAGTCAGACCACAGTTTTTGGTGTTTGGAGTAGAGCTACTATTTAATAAAGGTTTTTAGCTCCCTTCTGGTCCTTGGACCAGAGAAAATAGACTTAGTTGAAGCTTTTATTTTGTTTGTTTGTTGTTTCTAGGTTGCCAATTTCTCTAACTCTTAGCCTAGGATTTATGAAGCAAAAAGAATCCACCAGCACACCACCAGCTGATCTTCTTGGGGTTCTGAGGTGTCTAGCCTATTTTTCATCTTTCTACCTTCATAGTCTTTTTAGAATTGCTTTTTATATAATGTCCAAGGATGTTATGTATGTATAGAAGTGAGAACGGGGAATATATATGTCTGCTCTTCTTGAAAGCCTAAGAATCTCTATTGTGTTTTAGAAATATATTGATTTCTAAATACCAGTGTGAATAGAAATTATTTTTTGCTTACTTACAGTGTGTTTGTTGAGGGTTAATGCATTTATATATAGTGAGATGGAATTTTTTCCCCTCTTTATTGCAGATTCTGATGCTCACAGTACCACCTCAAGTGCCTCTCCAGCTCAGTCTCCTTGTTACAGTAACCAGTCAGATGATGGCTCTGATACAGAGATGGCTTCTGGCTCCAACAGAACACCAGTCTTTTCCTTTTTAGATCTTACATACTGGAAAAGGTAAAAAGCAACATAAAATTGCTCTCAACCACCAAACCATTCTAATTACAGGCAACTGTTACCCTGCTTCCATAGCAATTAAATGACATTTTGCAAATAGCTGGTAATACATGTGGTTGGAGGTAGATTAAACATGAATTGAGTTAGAGTTGGGATTTTTTTCTATATTCTTTTTTTTGTGTGTGTGTGTACCGTCAAATCAGATCTGACTCGTACAGGAGGAGATTGTCCCTCCTCCCCTGGCAGAGCATCTGCTGGATTTGATCCATGCGCCTCTGGGATTGCAGTGCAGCTTCTTGCCACTAGGCCACCAGAGTTTCTATATTCTTTTTATTAGAATTGATTTAAAATAAAAATCACATCAGGGGACCTGAGTTTCCTAATTAAACTAATGGAGTAAAATCCTCCTACTAAAAATCCTACAAGTTCTAAAATTACATTTAAAATTTTTTCTTAAAATGGCATTGGCAACTTAATAAGCACTACTAAGTGGCAAAAAAGTGACCATGTCGCCTCTGAGTCCTCAGAAAATAGACTAGAAAAGAGGGTATATTCAGAGATAACATTTTTAAGGATTTTTCTAGTTTTACTTAAAGACAAATTTTTTTGTATTTTTTTTTTAAAGTTTATCCATATCTTATGATAATGAGATTATGGGACATGACAGACAGAAAAAAGGTCATTAAGCAGTGAGAGAATGAAAACTTTTTTTTTCTGGCCTTAAGGAGCAGAACTCTGTTCTCTCACAGATTGGTATTTGTGTCATGGAGTGTGAACCGACTCATAGCTGACCATCCAGCTGTTTCCAGAGGCAGTTAAACCTACAGGAGGAAATGATCCATCCTCCTCCTGCAGAGCAGCTGGTAGATTTGACGCTCAAATGAAACTTTGGATTATCAGCATACTTTACCACTGGACCCCCAGAGCTCTCTAAACATTGCAGTTTCCCCAAAACTGGGAAATGCATAACAGCTTTCTCTTATCTATTATTTTAGCATTTTATGTAACCATATTACCACAAATGTGATTGAAAACAGCCGACTTCTGTCCTTTAACTGTTCTGAAAGCTGTTGGTAGTTATGAGCCATCTAATTGAGTACAAATCATAGTAACCCTGTGGAACACAGATCTGAACCTTGCCTTATCCTTACATCTCCAACAGCCTTGGACCCCTTGTTAAAGCCACTGTGTCAGTTGTCTTGTTGAAGGTCTTCCTCTCCTTTGATGACCTCTTCCAGTCTTTTCCCAAGGACTGGCCTCCCCTAACAACATGCCCAAAGTGTGTATGATGTAAGTCAAGAAAAGCATTACTGATTAAAAACAGCAGTTTCCAGAAAAGTTGAAACATTTCAGAACTTCTCTTTATAGTTAATAACAACTTCTAATTAAAGCCTTAACTAGCAGTGTAATGTGGAGAATTTGTTAAATAAACTGATATAGTTTAAAATTTTAAACATCACTTAAAATATTAAGCAGACTATCAATAGGGATATAGAGATGATTGGAACAACATAATTACAGGCTTGATCTCACAACCACACAGCACTGACCATTCACTTAATGGCAGCTCACCATTTCTCTCATTCTTTTTTACCCCAAGCTTTCCATGGTTAACATTTTTATTTTTTCGGTTGTGATTTGAAAAAAGCAAATTGGTTTGTCTTTCAACTATCCATATTTTGTTTTAGAACTAGTTACAATACAGTATCACACTTTTCCCGCTTCCTTATAATTCTCATTTCTATTAACCATTCTACCTATCCCTGATTGTCTTCCGGGCTTTAGCCTTGGACAAAACTTTTGAAAACAACACATGCATGTTGACAGTAAATTAGTTCCTAATTAATAATTTATAAGAATTGTTCCTTGATTGTTCCTTGATCCCCTGTTTGTTCAAAATTCCTGCAATGTGTCAATATTACCCTTTTCCACCCTGGATTCCTCCTTTTTAATTGTCTCTTCTTGCCTTCTCATCTTTGATTTTGGGCTGCTAGTGGGTTCAAAGGCTAGGAATTTAATCATTGGGCCACCTGGGCTAATTAACAAAAATATTACAAGAAATAAAGAACCTGGAGAAAAAAGATGATGCACATAAGCAACCTTAGGAAAGAAAAAGGAATCTTAGCAACAGATAAAGCAGAAATTGGAAAGATACAGGTTAATTTAAACAATTATGTGTCGTCATTATATTTGAACATAATGCATAATATGTATTAGTAGGAAAAAACAGAACCAAAATTCTCATAAACAAATAGGAAGTCAGAAGAGTTGCATAATAAAGCAATTGCTTCTATTGTCAAAAATCTTTCCCCAGAGAAATTCAGGTCAGGATCAACAGGCTTACTAAACGCAAAAATGATTGCAAAAAGAAGTCCTAGACATTTTATCACATCGAACCTTTATAAAAATGGAACCTATTGTGTGGATACTTAAGTTATTAAAATAATGGTAACTTGGCAATTTAATTTTAGAATGTATGTGGAAAAGCAGAGAACACAAAAATTATTTCTAAAAGAGAACTGAATTTCCTTGTCCCAACAGAAATCAAGATACATTTTAAAACTTGTAGTAGTTAATATGTGTTTAGGCTAGAAATAGAAAGATTAATCAATTCAATGAAATCAAGGCTCTAGAAGCAAGCTCACTCAATATGTGGATAATTGATATATGATACATGGTGGTATAAATTATTAGGGAGGATGGATTATTAAGTAAATGTTACTGGGATTTTTATAAGCAGCGTCTGTAGAAAATTTCTGTTGATATCCTACCTAGACAGTATATACAATAGATAAGTCAGTTGCAGGTCCATTAAAAAAGAAAATTGGTAGAGATTATCATTTTTGGGTAGGAAAATTTTTTATGACATGAAAGACCAGGGTTGACTATTTTAAAATTAGAAGTTTTAAATTGGAATATATATGTTATGAAGGAAGAAAAAGATAAGTCAACAGGTAATGGGTATTACATAAAGGAGATAGCCATTAAATGAAAGTATGTTTTACTGGATTGATACCAAAAAAACACTCAACGTATTTTGGGGATACTACCATCCCTGCTTCCCCAGACTATGGCCCCGTCTCCCTTTGAATCTAGAAAAAATATTTATTCCCATGACTCTTACAGCCAAATTAATAAACAGGCCTATTAAGTGACTTAGGATGACAGAAGAACTAATGCCTTTGAGTTGTGGTGCTAGAGAAGAGTAGTGAACATACCATGGACTGCCAAGAGAACAAATAGGTCTATCCCGAAGATGGTGAAACCAGTTTTCTCCTTGGAGGCAAAGATTTTAAAGCTCTTGTTTCTTATTTGGGTATGTTGCCGGGAGGAACCCGTCCTTTAAGAAGGACATCATGCTTGAGAGGGTAGAGAATCAGTGCAGAAGAGGAAACTCTGGATGAAATGGATTGACACTGTGGCAGTGGGGTCAGCTGTGTCAGAGACAGTTAAGGTTGGCTCAGGATAGTGCAAGGTTCAGAGCCATTGTTCATAATTGCCATGAATCGAAGTCAACTCATTGTCACATACTACCACTCACTCCTCAGGATAATCAACCATATACAATCAGAAGAGCTGCATTTGGCCTAGAATAAAGCTCGTAAGACAGAAAGGGTAGGATAGAAGAATTAATGAGAATCAGAGAAAATGTTGATTACAGTATAGGTATTGTAATTAGTTATAAAACAAAATATGTTTGATTGAAAACGAGTTTGCTTTGTAAACTTTCAAATTGATTAAAAAAATACCAATAAAAATCTTAGATGCCATTTTTTGATGACTGGATCGGCATAAATTGATGTCCACCAGTACAAATGTTGGAGAGGCTGTATAACAACAGTTGCTTATTTGCAACCATATCAGATCTTCAGGTAAAAGTGAAAATGTTCCCATTATGTATACACACATACAATGTATATGTAAGAAACAAATTATATATTCATGGAGATACACAGTGAGCATGAAAATGTGTGTGTTATTTAGAGATGGGAACATCACATGATCGTTGAAGGGGAAAAATGAGGGATAAACCTGAAACAAGAGACTAAGGACTAGAATGTTGGGGTGAGATTTAGGGAGCGTCCAAAGGAGAACTTTATAAGAAATGCTCATGTTTTTATTTAGAAATTAAAACAAAAAATAAGGCATAACCTTTGAAAAATGTTTCTCAGCATATCTCCTTCCTCTTTAATATTTGATAAAATTCCAGTGTGGTCTTCAAGGGACCTGGGTTATTTCCATTGCCTGACTTATTGGGGTCACATTTGTGTGAAATGTGATGAGATTGTGGAAGTAGAACCTTTTTACTCATGCTGTCTAGTCCTAATAAATAGATCATCTCCTCTTTAAAAAAAAATCCATTCCTGTTATTCTGCCTTATTCATTTTTCTGTTCCTTTTTTTTTGTTGTTTGTTTTTTTCTCCAGACAGAAAATATGTTGTGGTATTATCTACAAAGGCCGTTTTGGAGAAGTCCTCATCGACACACATCTATTCAAGCCTTGCTGCAGCAACAAGAAAGCCACTGCTGAGAAGCCAGAGGAGCCAGGCCCTGAGCCTCTCCCCATCTCTACTCAGGAGTGGTGACTGAGCCTTATGTAGAAGGGGAACACAGCAGGATTTACATTTTGAAAAGTTGCAACAAAGTAACTCCTATTTTTAAAACTCAGATACTTGCTGTTCTGCCAAAAGACAATATGTAGAATGGTTTTGAATGGGTTCTTTTTCTCCCCAGTTCAACAAACTTTGAAGCCAGTGTCTAGTTCTCTTAGAAAAGGAAAAAAAAGTGTACATAATATTTAAGATGCTGAGTATTTCATAGGAAAGCTGAATGCTGCTGTAAAGTGCTCTTTAAGTCTTCTTTTTTTTTTTCCTTATATTCCCTTCTAATGAATGAAAAGGGGAATTTCAGGGGACAGAGATGGGATTTTGTTGTATGATAAACCGTAAGTAGTTCTAGTCTTTTCTATATTGAGAAGCAGTGGTTGGGGCATTTTTAAAGTTGGCTGGCTACCCTTGTTTTCCCTCATGATAAATTTGTCATAACCCAGTAATGGACATGCCCCTAGAGGTATTTGTTAATAAATTTGAAATATTAAGGTCTTGCCAACGTTTTAATGATTCAAACCAGTACTACTGAAACATTAAGCAGGACACACTAAGATTTCAGGTACAAATACCTTGATGGAGAGAGTAAGGGCTTAAATAGAGGGAAAATTTGTGTATGTTGCATCCAGTTTCTCCTCCCTCCATATTAATATTTGATTAGATGTTTAATTTATATGAAACTTCTAAAGCAGAATCAAAGTTTCTCTTGGGGAAATGACAGGTTTTTAGGATACACAATCCTAACTTGGTACCAAAGCATTACCACTTTTGATAAGAGAACACACTCTGTTCAAAACTGTCTGGAAAATATGCAAGTCTTCAAGGTGGCGTGGAAAAAGGTTAATGCTTCTTGGGCCATGTTTCTCAGAGGGCTTGCCGAGTGTGTAAATAATTGACTGTGTTATATTACTATTTGGTGACTTCATTGAAAATCTGTACAATTCAGTTTTAGCTCTGGATTACTTCAGTTGACCTTTGTGAAGGTTTTATCTGTGTAGAGTGGGTGTTTGATTTAAAACTATTCGTTTTGGGGTTTTTTTTTTCATTCTATTTAAAGTAAGATTCTTTACTAAAAGAAAAAAGGTGTATATCAATGCTGAGTGGGTTGATATATAAATTCCCCCCCAGCCCCCCCCCCCTTTGGCTTCTTTAAGCTAAGCTTTCTGAACATTAAGATTTTGAGTGATAAATGAATCTTGAATGTGGATTTCTTCAATTCTAAAATCTTGGTTAAAAGCCTCTCACTTGAACCCAAACCAAAGTACTTTCATTGCCTCTTTTTGAAAAGTTTAAGATAAAACTATCACCGGCTATGATTTTTCATAATGAAGGGGGAGCATTTTGCCTACCTTATAGTAAGTAACAATACTCAGTGCTTATTTTTCAAACTGGATTTTTAAAAATGGATAGTATAAATAACAATAAGGAGTGAGCCACTTTTTATTGGCATCTTATAGTTTTATAGTTTGTAATCTAAACTGAAGATTCTATATTTCTTCATTTGGGGAAGTCTCCATGCTACATGCCACCCACCATATATAGAAATATTATGCACAGACTACACAGTGAGTTGGGTCACCTCTCCCACAGCATTCGAGGTGTATTACAAGAGTCCCAGCCTTATCATCTTCATTCTGAGTTTTGTTTGAAACGGATTCTTTCCTCTTATTTTTTGTACATTTTGGCTGCAGTGTTGGTGGTAGAATATACTATAATATGGATCATCTCTACTTCTGTATTTATTTATTTATTACTAGACCTCAACCACAGTCTTCTTGTATCCCTTCCACCTCTCTTTGCCTGTAGGATTACTGTATGTAGTCATGCACTTTGTATTAATATATTAGAAATCTACGAATCTGTTTTGTACTTTTTATACTGTTGGATACTATAATCAAAACTTTTACTAGGGTATTGAATAAATTTAGTCTTATTAGAAAATAAAAGAGGCTTTTTTGTGACTTTGTTTGAAAGATCTTTGATGAGAATAACTAATGTGTTTGGTCTTTACTTCCATGGAATTAGCCTGTGTTGTGGTGACCCTGTGTTTGCACAGTGGAACAAAATAGTACCTGGATCTTTGTGATCCATAGACTTTTAATTGGATAATGTTTGGAAGTAGATCACCAGGTCATTGTTTCCAATTCTTCTTAGCCTGGAAGCTCTGCTTAAACTTAGCAACATCAAAGCCTCCACTGGTTTCCATGAAAGTATACTGGCTGACAATTAGACCCAGATCTCCTTCATAGCATTGCCAATGACCTCATTATTCAGTGTAAGCCCTTAGTATTATAATAAGCCATGAGGGGAAATAATCCTCTTTACTAAGAAATAAAGATTTTAGAAAAAAGACATTTTAACTACCATGTACAACGATTAACCTAGTGGATAAGTTGACTTTAAGGCATTTGTATTTTAATGTTTGTGGCGTGCTTTCATCATGTATGGGCATAGGAGTATTGCTGAGAACTATAGAAGTTTACTCTAGGAAAAAGAGTTTTATGTAGGGGTCACCTGGTTTCTTAGTACCAGCCTCTACCCATAATTGGACATTTGAGTGATTTGTCCTTTGTGAGCCTCCTTTCTTTTCTGACTCTGTAAAATCAATCTATTTATTTCACAGGATTATGAAGAAAACGTTACACAATCCATATCACAATGTTTTGAAAACAAATTGTTAGGATGCATAGATAGTGTGGGCCAAATTTTAATAACAAGTTCTAGGAGGCTTTGGTGGCTTAGTGGTAAGGAATTGTGCTGCCGTACACAGTTCACACCCTCCAGCTGCTCTCCAGAGAAAGATGGGCAATCTCCTGTGTGATTTATTGCCTCTTGAAAACCCACTGGAGGGTCAGCTGTGAGTGGGTTCTTACTCGGTAGTCTTAAACTTCTTTGGGATAGTCTAATTGTATTCTTAACTACTGTGAATTATCAAGTTAAGACAGTAGAAAGGTAGCAGCACCTATATTATCTTTTGCTGCATAACAGATTACACCAGCACAAATTTATTGGTTCATTTGTGGTTTCTATGGAGGCGGGACACAGCCTTCTTTTATCATAACAATAACTACTTTTTGGTGACTGGAGGCTGCTAGCTTAGTTTCCTGCCCTGTGGGGTTTTCAGACATTGTCGTCTACTTTTTTTTCACAACAGGTAAAAGTCTGAAGCCAGTCTGCAAGGGTGATGGAGTCTCGGAACACATGTAGGTGAAAAGAGCTTACACAGAAATCAAAACCAAGAGGTGGGGAGTTGGGAATCAGGGAGGACCACTTCAGTGGTTACCCTTGAGTGAGAGAAAGAGAGAGAGAGAGAGTGTGTGTGTGTGTGTGTGTGTGTGTGTGTTTACTGGAATCCCTTCTAAAAGCTTTATATAGCAAATGTAAACAATTCCTACCTTCATTTGAAATACCTACTATTTTAGACACTTTAGAACACTATTATGGCCATTTAGCAAAATAAACCCTCATCAGTTTTGCAGGTAAGTGGATGTGCGAAAGATTTAAATACCTTAGGGAGAGGATCTGCTTTTTAAAAAATTTCAAAACTTCCTTTCTAGACAAGATGCTGTCCCGACAGTAGTAGTTGTTATGTGCTGTTGAGTTGCTTATGACTCATTGCAGTCTTATAACAGCTCTGAACACTACTCAATCCTGAGTCAAAGTCATTATCTCTGATATACCTACCCCGTTACACCAGTCGCTGACTGAGTCTATCCATCTCATTCAGGACCTTCCTTTCTTGAGCTGTCCCTCGCTGTCCTTCCACCCTTCCAAGCATAATGGCCCTATCCAAGGACTTGCCACTCCTTGCAGCATGCCCAGAGTATGTCAGATGGAGCTTCAAAATCCTTGCCTCTAAGGAGCAATCTGGTGTCCACCTCTCCATAATGAACCTATTCTTTTAGTAGTTGTTGATTGCCTATGAGTCGAGCATGACTCAGCAACCCTGTGAGCAAAAAGTCTGAAGCTTTTCCGTAACTATTGACATTTATCAAAGTTTATAGGGTTTCTGAAGGCATGTTTAGGAAGTGGATGCCACGGTATATTCAGTACTCTTCCCTAGGACCACAACTCAAAGGCATCGATTCTTCTGTCATCATTAGTCATTGTCCAGCTCTCTGATGCAAGTAATTGTGAAGACTATAGCCTGGATCAGACACACCTTTTCTCTAGACTGATGTCATTATTCTTCAGTAGTCTGGAGAAGTCCTTGACAGCAGATTTTCCCAGTGCAATTCATCTTTTGATTTCGTGGCTACTGGTACCAAGGGTGTTGATTATGGAGACAAGCAAGCTGAAGCTGTTAACAATCTCTATCTCTTCTCCATCTGTTGTGATGCTGCCAGTTGGCCCAGTGGTGAGAATCTTT
>NW_006399907.1:7376178-7389564 GCF_000299155.1 Elephantulus edwardii | reverse complement strand
TAAACATGGGTGTGCATATATCTGCTTGGATGTCGGTTATGGTCTCTTTGGGGTATATTCCCAGTAGTGAAATTGCAGGGTCAAATGGTATCTCTATTTGTAACTTTTTGAGAAAGCACCATACCACCTTCCACAGTGGTTGCACCATTTTACACTCCCACCAACAGTTGAATAAGTGTTCTAGTTTCTCCACAACCTCACCAGCATTTGTTGCTTGCTGTTCTGTTAAATTTTGCTATTCTTATTGAGGTGAGATGATATAGTTGCTTTGGAGAATCTTTGTTCTCTTGATATTGAGCTTCAATCCACATTGAAGGCTCTAGCCCTTGACATTTTGCAATAAATGCCTCAGGTCTTCCCTAGTTTTGGCAAGCAAGGTTGTGTTGCCTTAGTAACGCAAGCTGTTGATAAGTCATCCTGCAATCCTGATGCCACATTTTTCCTCTTAGAGCACAGCTTCCCGAATGATCTGATCTGCATATATATTGAAAAAGGTATGGAGAAAGGACACATCCCTGGTGCACTCTGTTCCTGATTTTGACACTCCTGAGAGCCGTTTTCTTGCTCTGTTCTGACGACTGCCACCAGAGCCAAGTACAAGTTTCACATAAGCACAATCAAATGTTCTGGGATTCCCATTCTTTATAGTAGTGGTATGTTTTTCTTTTGGAACCTCTTGATTTATTATGTGCTGACAAATTTGGGTTTTTTTTGTTTTTTTTTATTACTTTTTTAGTAACTATAAATCATTGGCATTTCATTCAACTATTCATATATATTTTGTTATCCACCACTTGTAGGGTCAGTAGTGCATGAATCCAAAGTTCTCTGACTCTAAACCACACTTGGTAAAATTAATAGTGCCTCCTTTGAAACACTCTTGCCTGACAACTCCATTTTCTCTATATTTTCTTTTAAACTCACTAGATACACTTCAGCTCAGACTTTTTTGCCAACCATATTCCCAGCTTCCTTCCATTCCCATCGAATTGTCTAAAATATACAGTCTTTTTCCCATTTTTCTAGAGTTTTATATTAGAATTCTGGCAGGAAATAGAGGGCATGCTCAAATTGGATAATTTGAGAATTCCAAAAGGGACTCTGTACACAGTTGTCTGCAGATGGGAAATCCCAATACAGAATATTTCTGGTACTAGTAATAGCGGTGCTAGTAATAGTAGGGTGGTGTTCATGTGACGAGGTCAGAAGCAGTGAGAGGAGGGAGTAGTTAGTGGAGATAGGCTATGTAAAAGGAGAATTTTTCCTTCTCAGCTTAACCATCTCCAATCAGAAGTGGGAAGGCAAGCGAAGAGAATCCAAAGGCTCAGACTTCTTTACTAGACTCCAAATATAACTGGTCTGTTTTTGTTTATTTTTTTAATACTTAAAGTACTAAGGAGATTTTATTAAGGAAGATAAATACTCTACCTGGCAAGAGAGTTCATGTCAGGAGTAGAGAGGTGAGAACAGACCCATAGCTGAAACTATATAGCAGATTTTTCTTCTGACTGTTAGTAAGCCAAAACGTAGCAATTTTTTGCTGTCATTTTCCTTATCTGTTGCTAAAATGTCAGTTTGATCCCAAAACATTCCTCTTAAATTCATTTCTCCATCTCTGCTGTCACCTACAAGTCAAATCAACCCCATGTTTGACCTGGACTGTAGCAATTTTTTGCTGTCATTTTCCTTATATGTTGGTAATATGTCAGTTTGATCCCAAAAAATTCCTCTTAAATTCATTTCTCCATCTCTGTTGTCACCTACAAGTCAAATCAACCCCATGTTTGACCTGGAATGTAGCAATAATCTAACCTTCCACATGCTCCATGCATTCTTGATAGAGAAGCTAGTATGATCAAAATAACATGGGGAAGTCTGCCTGTTTCACTGTTTAGTGACATTCCAGTGTCCCAAGACCATTCTGTAATATGATCATCATTTAGTCTTTAGCTCTGTTGTATAAACTTCCTCTTGCTCTTTCCAGCCTTACACTTCTCTGTCATATTACAGACAGTCATCCTTGGAATCCCTTACACGTGGTGCCTCTGACTTGTCACTATCATCCTGTAACGAGGTGACACTTCACCCTTGAAGTTGCATTGTAGTCACTATTCAGGAAAATCTTCCTGAACAGCAGCTGCCTCATTGTGACATGTCTGTCATGTCTCTTTGTCCCCTCTAGATAGTGCCTAGAGCTTGGCTTAGTGATTGATTGCCTTATCAGTTCAACTTCTTGATGTCAAGTCAGAACCAGCTCATAAGTGCCCCTCCAATGAGGCTGCACATTGCACAGGAGGAGATTGCCCATGTTTCTCGAGTTGTCTGCTTTTTGGTTAGGAGTGCCACTCTTTACCCACTAGGCCGCCAGAGCTCCCTGAATCCATCAAGTAGAACCAAGTATGTGACTGACTTAACTATTTTCAAAACTTACAGAAAAGTTTTCATTTTATACCAATAGCTGATAACTTTGAATATTTAAATATTTTTGTAGAATCCCGGAGGCCCGTGTTAAGTGCTGTCAAGTCAAAACCAACCCTTAACTGACCCTCCAGCAAGTTGTCAGAGGCAATAAATCACACCAAGGACATTGCTCCTCTCACAGAAAAGCTGGTGGCCACGCCGGCTCCCTCTTAGGCCCTTGTGTACTTTTTAGTTGGAACTGAGTCAGCTGGCCAGGTGAGCAGGTTTTCAGAGGCACTTACACATGGGAGATTGATGAATCTTTCTCCTGCAGAGCAGCTTGATGCATTGAAACAACATCCCTTTGGTTTAGCAGTGCAACTCCTTAACTAAGCTTAGTCATTCATGAGAATTTTTGTCTTTTTTAATATTGAGATGCAATCCATATTGAAGGCTGTAATCCGATCCTCTGTAATATGTTTCAGGTCCTCACTTTCAACAAGCAAGGTTGTGTCATCTGCATAACAAAGGTTGTTGAGTCTTCCTCCTGTCCTGATGCCACATTCTTCATATAGTTCAACTTCTCAGATTATTTTTTTAGCAAACAGATTAAGTATAGAAAAAGGTTACAATCCTGAAACATACCTTTTCTGATTTTTAAACCAGGCAGTGTTCTCTTGCACTATTCATATAACAGTTTCTTGATCTAGAGGTTAATTTCACATGAACACAATTAAAGGGTTCTGAAATTCCCATTCTTCTAAATTTTAGCCATAGTTTGTTACGATCCACACAGTCAAATGCCTTTTCATAGTGAATACAATACAAATAGACAGTCTACTGGTATTCTCTGCTTTCAGCCAGGCTTGATCTAACATCACGAGTGGTATCCCTGGTGCCATGACCTCTTCCGAATGCAGCTGGAACTTCCAGTTCTCTGTCAATGTACTCTTCTAGTCATCCCAAAGTCCTGTTTTAATCCATCAGCTCCTCTGCTGGAGAAAGAATGGCAGTCTCCTGCCATGTGATTAAACTGCCTCTGAAAACCTGCTGCAATCAGCTATGAGTTGGTTCTGGCTCTGTCTAGAGTGGCAATTACAGGGTTGTTATGTGCCATTGAATTGCCTGCAACTCAGCAACCCTTTGTATAACATCTCTGAAGCCTGCCCTGTCCTGAGCCAATCTCATTGACTCTGACACACCAACCCTCATTGTCCCAGTTTACTATATCAGTCCATCTCATCTGGGGTCTTACTCTCCAGCCCTGTCCCTCCACCCTTCCGAGCATGATGTCCTTCTTTAAATATCGATCCTCCTGGCCACATGCCCAAAGAATGTAAGATGGAACTCCAGAAATCCTAGCCTCCAAGGAGAAATGTGGTTTCTCCCTCTCCAAGATAGACCTATTTGCTTCCTTGGAGGTCCATGATATGTTGAAGATTCTTCTTCAGCACCACAAATCAAAAGCATCAATTGTAATTAATATTACAAGAATTTGTATGAATGGTTGAGTCGAAAACCACTTGCTTGCTAAACTCATTTAAATGACAATAAAATTATTCTTAATTTTGAAAAATTTAGAAATGAAAATTAGAGGTAATACAGTAGTATAATCTTTAGCTAAAACTACAAATTAACATATTTACATGTTATCTTTCTGATTTGTTTTGCTGAAATTTTTTCATTTCTGTCTGAAAATTGAAAAGCCACATTAGTTTTTCACTCAGTTATTCATACACATTTACCATTGATTATTGTATACTGTCAAGTCAAACTGACCCATAGCCAACCCACGAGTTTTCAGAGACAGTAATTTGCCCAGGAGGAGACATACCATCTTTCTTACAGGGCACAGTTGGTGAATTGGAACTACTTGCTTTTGAGTTGGCAGTGCAGTTCCTTACCACTAAGTAACAATATGTCAACAGAGAACTGCCAGATGTGCATACTGGATTTAGAAGAGGTCATGGTACTAGGGATATTACAGCTAATGTTAGATGGATCTTGGCAGAAAGCAGAAGAATGTCTATCTGTGCTTCATTGACTATGCAAAGGCTTTTTTTGACTCTGTGGATCACGACAAGCTGTGGTTGACTCTGAGAAGAATGGGAATCCCAGAACATTTGATTGTGCTAATGCAAAACCTATACTTGGACCAAGAGGCAGTCATCAGAACAGAGCAAGGAGACACTACATGGTTCAGAGTCAAGAAGGCAGTTTGTCAGGGAAGTAGTCTGTCTCCATACCTTTTCAATCTGTATGCAGAAAAGATCATCCGAGACGCTGGGCTATACAAAGAGGAATGTGACATCAGGATTGGTGGAAAAATCGTCAACAACCTGTGTTACGCAGATGACACAACCCTGCTTGCTGAAACTGAGGAGGACCTGAAGCGCTTGCTGCAGAAGGTCAAGGACTCTAGCCTCCTGTATGGATTGAAGCTCAACATCAAGAAAACAAAGATTCTCACCACTGGGCCAATTGGCAGCATCAGTATGGATGGTGAAGAGGTTGAGATAGTTAACAGTTTTAATTTACTTGGCTCCACAATCAACACTCTTGGTAACAGCAACCAGGAAATCAAGAGAAGAATTGCATTGGGAGAGTCAGCTGTGAGGGACCTCTCAAGAGTACTGAAGAGCAATGGCGTCAGACTGGAGACTAAGGTGTGCCTGATCCGGGCTATAGTCTTTGCAGTTACATGCTATGCATCATCAAAAAGCTGGATAGTGAATAAGGATGATAGAGAATTGATGCCTTTGAGCTGTGGTGCTAGAGAAGAGTGTTGAATATACCATGGACGGCTAGGAGAACAAACAGGTTTGTCCTGGAGAACCTGAAGCCAGAATGCTTCTTGCAGTCAAGGATTCTGAAGCTTCGTCTGACATACTTTGGGCATGTTGCAAGGAGGGACTGGTCCTTGGAGAGGGACATCATGTTTGTCAGAGTGGAGGGGCGGCGAAGGAGAGGAACACCTTCGATGAGATGGATTGATTCTGTGACTGGAGCGGTGGTAACAAGTGCATTTGAGATGGCTACGTTGGCACAGGATAGAACAGCATTTAGAGCTCTTGTACATAGGGTCACTGAGTCACAAGCGACGCGATGGCACATGACAACAACAACAAGCCCCTAGAGCTCTCTTACCATTGATTGTTGTTGTTTACTGTGGAGTTGGACCTGAACCATAGGTGACCCTTTAGCAGATTTTCAGAAGTAGTTAATCATATAAGAGGAGACTGCCCATCTTCCTCCTGCAGAGCAGCTAGTGGACTCGAACTGTGTGCCCTCGGGATTACAGCGCAGCTTCTTGCCACTAGGCCACCAGAGTTCTCATCATTGATTAGCATTATTAATTACAATATCTAATCAGCCCCTTGTTTTGTATTGCCTTTCCCTTTGTCTAACTTACCTATTTTCCACCTATTCTCATTTCTTTGTGTATGCTAAAAATATGGAATGCTTTATGAGCGTGTGTCATCCTTGCATGGAGGCTATGCTAATCTTCTCTGCATTGTTACAGTTTTAGTGTAAGTGCTGCCAAAACAGCATTTGCTGACTCTTTTAAAACCAACTTGTGATACCATGTTATTTCAGCCTTTAATATTTAAGCATTCATCTCCTTGAAATAAGCAAACGCCCTTTTAAAAAAAAAATCAAGAAAGCTACTTTAGTGCTCTATCAAACATTCTTTTGAAAGCATTATTTTACCCTTTTTTTTTCCATTGGGTTGTAAGATAGTGACATCAACATTAGAAAAAGTAGGAAAGAAGGGGAGCTCTGGTGGCCTAGTGGCAAGAAGCTGCACTGCAATCCAAGATACGCGCTTCAAATCCACCAGATGCTTTGCTGGAGAAGGAGGGGCAATCTCCTCCTGTACCAGTCAGATCTGATTTGGCGGTACACACACACACACACACACACACACAATAATAAAATTTTTTTAAAAAAAGGTAGGAAAGATAGGCTGAGGATGATCAATTTAATTAAATAAGAAAAAGAAAAACTTACAAAGCACTGAGTGTCTTAATTCGTTAAAGGAATAGATTATATTTTGGAAACTAAGCATATTCTCTTATATAGCTACCCTGTCCTTTTGGCATACCTGTGACAATAAGCAATAATGCAATAAAAATCTTTTAGAACTTAATTATTCCCTACCGGGATTCATAAACACATTTTTAAATCTATTTTTCTCTTTTAATCTGGAACAGCTGATCACCAGTCTACTTTTATTACTTGATTTATTTTTTGGTGATTGAATTTTTAGAAGCATTCTGTGTAATGTTCAATATCCTTGATTTCTTTGGCAGTCTTGGTAGTTTTAGGTTACTCTTCCTTCTCCACCCCCCCCCCCAAATACAATAAACAGGCCGCGTAGTGCTCTTAATAACATCATATTATGAGGGACATAGTATCAGATTGTCCCACTGCTAAAGATGTGCTAACATCAATCACTTGCTTAAGACGGTGACTGCTACATCTTTTTATTTATTTTTATTTTGTTAATTTTAATGAACATTTACAGAGATTTTGGATTTCCATTCATTCATTGTTGCACTTTTCTCCCTGCCCACCTCTCCGCCCCAATTTGCTCTTCTCTTTGAAAAGTAAAATTCCTTTATTGGTATACAATCCCCCCACCCCCACCTCAGTACTCTCTACTATGCAACTTTCATTCTGGACTCTTGTCATAACCATAATACCCAATCATATATCGCTTTTAAACTGTTCTCTCCCTCATCTGTTTCAATGCAGTATACATAATTTATCCAATTTTTCTCAGTCTCACCCCAATCCTGATGTCAGTCCCATTCTACAACAGCAGCATTATGCAGTATTTGTCCTTTTGTGCCCGAGATATTTCACTCAGCATAATGTTCTCCAGGATTAATTACCTATTTTGAATAATATTGCATGAGTTCCTTGTTTTTCAGTGCAACATAGTATTCCATTGTGCGAATATACCAGAGTTTCTCTATTCCATTCGTTTGTTGATGGGCACTTAGGTTGTTTCCAATTCTTTTCTATTGTGAACAAAGCTGCAATAAACATGGGTGTGCATATATCTGCCTGGGTGGCAGTTACGGTTTCTTTAGGGTATATTCCCAATAGAGGAATTGCTGAGTCAAATGGTGTTTCAATTTGCAACTTTTTGAGAAAGCGCCATACCGCCTTCCACAGTGGTTGCACCATTTTACACTCCCACCAACAGTGAATAAGGGTTCCAGTTTCTCCACAACCTCTCCAGCATTTGTTATTTGCTGCTTTTTTCAATTTTGCTTTTATTACTGGGATGAAATGATAGTTGTTTTGATTTGCATCTCTCTAAGAGCTAGGGATTTTGAGTATGTCTTCATGTGCTTGTTGGCCATCTGAATGTCTTCTTTGGTGAAGTGTCTGTTCATATCCTGTGCCCATTTTTCTATTGGATTATTTACCTTTAGCTTGTTGGGGTGCTCAAGTATTTTATAAATTCTAGATGTAAGTCCCTTATCTGATATGTCATTACCAAATATTTTTTCCCAGTCTGTGGCTTTCCTTTTAACTCTGTTGGGAAAGTTTTTAGATGTGCACAGGGATTTGATTCTTAGAAGGTCCCATTCATCTGTTTTATCCTTTCCTGGTTGTAGATTGTTCAGGATGTTTAGAAGACTGTTTATGTTGTGGATTAGGACTTCTAGAATTCCTCCAAACTTTTCTTTAATGAACTGTATAGTCTCTGGTTTTAGTCCTAGGTCCATGATCCATTTTGAGTTGGTTTTTGTGTATGGAGTGAGGTGTGGATCTTACTTGAGTTTTCTACAGGTAGTTTTCCAATTTTGCCAGCACCATTTGTTAAAAAGTTTGTTGTTTCCCCACTGAACTGATTTCATCTCTTTGTCAAAAATCAGTTGACCATAGGTAGATGGGCTGATTTCTGGGTTCTCAATTCTATTCCATTCTTCTATGTGTCTGTCATTGTATCAGTACCACACTGTCTTGACCACCACGGCAGTGTAGTAGGATTTTAAATCAAGGAGTGAGATGTCTCCTACCTTATTTCTCTTTTTAAGGAGTGCTTTGCTTATTCAGGGCCTCTTTCCATTCCAAATGAAATTGGAAATTGCCTTTTCCATCTCGTTGAAGACTGGAATTGGTATTTGTATTGGGATTGCACTGAATGTGTAAATTGCTTTTGGTAGTATTGTCATTTTCACAATATTGAGTCTAGATCTTTTTATTTTAAAGCACATTTGTGTCATGTGTTAATGATCTATGAGGTGGTGCTTTGAGACAGTGTGTTGAGTTTTTATACAATTTTTTATTCATGTATTCACTTAGTACCTATATTCAAGGATATGCTGGGTCATCAAAAGAGAGGAAGACCCTCAGTGAACTAGATTGACACAGTGGGTACAACCATGGGCTTGGGCATGACAGATTGTGAGGCTAAGGCAAAGGTTTGATCCTTTCATAGGGTCTCTATGCGTCATAGTCAACTTGATGACATCTAACAATAACAATTAGGTGCTCTAATTAGATTCTTACCAGTAAATCTTGTGAGTAGAATCATTAATCTTTTAAGAGTCATAGCTTTCTAATGTTGTTATATTCTTGCCCTTTAATTGCATATGACTTTTCGTTTCTTGATAACTTTTTAATTCCCATTTATAAATAAAGATGTAGATTAAAGGCTGGAGTTATATTTGGTACACAAATGTCTGATTTTTATCTAACATCATAATTGTTGTTATTATGTGCCATCGAGTTGCCTGCCACTCATTGCGGCCCTATGTACAACAGCTCTAAACCCTGCTCTATCCTGTGCTAGTCTCACTGTCTCTGACACACCCGTCCTGATTACCCTAGTCACTGAATCAGTCCATTTCATTGAGGTCTTCCTCTCTTGTGCTGTCTCTAGACCCTCCTAAGCATGACATGATGTCCCTCTCCAAGGACTGGTCCTGCTTTGCAACTTGTCCAAAGTATATCAGACAAAGTTTCAGAATCTTTGCCTCCAAGGAACAGCTTGGTCTCACCTTCTCTAGGCTGAACTTGTTTGTTCTCCTAGCAGTCCATAGTATATTGAATACTCTTCTCCAGCATCAAAGCTCACAGGCATCAATTCTCCTATCATCCTTAGTCATTGTCCAGCTTTCCGATGCTCAGCAAGGAATTGCAAAGACCATGGCCTGTATCATGGCTCACCTTAGTCTCCAGACTGACATCATTGCTTTTCAGTACTTTGGAGAGGTCTCTGACAGCCGACTTTCCAATGCAATTAATAATGGGATAGTATAATAAGAAATGGAATTTCATCAGAAGACGGAAAATCTTGATTTTGCAATTTAATGTTTACATAATTTCATATAAAGGCATTTTTAACTTCATTTTTCCTTCTAAAATTGGAGGAAGTAGTAGAATCTTTGTAATACTAAAATAAAAGAATGCATAATTAAAAGCCTGCCCTCTAATAGGTATATCATGATAGGTTTTTTTCAGCATTTGTTCTTTTAATCGTTAGCAAACTCTAAGTGTATACAGTACGAATGAAACTAGTAACGGTAAACCTGGGGAATGTCTTAAACAGTGCACATCAAGGTCAAAAGAGAAGGCTTAAATCCTTCTTAGGTTTCAGTGCTTAAAGCAGAAAATTTATTCACTACAGGATTACTCAGCTTCGGCAGCACATGAATCTCAGGATTGGAAAATCGTATAGTGGGAATGAAGCTTTACCAGACACAATTAAGCAACAACAACAACAAAAATGTATGGAGAGGCCAAAGACATGCTGTCAGGGTGATTTTTGAAGGGAAAACTTTGTGCTTTATCAGCATTAATTTACAAAATATGCTGAAATGGTACAAAACATCTCATAGCCTTAAGGCCCAAATCATCAAAGTTCATTTAAAGCAAGCCAGTGGTCCACTGTACAAGGGTAGCCGCCTCCAACAGTGTCAGTGGAGCACCATCTGCACTGTATTCTATAGGAACAGTGTGCCCCTCCTCCTGATATGTGCTAGAGCTGAAGATGTGCCTGAAATGCACAAAAATTCAGGGGAGCATTGGCTCGAGCAGCTTGGGACTGCCTCGTAAACTCGCCACGCAATAGAGATTTCCAGTTCCATCATAACCGTCTTTCCCAAGTGACTGAGGAATAATGGAGGATGCAGCAGCAATATCCTCATGATTCTTTCTAGGTTATCTTGAGGATGCCCGTCTCCAAAGCTTCAAAAAAGAAATATCTTTAAACAAAATTGGGGAAAGTACCAGAATTAAATTTATAAACAAAGCATAGTATAATTAAATGTTATTGTGTGGGGTCCAGTCGAAACCCACTCATAGCTGATCTTCGAGCAGGTTGTCAGAGGCTGTAAATCACATGAGAGGAGAGAGCCCATCTTTCTCCCACAAAACAACTGGTGGATTCAAATCACTTGCCTTTGGTTTGTCAGAGTAACTTCTTACCACTAAGTCACAGAAGCTCCCTAATTAAATGTTATAGTTAAATGTTGCATGTTTTTTTGAAGAACTATAATTTTGTATATACCTAGTAAACTCTTAATTCTTGACCAGGCTGCTGTATAATAATGTCCTTTGTTCCTATTTTAACTAGCAGCTTTTCTACCCTGAGAATATCATCAATTGAATGTCCACAAGGTGGTGCTAGGCACAAATAATATTTTAAAAATGTTACTTTACAGGGCATGTGGACCACTTAGTTTCATGCCCCTGTTTTACTGATAAATGTATTCAATCGTCAGCCAGCTCGTTAGTGGTAGAGCTGGAACTGGTGCTAAACCACTGTTTTATCCATAGTCAACTGTTTCTACTCATATACAGGCCTTTAGAAACATGCTCAAAATAATATTTAATAAGAAACAGAAGCCAACCCACAGCATCTTCTACAGTTAATTTCTTAAAATCACAAAGAAAAAAAGAAATTTGCTTGTGTTACCCCCTTGTCCAAATGCACTCACTGTAGAAGACCACTGAATTGTGAATTTCTGAGTCTTGTGACAGCTTTTGTATTTGTGGAGACTGAGTTGCTCTTGTGCCACTGGGCCTGGAAGTTCTTGTGATAGCCTCCAACTGATCTGATCATGAATGCCCCATATTTTCACGATCTCTAAAACTGAGAGTAGGCGTGGTGCAGGTTGTGAGAACGGCGGAGGACTGATGTTCTAGGATTGCTATGAGTCATAGTTGATCAACGGCACATAATAACAATAAAGCTATCACATCAACATGACAGGCAAGGCTAGTCAAGGTGTACAAAGTAAACAAGGGAACCCCTGAATCTGTTTCTTTTTTATCATTTGGTTACCCCCCCCCCATTTTTGTTCTTATTAGCACAGTGCTGTATACAAATAACGTTAAAAAAAGAGTATGTTGAGAGTACCTGCTGACATTTCTTTTAAGCATATGGAGAGAGATCCAAAAGTATTGATGAGAATGGTATACTTTCCTTTATGTGCATTACATGCCAGTAAAAAGTTCACTTGAACTGTTTGGAGACCTTCCTCAAGAGACTAAAGTGCAATGGACGGCTGTGAGCAGGCACTGTAGGCACTGTTTCTTTTCAAGCATAGCAGGACATTCTGATGAAATGTTAAGGAAAAGAATGAGTTTTTGGACCATCCCTAGATTTGAGGAAGAAGGAGGAGTAACAGAGCTGCCAGAACTGTTTTCTATTACATGCTTATCTAAGAGTTGCTTCCTCTCCCACAGTGTAATGTTTCCTTCCTCTTACCTTTATCACATCCAATGGTGTGTTTTCCAGAATGGAATAGCCTCCCTTGGGAGTAAAGGTATTAAGCATCCTGTGTCATTCTTGGGAGAGAGGGAGAGAGAAAGAAAACCCAACAAAAACCTGGCAGTTCCCTCATACTTTCTAGTTTCTTCCTTCTACCTCCCATCCAGTTGGGTACCCACAATTCTCAACCCCAAATTATTTTTCCTTAATAGTGTTGTGAATCTGTAGAAAATAGGGATAACCAAACAGATTTATTTTTGTGTCTGTACTCTTGCCAATTGAACAATGGATAATTAAAAGGGCCAGGACAGATAAGGTTACTTGAAAGGATTTTCAAGAAAGAGTAGAAGGTAGAAAGTTTGTTATTTCTATTTAGATTTACAGTTGTAAAATTGAAGCTTCACAGCTGCCTTAACATGACAGGTCATAAAGGTTTTTTAAAGAAAGAGAAAGAATATGACACAATAGACATTTGGATTCTATTCACGTGTAAAAATCGAGTCAGAACATTTTGAGAGAATTATTATTGGACAGTAGAAGCCAAGAGAAGTTGGTTCAGTAAAAATGAATGTGATACTATAACACCAATAAAATAAAATGTTGTGAAATATCAGCAGTTTGTTTACATATTTGGTCATTTCTAATAAATACTGAGTTCCTATTCTACAACACATACTGAACTAAGCATCAGGAATATTATAATAGACTACATGTTACCTCTTCTCTCAAGAGCTTTATGCTTTTGGAAAATTCTAAGCAGCTCTAGATCCAGGCAGGTATAAAGTGTTATGTTAGCACATAGCTCCTAAAACTTCCTCCCACCCACCCACCACCCACACAGTAGGGTATCTGATTACTATTCATTGAGTATTTTGGGCTAGGGATTATACTAAGTACTTTAAAACACTGACTTTTCAAAACTTGTTAACATCTCCTGTTATTCTTATTTTACAGATGAAAACACAGAACCTTGGAAAGCCTAAGAAACAAATTTGCAGACAATATAAAAAATTATGTGAGTTGAGTAGAAATGTAAGAAATTGGAAAAGTATTTAGAAAATAAATTCATAGATAAGAGGGACATTTAATTTAAGCCCTCCTGAATATTCTTTTTAAACTTTTCATCAAAATGTAATACATAGAGAGAAGGCACTCTGATAGGTGCATGCTCCAATGAATTTTTCTTTTTTAAAAATTTTTTATTTTATTATTTGTGTGTGTGTGTGTGTGTGTGTGTGTGTGTGTGT
>NW_006399907.1:7365549-7371667 GCF_000299155.1 Elephantulus edwardii | reverse complement strand
TTTTGCATTCCAGTCACCCATTATTATCAATGCATCTTGGTTGCATGTTCGATCAATCTCCGATTGTAAAAGTTGGTAAAAATCTTCTATCTCCTTTTCCTTGGCTCTGGTTGTTGGTGCATATATTTGAATGATAGTGGTATTCACTGTTTACATAGTACAGATTGTTAATGAGTCTCCCTCCTATCCTGATGCCACATTCCTCCTCATAGAGCCCAGCCTCCTGGATAGTGTCTTCTGCATATAGATTGAAAAGATATGGGGATAGGACACATCTCTGGCATACACCCTTTCTGATTTTGAACCATGCAATATTACCTTGCTCTGTTCTGACAACTGCCTCCTGATCCAAATACAGGTTTCTCATAGGCACAAACAAGTGTTCTGGGATTCCTATTCTTCTCAGTGTTAGCCACAATTTATTGTGATCCACACAGTCAAATGCCTTTGCATAGTCAATGAAACACAGATAGATATTCCTCTTGTACTCTTTACGTTCAGCCAAGATCCTTCTAACATTAGCTATGATATCCCTAGTACCACGACCTCCTCTAAAAACCCTGTCTGCACATCTGACAGTTTTCTGTTGATGGGCTGTTCCAGTAGTTTTTGAATAATTTTCAGCAGAATCTTGCTTGTATGTGATATTAATGATATTGTTTTATAATTTCCACACTATCTCAGGTCATCTTCCTTCATCACTGGATGCTCTTGTTCATATGTTGTTTCATGAAATTACTCTGTCAGCCAAATCCTTTTGGTAAAGTGACTCTGTATACCCCTTCCACTTTCTTTTAATGCTTCCTGAATCATTTCATATTCTGCCTAAAGCATCAAGTATCACATCTCAAGGCTTGAATTTGTTCTTCAGTTCCTTCATTTCAGTTAAGAAATGCCAAGTGAGTTCATACCTTTGATTACATAAATCATAACAAATTATAGATAACATCGAGAAGAATGGAAATCCTGGAACACTTAATTGTACTGCTGTGGGCCTTGTACATGAATTAAGAAGCAGTTGATCAAATAGAACAAGGTATAAAAGCAGAATAGGTATGTTGTTGGGTTGTATTTTCATGCCATATCTATTGAATTTACATGCTAAGCAAATAATCAGAGAAACTGGACTGTATGAAGAAGAATATGGCATTATAATTGGAAGAAGACTCATCAATAACCTGCAATACATAAATGAGAAAGCCTTGCTTGCAGGAAGTAAAAAATGACTTGAAGCACTTACTGCAGAAAATCAAAGACTACAGCTTTAATATGGCGTGTATCTCAACATTAAAGAAAACAGAATTTTCAAAACTGGAACATCTATCATGTTAGGTTAAAAGATTGAAGTTTTCAATGATTTTGTCTTGCTTGGATCCACACCAACATCCATAGTAGTAATATTAGTACAGAAATTAAAAGATGTAATGCATTAAGCACATCTGCTGCCATGGACCTCTCTAAAGTACTAAAGAGCAGGGTTGTCAATTAATAGATTGAATATGCCCGACTTAACTCATCGTATTTTCAAGTCTTAACAATTAATGTGACATTTTAACAAGAATTAAGGAAGACCTAATAAGGAGAAAGAAAAAAATCCCAAAATGATGTCAGAAGAAAACATGAAAACTGCATTAGATCATCGAGAAGCCAAGGCAAAGGGATGAGATGCCGAAGTAAAGAGCTTGATAGAAGATTTCAAAGGGCAGCTTAAGAGCACAAATAGAGTATTATAACAAAATGTTCTAGAGTCAGAGAATAAAAAAGGAATAACTTGCTTGGCATTTTTCCAGCTGAAAGAATTGAAGAGCGAATCCAAACCTCAGAGTTTCAATACTGAGAGGTGAAATGGGCAAATTCTTGAATGATCCAGGAAGCCTCAAATGAAAATGGAAGGAATATGTGGAATATTTTTTCTACCAGAAAAAAATTGATACTTCCTGAAAAAGTTTAGGAAGTACTGTGTGAACAAGAGCCAATGGTAACGAGGGAAGAGGTTCAAGCTGCATTGAAGACACTGGCATAAAAAATAAAATAAGGCTCCAGGAATTGATGGGGTATCGCTGTTTCAGCTAACAGAAGCAACCCTAGACATACTCACAGTCTATGCCAGAAAATTTGGAGGCCAGCTGCCAGGCTGACTAACTGGAAGAGATTTGTATTTATTCCGATTTCCAATAAGGGTGATCCAACACAATCTGGGAATTATTGAACAATATTATATCATATGCAAGCAAAATGTTGCTGAAGATCATCCAAAATTAGCTAGAATTTTGTAAATTGACAGAGAACTTTCAGAAGTTCAAGCTGAGTTTAGATGAGACTATGATACCGGGGATGTCATTTATGTCAGATGGATCCTGGCTGAAAGCAGAGAATACCAGAATGCCTATCTGTGTTTTATTGACTATGCAAAGACTGTGTGGATCACAACCATATCTAACATTGAGAAGAATGAGAATTCCAAAACATTTAATTATGCTTGTGTGAAATATATACCTAGACGACGAAATTGTTGTATGAAGAGTGCAAGAGAACACTGCATGGTTTAAAATCAGGAAGGATGTGCATCAGAGAAGTATCCTTTCTTCATACTTATTCAAGCTGTATGCTGAGTAAGTAATTCGTGAAGATAGATTCAATAAAGAGGCATGTGGCATAAGGATCCGAAGAAGATTCATCAACAAAAGTGAGGAGGACCTGAAACATTTGAAAAGCATTTCAAAAGACTACAGCCTTCCATATGAATTACATCTTAACATCAAGAAAACAGGTCCTTACCACTGGGCCAGTAAGCAACATCATGATAGAAGGAGAAAGGGTTGAAACTGTCCATGATTTCATCTTGCTTGGACCTATAGTTAACACACTTGGTGCCAGCAGTCAGGAGATCAAAATACCTTATTGCTATGGGCAAGTTGGCTGTCAGAGACTGCTGCAAAATACTGAAGAGCAACGATGTCAGTTTGAAGGCTAAGGTATGCCTGATCCAGGCCATAGTCTTTTCAATTACTTGCTGTGCCTCTGAGAGCTGGACAGTGAATAAGGATGACAGTAGAAGAATTGATGCCTTTGAGTTGTGGAATTGGAGACGAGTACCAAATATCCCATGGACTGCCAAGAGAACAGATAAGTCTTGGGAAAGGTGCAGCCACAATGCACTTTGGAGGCAAGGATGGCAAATCTTTTTCTCTCATGCTTTGTACATGTTGCTAGGAAAGGCTGTTCCTTGGAAAGGGATATCGTGCTTGGAAAAGTCGAGGGTCAGCAAGAGAGAAAGATCCTCGATGATTTCACTGACACAGTGACTGCAGCAGTGGACTTAGTGCATCTCATCAGAAATGATGAGGGTGGCACAAAATAGGACAGGATTCAGGTCTGTTGTTTATAGTTACTCCAAGTCATACTCAACAGCACCTAAAAACAACAACTATTGTTGTCTTTAAATTGTGGCATTGGCAAAGTAAGAGAACAAACAAATCTGCTTTGGGGGAAGCATAGAGAGTGTTCCTTAGAAGCAAAAATTGCGAGATTTTATCTCATATACTTTGCACATGTTGTCAGGAGGGACCAGTTCTTAGACCAGGACATCAAGCTTAGAAAGGTGGTGGGTCAGCAAGGAGAAGAGATGAGTTTATAGTGACAGCAACAATTGACTAGAGCCCAGTGCAGATGTGAGGATGGGTGCAGGATTCAGCAAAATCTCAGTTATTTTGCATGTAGGGGTTGCTAAGAGTCGTAGTTGATACAAAGGCACCTAACATGTTTGTGAGATCATCTACAGTGTACATATAGTTTTAGACCCTTCATTCTAACTGTACAGTATTTTATTATGTGAATAAGCCAGAATTTATTGATTGGGATTTGGACAGTTTCCACTTGGAGATACAACAAATTGTGTGTTTCACTGATTATTTCAGGACATGTCTGCAGGTAATATTTAGGAGTGAATTGCCATAACATTCAGCTTTATTACCAAATAGTTTACCAGCAAGATTTACCATTTTATACTTTATCAGCAGTGGATGAGAATCCTAGTTACTCCACCAGTGTTTGATATTTTGCATCTTTTCAGTTCACTATTGTTAAGTATGATAGTGCTGTGTGTGGGTGTAAGTATATATGTTACAAAACCTATGCCATTTAGGGGAGCTCTAGTGGCCTAGTGGTAAGAAGCTGAACTGCAATCCCAGAGTTGTGCGGTTCGAATCCACCAGATGCTCTGCTGGAGAAGTAGGGACAACTCCTCCTGTACCAGTCAGATCTGATTTGATGATACACACACACACACACACACACAAATAATAAAAATTAATTAAAAAAAAACCAAAACCACACGCCATTTCAGTAATTTTCATGTGTGTAATTCAGTGTCGTTAATTACATTCATCAAGTTCATTTATCATCCTTATCTTACCTTCAAGTTTTCTCACCACCCTTAACAGAAGCTTTGTATCTCCCAAGCATTGAATCCTCTTCTGTCCCTCCAATGTGCTCACCCTTGGTAAACACTTAGGCTTTAATGCTCAGACCTCTACTGACTGGCAGGTTGAACACTTCATTTATTTATTGCTCATTTGAATATTGTTTAAAGGACATGTTTGCTAGTGTCTTTTGCTAATTTTTGTATTGAATCTTTCTCCCTGTGGACTTAAAAGAATTCTCTATGTATTATGGATATTAGTCCTTTGAGCAATATATACGTTGGAAATTACTTCTTCCCCTCTGTGGGCCACCTCTCCCACCCATGTTTAATGGTGTCTTTTGAATAGCTAAGGAGCCCTGAAGGAGCTCTCCATAGAATCTTGTGCCGCTAATCAGTGTGTCAAAACCGACTTAAAGGCAGTGGGTTTTGCGCAGATGTTCGTCATTTTAATACCTGCGAATTTATAATTTTTTTCCCTTTATGGTTATGGTTTGGTGTTAAATAAGCTTTATTTGTAATGGAAAAGAAGTATTTATCTATTCATCTACCTATTCATTATTTATTCATTATCTATCATCTATCTATCTATCTATCTATCTATCTATCTATCTATCTATCTATCTATCTATCCATATGTAACAAATGTGTTGCTGTTGAGTCCATTCTGGCACAGTAAGATCCCAAGAGGACAGAGTAAACCACTGCAGAAGGTTTCCAAGGCTATACATTTACTTGAGTGCAGGCTGTCACATATCTGTCTTGCAGAATGCTGTTGTGTTGGAACCTCACGCTCCATCAGGTTTCTGAGACATAGGTGGAGATTGACCTTCTTTCTCCCAAGGAGTGACTGGTGGATTTGAACTGTCAGAGAAGCACAGCCTTTGTTTTAGCAATGAAACTCTATGGATCAGCACACCAGATCTCCCTATGAATACTTTTTCATTATAAATATAATGTAACAATGGTTTTTCCCCATACACATATTCAGACAAAAGTCACTTGTAATTCCATTTCTCCATTTTCAACTTCCAATCCAATGATAGGTTTGCCTTTTGTCATTTGCTTGTATCAGGGTTTTATACTTTTCTGATAGTAGTTTTTATTCCACTACCATGTGCAGGCTGGATTTAGAAGAGGTCATGGTACTAGGGATATTATAGCTAATGTTAGAATCTTGGCAGAAAGCAGAAAATACCAGAAGAATGTCTATCTGTGCTTCATTGACTATGCAAAGGCTTTTGACTGTGTGGATCACAACAAGCTATGACTGACTCTGAGAAGAATGGGAATCCCAGAACATTTGATTGTGCTAATATGAAACCTATACTTGAACCAAGAGTCAGTCGTCAGAACAAAGCAAGGAGACACTACCTGGTTCAAAATCAAGAAAGGGATCCATCAGGTCTCCATACCTTTTCAATCGGTATGCAGAACAGATCATCCGAAACGCTGGACTATATGAGGAAGAATGTGGCATCAGGATTAGTGGAAGAGTCATCAACAACCTATGTTATGCAGATGACACAACCCTACTTGCTGAAACTGAGGAGGACCTGAAGTGCTTGCTGCAGAAGGTCAAGGACTGCAGTCTTCAATATGAATTAAAGTTCAACATCAAGAAAACAAAGATTCTCACCACTGGGCCAATTGGCAGCATCAGTATGGATGGTGAAGAGATTGAGATAGTTAACAGTT
>NW_006399907.1:7363612-7365449 GCF_000299155.1 Elephantulus edwardii | reverse complement strand
ACTATGCAGCCTTTGTTCTGGACTCCTGTCATGACAATAATACCTAATCATATATCCCTTTTAAGCAGTTCTCTGCCTCATCTGCTTCAATGCATTATACCTTATTTATCTCCTCTTAAGTTCTCCCCAACCCCAGTATCAGTCCCTTTTACAGCAGTGGCACTTTTAACTGGGCACACCAGTACAACTTGCACCCAGTTTAAGAAATGGAGTGTTATGAATTTGAAGTCCCCGTCTGCTCCTCCTCAGATATTAGTTTCACAGGGATAAGTAACTGCTATTCTGGCTTCTAAGAATATAACTGTTTATAAACATGAATATGGCATAAATTGGATTTTTGTTAAATTTTCTATCTGTGAGTAAACAAAAATAAAATTTAAGCATCCAGGTGAAATACTGAAGGATTTTATGCTCTTAAATATTGAATGATGCAGCAAAAAAGAAAACTGAAGTAATACACAGTCACTGGACTAAAAAGAACTGGTTTGACACTACCATTTAAATAATATGCATAAGAATAAGAATGATCCAGAACCAATATTTTTATGGGAAGAAATCCAAGTCACATTAAAGTTGTTGGCAAAAAAAAAAGGCTATAGGAATTGATAGAATATCAGTTGAGGTGTTTTAAAAAATAGATGTAGCCCTGAACAGACTGGTCTATGCCAAGGAATTTGGCCAACCACCTGGAAGGAATCCAAATTTATTTCCATTCCAAATAAAGGTGATGCAATAATATGTGGAAATTATTCAACAATATCATTAATAATATGCAAGTAAAGTCTCACTGAAGAATACTGAAAAATGGCTGGAGCACTACATAGAGGCAATGATGTCAAAGATATCTTGACTGAAAGCAGAGACTACCAGAAAGTTGTTTACTTGTTTTTTATTGAGTATGAAAAGGTATTTGATTATTGTTGTTATGTACCATTGAGTCACTTGTGACTCATAGCAACCCTATGTGCAACAGCTCTGAACCCTGCTCTATCGTGTGCCCAACTTACTGTCTCTGATACACCTACCCTCATTACACTAGTCACTGAATCACTGAGTGAATTCTCATTGAGAATCTTCCTGTCTTACACTGTCCCTTCACTCTCCCAAGCATGATGTCCCTCTCCAAGGACTGGTCCTTCCTTGCAACAGGCCCAAAGTGTGTCAAATGCAGCTTCAGAGTCCAAAAAGCAGCCTGGTTTCACCCTGTCTAGGACAAACCTGTTTGTTTTTCTAGCAGTCCATGGTATATTCAATACTATTCTCCAGTACCATAGCTTAAAGGCATCAATTCTCCTATCATCTCTAGTTATTGTTTAACTTTCTGATACACCGCAAGTAATTGCAAGACTATGGCCTGGATCAGGTGCACCTTAGTCTCCAGAAAGATATCATTGCTCTTCAGTAGTCTGGAGATGTCCCTGACAGGAGTAAAATTAGTCTTTTGACATCCTGGCTTATGGTATCAAAAGTGTTGTTTCTGGAGCCAAGCAAACCGAAGCTGTTAACAATTTCAATCTCTTCACTATCTATCATGATACTGCCAATCAGCCCAGTGGTGAATATTTTTCTTTTCTTGATGTTGAAATTCAATCCATATTGAAGGCTGTAGTCCTTGACTTTCTGCAGCAAGTGTTTCAGGTCCTCCTCAGTTTCAGCAAGCAGGGTTGTGTCGTCTACATAGTTGTTGTTGTTATGTGCCGTTGAGTCGCCTGCGACTCATAGCGACCCTGTGTACAACAGCCTTAAACTCTGCTCTGTCCTGTGCCAATCGCACTGTCTCTGACACTCCCATCCCAATTATCCCAGTCACTGAATCAATCCACCTCATAGAGGGCCT
>NW_006399907.1:7355031-7358467 GCF_000299155.1 Elephantulus edwardii | reverse complement strand
ATTGATGCCTTTGAGCTGTGGTGCTGGAGAAGAGTTGAATATATCATGGACTGCTAGAAGAACAAACAGGTTTGTCCTGGAGAATCTGAAGCCGGAATGCTCCTTGGAGTCAAGGATTCTGAAGCTTCATCTGACGTAGTTTGGGCATGTTGCAAGGAGGGACTGGTCCTTGGAGAGAGACATCATGTTTGGGAGGATAGAGGGACAGCACAGGAGAGGAAGATCCTCGATGAGATGGATCGATTCTGTGATTGGGGTGGTGGGAATGAGTGTCAGAGACGGTGAGGTTGGCACAGGATAGAGTAGCGTTTACGGCTCTTGTATATATGGTTGCTATGAGTCACAAGCGACTTGATGGCACATAACAACAACAACACAACAACCACATAAATAGAGTTATGGTGGCCTAATGGCAAAAATCTGCACTGTAATCCCAAAGGCAAGCAGCTCTTTGTAGGAAAAGCATGGGCAATCTCCTTCTGTGCCTCTGAAAACCCAACGGAGAGTCAGCTATAGGTTGGTTCTGACTCTGTGGTACAAACAACAGTTTGGGGAAAGGGCCCAAGATTTTTCAGTTATAATAGCAACATCCACATAAATAGGCACTTAGCAGTCATTTTTTTTATTTCCTGATTACTGGTGCCAGCAGTGTTGATTGTGAAACCAAGCAAACTGAAGTTACCAACAATCTCAATCTCTTCTCCATCTATCCTGAAGGTGCCAGTTGGCCCAGTGGTGAGAATCTTTGTTTTCTTGATATTGAGCTTCAATCCATATTGAAGACTACAGTCCTTGACCTGCAGCAAACACCTCATGTTCCGTTTCAGCAAGCAGTGTTGTGTAATCTGCATAATGCAGGTTTTTGATAAATCTTCCTCCAATCCTGACAAAGTCCAGCCTCTGGAATGGTCTCTTCTGCATATAGATTGAAAAGGTATGGAGATAGGATTCATCACTGATGCACAGCTTTCCTGATCCTGAGCCATGCAGCGTTTCCCTGCTCTGTTCTGACTACTGGTTTCTGGTCCAAGTATAGGTTTCTCATGAACACTAACAAGTGCTCTTGGATTCCCATTCTTCTCAAGGTCAGCTACAACTTGTTGTGATCTACACAGTCAAATGCCTTTGCATAGTCAATGAAACATAGAAAGCCATTCCTCTGGTACTCTGCTTTCAGCCAAGATCCATCTAACATTGGCTATTATGTCCCTAGTGCCATGGCCTCGTCTAAACCCAGGCTGCAAATCTAGCAGTCCTCTGCTGATGTACTATTCCCATTGATTCTGGATAATCTTTAGCAGGATTTTTCTTGCGTGTGATTATAGTGATATCGTTTGATAATTTCCATTCTCTGTTAGGTCACCTTTTTTTGGAATGGAAATAATACACATCTCTTTTGGTCACTTGGCCAGTAAGTTGTCCTCCAGATTTCTTGGCATAATCAGGTGAGTGCATCCAGGGCAGTATTTGTTTGCTGGAATATTTCAACTAGCGTCCCATCAATTCCTAGGGCCTTGTTTTTTGCCAGTTCCTTCAGAGCAGCTGAACTTCCTCCTTAATCACCATAGGCTCTTGATAATATATTATTTCATGAAATTCTAATGTGTCAGCCAGTTCTTTTCAGTATAGTGCCTCTGTGTGCTCCATCTTTTTTTTATGCTTCCTGGGCCACTCAACATTCTGTGCTCAGCATCCTTAAGTATTGCATCTTGAGGTTTGAATTTGTTCTTCAGTTCCTTCAGTTTAAGAAATGCTGAGCAAGTTTGTTTTGATTTTCTGACTCCAGCTCCTTATACATATCATTATAATACATAATTGTTGGGTTTTTTCCATTATAATACCTAGCTTTTTCTTCCCGTATTGCCTTTTGAAATCTTCTGTTTAGCTCCTTAACTTTTTTTCAAGGTTGATATTTTCTAGGTTGTTTTAAGGGCCAGTACAGAAACGTTATGAACAACCTGTATATAAATCTTAATGTACATACAAAAAAAATCTAAAAGGCCATGTAGTTATAATTCTTTTCTAAATTCCAGTGGCTTTCCAGCATTAAATTTGGAGGAAAATTTTCATAAAGAAGAAAATAAGTGGCAAGAGGTAGATCACTGTGAACTAACAGCAAAGCCCGACCTCCCAGCCTCCTCCCTGCTGATGCATATCTGTGTCAGTGACCTGCACTGTTCACAAGGGACACACAGTGGCTGCATCATGAACTGAAAGGTTCTTGACCACGTTCCCGTGTTGCTGTATATCTTGGCAGCAAAAACATTAATACTTTGCCTGGCATTTGCTGTAGTCAAATTATATCAAAGGAGAAGATTGGAGGCAAAAAATATAAAGACTGGAGGCTGAAAAGAGGAAATCAGAGAAGAAAGAGAACTAAAAGGGAAACTAAAGACTTTGCCATTTAAATGTCCATGTTGGTGAAGTCCAACTGAGAAGAAAGAGGATTTGATTATTGAATGATGTGTCAGAAGATAAACTACTGGCCTTTAGCTTTAACTTAAAATTATATCAATTTTTGTATGCTTTACTAAAAGCTGCTACAATTACAGTATTTTGTTTACAAAAATAAAATACCTTTGTATTAAAAAAAAAAGTACCCATACCTTCAATTGTTGATAAACTGTCACATCATTAGGTCCCACTAATTTACAATTTACTATCACACACACTTTCTGATTGCCTTCAAGTTGAGCAGGACTTGTAATGACCCTATGAACAAAAGGCCTGAAACCTTTCTATAAGTATCGACATTTATCAAAGTTCATAGAGTTTTTGGAGGCATGTTGTTTAGAAAGTGGATGTCACTACTGCTTCCTAATCACACACATTGTTGTTTGTTGTTGTTTGGTGCCGTCGAGTTGTAGACGACTCATAGTGACCCTATGAACAAACGGCCTGAGCACTGTTCGTACATAGAGTTTCCAGAGGCAAGCCATTTCAGAAGTGGATGCCGCTCCTGCTTCCAGGCTTGATTTAGTCGGGAAGCTCCAGCCAACACTGTCCACCATGGATACCCATTACCACGATTGGCACATCACCATCACAGTGTTCAGCATCACAGCAACCACGAGTTACCTCTGTACAGCAATGCACAGACTAATGCTATACTACCTAGAAGAATGTTTGACAGGAAAATAATTTGAACCCAGCCCAGGGCCGCAGATGAAAAACACCCACCTTTGGCTTGGTAGCATAACTTCTTTTCCACTAGGTCAATGTAGCTCTCTCTTTGTCATGGTCGGAATCACACGCATTACATGTTTAAATTTTCAGTTGTTCACAGTACATAACAAAGTCATTAGGAAAACTGGACTACCAAGACCAAAGATGTTACAGAATTCACACAGTTCTGAGGGAGAGAAAGCTGGCGGGGGTGGGAAGGTGGAGAGGGTGTATGTTTATAAAAAAATTTACTGAACAATTCTCTAATTTA
>NW_006399907.1:7352336-7354794 GCF_000299155.1 Elephantulus edwardii | reverse complement strand
AATGAAAATTTACGGAGATTTTGAGTTTCCATTCATTCATTGTTGCACTTTTCTCCCTGCCCACCCCTCCCCTCCAGTTCATTCTTCTCTTTGAAAAGGAAAAGAAAAATTCTTTCATTGTTATACAATCCTTCCCCCCAAGTCCACTCCACTATGCAGCCTTCGTTCTGGACTCATGTCATGACAATAATACCTAATCATGTATACCTTTTAAACAGTTCTCTCTCTCATCTGTTTCAGTGCAGTATACATGATTTATCCCCTCTTTCTCAGTCTCTCCCCCAACCCCTATGTCAGTCTCATTTTACAACAGTGGCACCATGCAGTATTTATGCTTTTGTGACTGAGATATTTCACTCAGCATAATGTCCTCCAAAGTCATCCATTTTGAATAGTATTTCATGAGTTCCTTGTTTTTCAATGCATCGTAGTATTCCATTACGCGAACATACCACAGCTTCTCTATCCATTTGTTTGTTGATGGGCACTTAGGCTGTTTCCAACTCTACTATTGTGAACAAAGCTGCGATAAACATGGGTGTGCATATATCTGCTTGGGTGGCGTTATATTCCCAGTAGTGGAATTGTTATTTCTATTTGCAACTTTTTGAGAAAGCGCCATACAGCCTTCCATAGTGGCTACACCATTTACACTCCCACCAACAGTAAATAAGGGTTCTAGTTTCTCCACAACCTTGCCAGCATTTATTGTTTGCTGTTCTGTTAAATTTTGCTATTCTGACTGGGGTGAGATGATATCTCATAGTTGTCATCTTGGTCTTTTCTTTCTCTTCTGTTTTTATAATGACATTTTGCACTCTTCATGAATGATATTCTACATATCCTCCCACCAGTCATCTTGCCTTCGCTCATTAGTGCTTAAGGCTTCAAACCTGTTCCCGAGATGGTCTTTAAATTGTGGTGGGATAGACTTGAGGCCTAACTTTGGTTCTTGTGAATTAAATTTTTTAGCTTCAATTTGAACTTGCATATGAGTAGTCTATTCCACAGTCAGCACCTTGCTTAGTTTACATAGCTGATACTGAGCTTCTCCCGCAATTTCTTCCACAGATGTAGTCAATCTGATCCCTATGTAGCCCATCACGTGAAGTTTGTGTGTGTAGTCGCCATTTGTTTCTTATAAAAGATGTTTGCAATGAATAGGCCATTGATTGTACAGAATTCTATCATGCTGTCTCCAGCTCATTTCTGTTACCACGTCCATACTTTCCAACTACTCATCGTTCTTTCCTGTTCCCAACTTTTGCATCCCAATCACCCATTATTTATTATAAAAGTATCTTGTTTGCATGTTCAATTACTTTTCGACCCAAAAGTTAATAGAAGTAATCTGTTTCCTCCTCTTTGTGTTTGAATGGTCTTAGCAGGTCTTCCTTATATGCTTTTGGATAATATCCTGTCACTTAGAACATTGTATTTCAAGATGGATCTAGAAATGGTCTTTTTAACTATGAAAGTGACTATTTTCCCTCACCTTTTCATTTCCAGTGTAGTAGATTATATCATTATCTGATTAATAATGTCCCATGCCAACTCATTTCATTTTACCAATGCCTAGCATGCCAATATTTACGTGTTCTATTTCTTTCTTAACAATCTCCAATTTTCCTACATTTGTACTTCTCACATTCCACGTTCCCAAACTGTTTGCAACTGTTCCTCCTCTGTGATTCCCAGTGAGAAGATTCTGCTTCTGGTGCTGTATCTGTTAGCCTACTCTAAATGTGCTCTATTGTATATAGGGTTCCATGTCAAATGTGTTAGTTATCAAGCCAATAATTTTTTGTTGCTGATTTTCATTCTATGCTTGCCAATAAAATTAGTGCATGTGCATATGTAATAAAGTGTGTGCTTGCTTGTCTATTTGAGTTCCTGTTCTTTGATGATGGAGCTGTGACTGGAATTAGGGACTCAAGTACATATTTTGAAACTGAAGCATTTTATGTTCATTTCTAGTGATATAACCAACATACTTAAGGCCTTATATAAGATTTGAACCACAAGAACAATCATTGCTATTTTTCATTTTGAGAAAATGAAAGTATTAAAATCTTCAACAATAGTCTTTGAGTAAATTTTGTTGTATAAAGAAATTCAGAGAGAGAGATCAGCTGGCCCAGTGGAAAGAAAGCGATGCTACCAAGCCAAAGGTGGGTGACTTTTAATCCACTGACCTCGGGCCTGTCTTTCATTGTTTTTGTTCAGACATTCCTCTAGGTTGTATATCCCTGGTGTACAAGTTGCCATACCGCAGTCACTTGTGGTTGCTGTGAGGCTGAACACTGACACTGATGTGTCAAATGTGTTAATGGTTGGTTACCCAATGTGGACAGAGAGTGGGGTGGAGCTCCCCAATTAAAACAAGCTTGGAAGGAGGAGTGGCATCCACTTCCATAATAGCTTGCTTCCAGAAACCCTATGAACCTGGAGAGAGGAT
>NW_006399907.1:7321361-7348616 GCF_000299155.1 Elephantulus edwardii | reverse complement strand
GCTTTCTTGGCTTCTGTGATTCAAAACACGTCAACTGCTGACATTTTTTTTTCCTTTTGACCAGTGTCTCTTAAGTTTAGTTGTACTGTCTCCAAGGGAAGGTGACGTGTCCTGTAGAACTCCTGTGTAGATTATGTTTTCCTCTCTGAAAGATGCCTCTTCGTTATTATTTGAGGTGACTTCCCCCGGTGCACAGCTTCCAGGCTTCCCTTCTGCCCAGGAGCATGTTCTCCCTGTCCCCAGCACCTCTTCCCACTGGTTTTTCCTGTGTACCTCTCTGAAAGTTGCCTCTTCGTTATTATTTGAGGTGACTTCCCCCGATGCGCAGCTTCCAGGCTTCCCTTCCACCCAGGAGCACGTTCTCCCTGTCCCCAGCACCTCTTCCCGCCAGTTTTTCCTGTGTACCCCTCTCTCTCTCTCATCCTGTTTAAAAAAAAAAACGCACACATACAATGTTTCCACTAAATAACATACGCACAGGAAGTTAATATATGAAAGGGTTGTGTGGTTTGCAAAAATTGTTTTTTCTGTTTATTTGGATAAAAATACTGTACATTAGAGAACTGATATGGAACTCTGGTGGCCTAGTGGCAAGAAGGTGCACTGTAATCCCGAAGGCATGTGGTTCAAGGCCACCAGCTGCTCTGTGGGAGAAGAATAAGCAATTCACTGGTTGATTCTGACTCCACAGTAGACAACAACAACTACAGAGAATGCATGTTGGGAGAGAGGAAACTAAGATATTAGATAGCTCTGAGTGGTCCCTTTTCTTTTTGCCTCCTATGTTCTCTGATTTTTCTATAGTAAGCACATATTGTTTTTAGTAACAAAGAACCAGAAAGCTCGTTTTTTTCACAGCAAAAGGAAGATGGTTTTGACTATCATTCTAAAATTCTCCTCCCTAGGTTTCCCCTACCATCTTATTTCCTGTGACAGATTATGGTGATATAGCTGACTAAACTACAGGAGCCTAGAAATTCCAAAAGCCAGTACCTCCATAATTGTTTGGCTTACCCAGATTATGTTTTCCTTCATGTCAGAAAAACATAAAAAAGGTGGGAGGAAGAGAAGGGTCCCCAGGTAATAAAGAAATCAATTTAGAAAATGTCATTAGGCAAACGTATTTCTAGCTGCTAGACCACTTGCTGCTTGAGGACTTCCTGTTGGTCTTTCCCACATCCCTGGTGCAGGAGGTAGAAAAGACCAGTGTTTGGGCAATAAAATTGTTATGGCAGCACCTAGAAGTGCTACTGTAATTACTGGTCTCTGAGCACTTTCCTCCAATTCCAGTTCTCAGATGTTTAAAACTATGTTGTAAACTCTTCATCCACACTGAAACTTAGCACCTTTGACTGCAGCCCAGAGATTTGATTGTTAAAAACAACACCTTTTGATTAGAGAAAAAATAAAAAGTCAAAAGTTTCTGGAACTTGTAATATATTCACTCACATTATGTTGCCTTTTAAAAGAAAACTTTCACATGAAGATAGCCTTTTTTTCATACTTAGCCAATTTAAAAACAATAGAAAAAGCATTTAAAAAGAGCATTGATAAAAGATAATACTTAAAATTTTATTACTTAAGTTAAACAAAATATAAAATTATTTTTACTATCAGAAGGAAAACAAGAGGAGTTATTTGTTATTAGCTATTTGATGGTGATGTAACTTTGGGAAATTGGCTTAACCTATGTGCCTTGGTTTTTCTTTGCTGAAAACTAGGATAGGATCATATGAAACTAACCTCATTTTGGAAGCCATGTAGGGCCTCTTCTCTGCTCAGCTGTAATGAGTCCAGTGAGTGGACAGCTTTCAGCTGTTAACACCTTCGGGCTCTGTGTTAGCTCTTCAGTGGAGATCATGTTTTTTTTTCTGAGGAATCTCTGTGACTGATATCAATGTGTATATTCTGCATGGCCATTTCAGCCAAAGGTAGAATTCCTTTAATGATAAGCTCATGGTAAACTCTACCAATAGACAAGAGAATCCATGGTACTTCAAAAAGTGGAGGGTTGGTGAAGGAGAAGACCCTCAAGGGGTTGGATTGACACAGTGACTGCAACAATGGGTTTGGGCATGGCAGAGGTTGTGAGGATGGGAAATAATCAGACAGGTTTCAACCTGTTATTCATAGGGTCATAATGAATCAACAGCAATGGTAAACTTGAGTCTAGAATTCTTTCAAGTTGACTTAGACTTTGCCAGATCTCTACAATATGAATCTGAAGACTTACCCTGCCCAATCCTGCTTCCTTCTCCTAATATCTTTCACAGGTATTGCTTACCAAATAAACTTTTTGCATTTATAACTCATTGTACTTCCTAGAAGGCCAAATTGATACACTTTTTTGATTAGTTTTAAGTCTCAAGTGTGATAAAGCCACAGCCATCAGATCTGTTCTGACTCGGTAACCCTCCATTGGGTTTGTAAGGCTTGAAGTCTTTGCAAGGGAGCTCTGGTGGCCTAGTGGATAAAGAATTGTACGGGCAATCAGGAGGAGATATACACAAGCTCTGAAAACCCCTACAGAGTCAGCTCTGAGTAGGTTCTGGCTAGATTGTAATCTCTTGAATTGAGATGAAGCTTTAACATGTGAAGAATTTCCACCTTTCTTCTGCAGAACAACTTGTGATTTCAAAAGGGTAATCTTTTGGGTGCAGTCTGATGCATTACGGACTACATTACCAGGACTCCTTAAAGTGTGTTCATTTTCATTCTTATTGTCACTAAGTAAGAACTAACACACAGCTGACCCTCAAATGAGTTTTATGAGGCTGTAATTCTCATGGAAGAAGGCTGCCTAGCCAGCATTGTAGCCGGGGGATTCCAATTGTCAGAGAGGCACCTCCTTTGGGTTAGTTGCACAACTCCCCACAGATGAGGCCACTAGAAAGAATTCTTTTTAAAAATTTCTACATTTTTAAAAAAAATTCTTTTATATTGGATTGCTTGAGCTCTGGTAGCCTCGTGACAAGAAACTGCACTCCAATCCTGAAGGCATGAGATTCAAATCCATCAGAGCTCCACAGGAGAAAGATGGGCAATCTCCTCCCATGTGATTAACAGCTTCTGAAAACCCAGTGGATGGTCAGCTATGTATGAAGTCACACAACAATTCATTTGCCTACAAAGAGCATATGCACTGTTTTTCACACTATTTTTCATTCACATTGTCTTTCATGCAATCATTCCCATTCATTATGTTTTATAAATTAGTCATCATTGGAATATGCCCATCATTACTCTTTATCAGGTCTGCACTTTATCTTGTCTATTTCCTTTACCCCCTCCCTCCACCCACCAAATTGTACAACCCTGTGATTTCCCCCCTGCCCATCCTCACCCCTCTGCTCCCACTCCTTCCCGCATTGGATGCCGTACAAGTTTTACTAGTTATCCTTTTAATTTTACAATAATGGTCTTATGCAGTATTTGTTCTGGTGAGACTGAGTTAATTTACCCAGCACAACAGTCTCCAGTTTCTCCCAAGTTATATAGTACTTTTTCTTTTTTATTTTAGAAACTGGCTTAACCTACGTGCCTTGGTTTTTCTGAAAACTAGGATTGTGTGAAACCAGTCTCATTGTGGACACCATGTAAGTCCTCTGCACTTTGAGAGATCTTCAAAAAGAATTCACTGATCAGCTGAATTGAGTCCAGTAAATAGCTTTCAGCCGTTCGCTCCTTTGGGCTCTGCCTTAGCTCTAGAAATTGTTCTTAAAATGTGGTCTTTCTCAGTGCCCTGGAGTCCAGTAAATTTTCAGAGACAATAAATTACACAGGAGGAGATTGCCTATCTGTCTCCACTGGATCATCTGGTGGATTTCAACCTACTTTTAGGTTCACAGTGCAACTCTGTACCAATAAGCCAGCAGAGCTCACTTTAAAGTGTGATAGTATATTTAAGAAATGCTAAAAAGTGCCAGACACATGTAAGCCCTGAATGATTGTTTTATATTACTAGCATTATGTGATAAATTTTTAAAAATAATTTTTTAATGCTGTTTTTTACTTATTTTTATTAAGATGTCAGTTTAGTTTCTACTTTTTTTAAAAAATTTGTGTATAGGATTCTTTGTACATTTGTTAATTTTTAAAAAACAGGAGTTTTATTATCGATATTTTTCAGTAAAGAGTACAAATGTTCAGTGTTAACTGTTGTCATATGCCATCAAGTTGGTTCTGACTCAGTAATCCTATGTACAACAGTACAATATTCCCTAGTGTTTGATTAAAGATAAAGAGAAGAAAATGAAGTGAAGATGATAATTTAATATTTAAATAATAGCATTATAGGGTATTATGGTTATCACAAGAGTCCACAATTAAGGTTGCATAGTGGAATGTACTTGGGGTGGTGGGAGTGGTGCGGGGGCATTGTGTACCAGGGAGGGAGTCTTTCTTCAACTTTTGAAAGAGAGGAGCAAACTGGGGAGCGGGGGAAGAGGGCTGGGCAGGTAGAGAAGTGTAGCAATGAATGAATGGAAATCCAAATTCTCTGTAAATGTTCATTAAAATTATTAAAAAAAATAGCATTATAGTGATTTTATCTTCCCCACCAATATTCCATTGTTGAGAGCAAGTTAAAAGGCCAATCCAAATTCAAGAGGAAAGGAAATAGACTTCATGTCTTGAAGGAAGTTGCTGCAAAACATTTGTAGATATTTATTTTTAAATTATTGTTGAAAGTAATTTGAAGTACAGGGCATTTTGTTTGCAACTAGTCAGAGGATGGACAATCTCCTCTTATGCCTCTGAAAACCTGTTGGAGGGGGTTACTTCCAACTTGATGGCACATAACAGAGGATCAGACAGTGGAGCCCAATTGGATGTTTCCTAGGGCACCTGCAATGTTTCAGCAGACCACATCTAGTCAAGTTTTAACCTAAAGAGAAAAACTGTCAATTATACAGTTAAATCAGACCAACCAGATAAAGCATGCAATAAAAGGGGGGGGGAATTCTCCTCTGTACCCTGAATTATTGGTTCCCCCAGTACCTCAACTAAACAGACACTTGTTAACTATGCCCTTTATTTTGTAGCTGTTAAATCTGCTTGAGATACACCCTCTCTCCTTCATTCCTATGCTCCTAACCATTCCCACAGTCTTGGGAAAACTATCCAGACTATCTTCTTTTTCTTAGGGTTATGAAAGATTCTTTAAGATTATCTTGTCGTTTAGGTTGTATTCAGGTGTTAGGAATTCTACTCAGCTAATAATACATTTTCTGGTTTTTGGTATTTTTGTTGTTGCTGTTTTTTAATAAGTTGAAGAAGGCATACAATGGTGGTTGTTAATGCTTTTTGAGAAAATGGCTTTGTTTTAGCCACACCACATGCTGTGCTTTAAAAATCTGAAAATACATACACAAAGTTATGCTGAGTACAACCAAGTAGCAAAGAATATTATCAGCAGATACTATTATAATGGTTCTAACTCAAGTGTGCACTGACTTTAAAGGTTTGATCCTCTAACGTGAGAGAATAAATGCACCTTCAAAGAGTAAGTGAATTGTTTGACTCTAATCAACAGGCATAAGCTTGATATTATAAAGGCTTATACAAAAAATAACTTTGAAAAAGCATGTTGTGGTTATGTGCCGTTGAGTCGTTTCCGACTCATAGCGACCCTATGCACAACAGCCCTAAACCCTGCTCTATCCTGCGCCAACCGCACCGCCTCTGACACACCCATCCCGATTACCCCAGTCACCGAATCAATCCATTTCATAGAGGGTCTTCCCCTCCTGCGCTGTCTCTCCACCCTTCCAAGCATGATGTCCCTCTCCAAGGACCCGTCCCTCCTGGCAACATGTCCAAAGTATGTCAGACGAAGCCCCAGAATCCTTGCCTCCAAGGAGTAGCTTGGTTTAATCCTCTCCAAGATGAATCTGTTTGTTTTCCTGGCAGTCCAGGGTACATTCAGTACCCTTCTCCAGCACCACAGCTCAAAAGCATCCACTCTTCTTCTGTCCTCCCTAGTCATTGTCCAACTCTCTGATGCATAACAAGCGATTGCAAATACCATGGCCTGTATCAGGCGCACCTTAGTCTCCAGAGAGACGCTGTTGCTCCTGAGTACCTTTGAGAGGTCCCTAACAGCAGACTTCCCCACCGCGATACACTTTTTGATTTCCTGACTGCTGGTACCAAGAGTGTTGACTGTGGAGCCAAGCAAAGTGAAGCTGTGAACACTCTCAATCTCTTTGTCATCCATCCTTACCAACCAAGGAGGAAAAGGATTTAATTCTAACATTTCATCCTGAGGTATACACATGCCATTGGTTATTTTCCTCCACAAATGTTGGACAGACACATGCCCTGGAAGAATCTGACTGCTCGGTTGTCTCTTGTTTGAGAGATGTTTCAATTAGTCAAGGACATTTAAATTAAAAAAAAAAATTTTCATTGTGATTTTAACAAAAGTTTACAGAAAAGCTAGATTTTGATTCATTTAGTGTTGCATAAATTTACCCCTTCCCTTCTTTTCCCCCTCCCCATTTCACTTTTTTTATGTCCATTCATTGTTGCACAGATACCTACTCCCCCTTCCCTCAGTCGTCTTTGCAGGGTTGTTGTTGTTGTTATGTACTGTCAAGTCACCTGCAACTCAAAGTAACACTAAGTACAACAGCCCTAAACCCTGCTCTATCCTGTGCCAATCTTATTGTCTCTGACACACCTACCCCATTACCCCAGTCATTGAATCAACTATCTCATTGAGAGTCTTCCTCTTTTGTGCTGCCGCTCCACCCTCCCAAGCATAATGTCTCTCTCCAAGGACTGATCTGATCCCGCTTTGCAACTTGTCCAAAGTATGTCAGATGAAGCTTCAGAATCCTTGCCTCCAAGGAGCAACCTGGTTTCACCCTTTCTAGGACAAATCTGTTTGTTCTCCTAGCAGTTCATCGTATATTCAATGTTCTTTTCCAGCACCATAGCTCAAAGGCATCAATTCTCCTATCATCCCTAGTCATTGTCCAACTTTCCGATGCATAGCAAGCAATTGCAAAGACTATGGCCTGGATTTGGGACACCTTAGTCTTCAGACTGACATCGTTGCTCTTCAGTACTTTGGAGAGGTCTCTCTGACAGCAGACTTTCCCAATGCAATTCATCTTTTAATTTCCTTGCTACTGGTTACAAGAGTGTTGACTGTGGAGCCAAGTAAACTAAAGCTGTTAACAATCTCAGTCTCTTTACTATGTATCTTGATGCTGCCAACTGACCCAGTGGTGAGAATCTTTGTTTTCTTGATGTTGAGCTTCAATTGATACTGAAGACTACTGTCCTTGCCCTTCTGCAGCAAGTGCTTCAGGTCCTCCTCAGTTTCAGCAAGCAGGGTGTATCTTCTGCATAGTACAGATTGTTAATGAGTCTTCCTCCAATCCTGATGCCATATTCCTCTTCATAGAGCCCAGACTCCTGGATGATCTGTTCTGCATATAGATTGAAAGGTGTGGAGATAAGACACATCCCTTGTGTACACTCTTCCCCATTTTGAACCATGTAGTGTTTCCTTGCTCTGTTCTGATGACTGCCTTCTGGTCCAAGATCCATCTAACATTAGCTGTTATATCCCTAGTACCACGGCCTCTTTTAAACCTAGCACTTCAGGGAGTTCACTCAGTAAAATGTCCTCCAGGGTCATCCATTTTGTATAATATTTCATGGGTTCTTTGTTTTCCAAAGCAGTGTAGTTTTCCATTGTGTGAATATACCACAGCTTCTCTATCCATTCATTTGTTGATGGGCACTTGGGTTCTTTCCATCTCTGCTATGAACAATGCAGCAGTAAACATAGGTGTGCATATATCTGCTTGGATGGCAGTTCTGGTTTCTTTAGGGTATATTCCCAGTAGTGGAATTGCTTGGTAAAATAGTATTTCTATTTCCAACTTCTTGAGAAAGCACCCTATCGCCTTCCATAGAGGTTGCACCATTTTACATTCCCACCAACAGTGAGTAGATAAGGGTTCCAGTTTCTCCACAAGCTCACCAGCATTTGTTGTTTGCTGCTGCTCTGTTGAATTTTGCTATAGTTACTGTGGTGAGATGATATCTCATAGCTGTTTTGATTTGCATCTCTCTTAGAGCTAGGGATTTGACCATTTTCTCTCTGCACAATTGAGAAGGCAAATGCTGGGGGGTGGTGGGGGAGGACAAGAGGGAAAGCCCCTCGCCTACTGCCCTGACTTAGCCTGGGGTTCAAGGCCAGGCTTACTTAGGGGAGGCTGCCTATTTTACTCGACCTGGAAGCCCCTCTTCTAGTTTAGCTGTCAGCTGTCCATCACTCTTTCTCTCCCTCCTCCTCTGATTTGCGCTTTTCCCCTCTCAATAAAAAAGCTCTGTGGAAATCTCTGGGGAGGCACCGCATTCATCCTCATATCTGTCCCTCTCCTAACTTCTTCCCATCTCAGGAGGAGCTCTCAGGCCTGGAGTGGGGCCCTGGGTGGACGCGGAGGCGACTCAACCAGTGTGCTGTGAAGGAAGATACTTCCTCTTAAACAGTGGGCTGTTGTAAACATACTTGAAAACTATTACCAATAAAATTTTGTTTAAAAAAATAAAAACCAGCCCAAGTCCTAACTTCACTAAGCATGACTCAAAGCCTAACTGGGCCTCACTATGAGCCTGACTTGGCCATACTCTGAGCCTAACTATACAAAACTAAAACTTCTTTTTTAAAAAAAAAATTATATTTTATTATTTTTGTGTGTGTACCATCAAATCAGATCTGACTGGTACAAGAGGTGGTTCCCCACCTTCTCTAGCAGAGCATCTGGTGAATTACAACTGTGTTCCTCTGGGAGTGCAGTTCAGCATCTTGCCACTAAGCCACCAGAGCTTCCAGCAGTAAGACTTCTAGGGTCAAGGTTTCTTCCAGTGAGGTGAAACTCTCTATGGATGCTGAGGACACTGTACTGGCATAAAAAACAAAACAAAACAAAAAAAAAGAGAGGGGAGAGAGAGAGAGAGAGAGAGGGAATATGACTATGAGAGAAAAGAGGATAGAAAGAAAATAGAACAGTAAAAATGGAGGATAGAAGGAAGGGGGGATAGTAAAAAAAGGATAGAAAAATAGAGGGATAGTAAAAAACAAGAGAAAGAAAGGAGGATAGTAAAAAAGGATGGTGGATGAAAGGAAGATAGTAAAAATGGAGGATAGAAAGAAAGGAGGATGGTGAAAAGGATGATAGAAAGGGGTATGGTGAAAAAGGAGGATAGAAGAAGGAGGGATAGTAAAAAAGAAGGATATAACAAAAGAGGGATAGTAAAAATGGAAGATAGAAAGGAGGATAGTGAAAATGGAGAATAGAAAGAAAGGGTAAGGTGAAAAAGGAGGATAGAAAAAGGGGATAGTAAAAAGGAAGGAGAGAAAAAAAGAGCGATAGTAAAAGAGGAGAATAGAATGAAAGTTGGATAGTAAAAGAGGATTTAATGCAGCCAAATGTGTTATAGCTGAGGGTAAAGTATTTTTATATTTATTAATAATGAGATACAACAAAGAATGAGATAAAACAGAGAGTGTAAAAGACAGGGGGCCAGCAGTTCCAATGACTGAAGCACCTCAAGCCACACCTCTCTGTGTATTTATTGATAATCAGAGGAAGCAAATCATAATGAGAATTCTCTGTAAATGAAGCTGAATTTTTCTCTATTGTCAACCTAATGCTTTAGCTCAGGAAGGAAGTATTTCACACATATTAACATTCCCTCTGTAGGGGGGCCCTAGCTGTTTCTTGTCTGCAAGAAACAGCTCATTTTCTGTGTTCTGTCACAAAAGAAATCCTAACTTATGATGTTGTAATTCCTTCAATTCCTGAACAAGCATATGGTTTTTTTCATATAATATTTGGTATGAAATTTGGCTTCCCATACAAATGGATTGTGATATCTTCTTTTGTGTCTTAAACTCAGTAAGTCTTTTACTTTTCAAAGATAAAGTATTTGTGTTACAGTTTCGGTTTTATATTTGCATATTTAATTCATCTGGAAATAGTGTGTGTGTGTGTAACAACAAATAGCTAGCTAATTTTGTCAACAGCAAATAGAATAAGTTCCCTCTTCTTTAATGTTGTTTTTATTGTGTGCCATCAAGTAGGAACTGACTCCCAGCTGACCCTCCAGTGGGTTTTCTTAGACAATAAATCACACAGAAGATTGATCATCTTTCTCCCATGAAGCAGCGGGTGGATTCAGACCAAGTGCCTGTAGGTTGGCAGTGAAGATCTTTACCACTGTGCCACCATAACTCTCTTCTTCTATGTTACTGTGTTTTTTTTAAAGTGTATTAATCTTCTAAAATCTAGTATCTGTTTCTCCAAAAGTTTTCTCATCTCAATTACCAATGTTTTAATTATTTTGGTTTTAGAATGTGTTAATAACTGAAAGGACTACTTAGTAGAACAACCTTAAGAAATGAGACTTAGTGATCTTTCAAAGTTAAAAAATTTTCCAAAATGCAATGAGATGTTATATTAAAATGTCTAAACAGTTGGGTGGTCTTTCATACAAGAATACGAAGGAAGATAAATTTTCATCAACATCAAAGACTTATGTGGCAGATTAGAAATAATATTTTAATATTTTAAAAGCCAAAGAACTGTGAAGTTTAATCAAGTGTTCTAGCAGCCTCCATGAGAGTTGCATGATTTCATGAGGACATGGATGAAAAAGATAATGATTGATTCAAACCCAAAGGTGTGAATGAATTTAGCTGCTTATAGTTTGGCTAATAGTTTTGATATTTTTTGTCAAGCTATGGAAAATGTAAAACAATGCAATTCTAAAGCTATATGAGTCGCTATGAGTTGTCTACAACTCAGTGGCATTTAACAACAACGAGAGAGCTCAGTTGGCCTAGTGGTTGATGCTACCAAGCCAAAGGTGGGTAATTTTAATCTGTGGCCCCCAGGCCTGGTTTTATTTGTTTTTGGTCAAACATTCTAATTGGTATAGCACTAGTTTCTCCCTTTGCTCTACAGAGGTAACTTGTGGTTGCTGTGAGGCTGAACACTGTGACACTGATGTGTCAAATGCGATAATGGTTGCCCATGGTGAACAGTGTTTAGTGGAGCTCCGTGATTAAAACAACTGTGATAACTTTAATAATTTATTCTATATTACAAGTTTCCATCTTTCAACTTATTGAATCCATTTTAGCCATTGAAATTTTTATATTAGATTGTGTTCCCGATGCAGGGAAGTGGCATGTACAGCCTACCAAGCTGGCTGAGACGGTATCAGGGTGCAGGAGGGAGCCTCCTATTAACCCTGTGACCACTGCTGCTGTTTCTGTGTCTGTAAAACAGGGCCTGGTGATAGCAGTCCTCCTCCAAGGATGTGGAGTGGTAGCTCAGAGCATGATAATCAACAAACAGCCTCACTTCTGTTATGAAGACAGAGCCTGAAAACAACTATGAGATATCATCTCATCCCTATCAGAATAGCAAACTTTAACAGAACAGCAAGAAACTGGAACCCTTGCTCACTGTTGGTGGGAGTGTAAAATGGAGCAACCACTGTGGAAGGCGGTATGGCTCTTTCTCAAAAAGTTGTAAATAGAGATACCATTTGACCCAGCAATTCCACTACTGGGAATATACCCCCAATAGACCATAACTGACATCCAAGCAGATATGCACACCCATGTTTATTGCAGCTTTGTTCACAATAGCAAGGAGCTGGAAAAAACCGAAGTGCCCGTCAACAAACGAATGGATAGAGAAGCTGTGGTATATTCACACAATGGAATACTATGCTGCATTGAAAAACAAGGAACTCATGCAGTATCATTCAAAATGGGTGACTCTGGAGGACATTATGCTGAGTGAAGTATCCCAGTCACAAAAGGACAAATACTACATGGTGCCATTGTTGTAAAACAGGACTGACCTAGAAAACTGTTTAAAAGGGATATGTGATTAGGTATTTTTGTCATGACAGGAGTCTAGAGCAAAGGCTACATGGTGGAATGGACCTGGGGGAGAGTTTGTAAAACAATGAAAGAATTTTACTTTTCCAAGAGGGTAGTGTACTAGGGGGGAAGGTTGGGAGGGGAGAAAAGTGCAACAGTGAATGAATGGAAATCCAAAGTCTCTAAATTTTTACTGAAATTAATAATAAATTTAAATAAAACAAAAAAAAGAGGGGGGAAAAACCCAAAACCAAACAAACAAAAATAATAAATAAAAGAAGAAGGAGGAGCAATCTCCTCCTGTGCCAGTCAGGTCTAATTTGATGGTAAACACACAAAAAATAGTAAAATTTTTTAAAAAGAAATAATGAACAGATGAAGCTCATTATGTTGGTGTCTCAGATTAAGTATAGTAATACATTTTTTGTGCCTGTTTCATCAACTGTTTGAAGAACTTAAACTTTTTTTTTTTTAAAAAAAAAAAAAAAAGACAGAGCCTGGCCAAGTGAGGAAGTGAAAACCAAAATCTATCCTGCATCTCAGCCTGGCTCCAAGATTATGTAACTTTGACAAGTGCCATTGAGTTAGAACAAATTCCTGGTTGACCCCCACCCCCCAGCGGGTTTTCAGAGTCTGTAAATCATGTGGGAAGCGATAGCCCATGTTTTGTCCAAGGATCTACTAGTGAACTTGAGCCACTCGCCTTTGGATTGCCAGCATAACAGCTTCCCCACTAAGCCGCCAGTGCTTCTCCATTTCTAGTGGTATGCCTGGAAAGACACATCCTTATCATTGCTTTTAAAAACATATCTTTTGGCTAGATAAGGAACACTGCATTAGAACAGATGAGGGAAAGAATATTATCCATGAAGGATAGAAAAGGTCATTACAAAGGCAGATGAGGAAGAAAAGATCAAGCTGGATGTTTGAAGGGGCTCTGAATATTGCACTGGAGCACCGAGAAGCCAAAGCAAAGGGAAGAAATTGAGACATTAAGGAGCTGAACAGAAGATTTCAAAGGGAAGTGAAGGAAGACAAAGCAAAATATTATAATGAATGTGCAAACAGCTGGAATCAGAAAATCAAAAGGGTTGAACTAGCTCAGCATTTCTTAAGCTTAAAGAACTGAAGAACAAATTCAAGCCTTGAGTTTCAATACTTAAGGATGCTTTGGGCAGAATATTAAATGATCTAGGAAGCATTAAAAGAAGATGGAGTATAGAGAGTCACTTTACCAAAATGAATTGGCTGACACAGAAGAATTTCATGAGACAATGTATGAGCCAGAGCCTGTGATGATGAAGCAAGAAGTTCAAGCTGCTCTGAAAGAATTGGCAAAAAAACCCAAGGCCCCAGAAATTGACAGCATACTAATTGACATATTTCAACAAACAGATGCTGCCCTTGATGTACTCACCAAGGAATCCAGACAACCATCTGACCAACTGACTGGAAGAGATCTCTATTTGTTCCCATTCCAAAGAAAGGTAACCCAACAGTGTGTGGAAATTATCGAACAGTATCAATAATATCACATTCAAGCAAGATTCTGCTGAAATTTATCTGAAAATGATTGGGACAAGTATATCAACAGAGAACTGCCAGATGTGCAGGCTGGGTTTAGAAAGAGGTTGTGGTACTAGCAATATTGTAGCTAATGTTAGATTGATTTTGGTTGAAAGCAGAGAGTGCCAGAGGAATGTCTATCTGTGTTTCACTGATTACGTACAAAGGCATTTGACTTGTGTGTATCACAATAAAGTGTGGCTAACTCTGAGAAGAATGGGAATCCCAGAACATTTAATTATGCTGGTGTGAAACCTATATTTGGACCAGAAAGCAGTCAACAGAACAGAGCAAGGAAACACTGCATGGTTCAAAATTGGATAGGATGTAGGCCAGGGATCTGTCCTATCTCCATCCTTTTCAATCTATATACAGAAGAGATAACCTGGGAATCTGGGCTCTATGAGGAAGAATGTGGCATCAGGATTGGAGGAAGACTCATCAACAACCTGTTTTATGCAGATGACACAACCTTGTTTGCTGAAACTAAAAAGGACCTAAAGGGCTTGCTACAGAATGTCAAGGACTGCAGCCTTCTATATAGATTGAAGCTCAACATCAGGAAAACAAACATTCTCACCATTGGGCTGATTGGCAGCATTATGATAGATGGTGAAGATGTTGAGATTGTCAGCAGCTTTAGTTTGCTTGGCTCCACAATCAACACTCTTGGTAATCAGCAGCCAGGAAATCAAAAGACAAATTGTGTTGGAAAACCAACACAAGGACCTCTCCAGAGTACTGAAGAGCAATGACATCAGTCTGGAGACCAAGGTGCACCTGATCCAGGCCATTCATTGCTGTGCATGCAATGAATAGGGATGATAGAAAGATAATTGATGCTTTTGAGCTGTGGGACTGGAGAAGAGTATTGAATATACCATGCAATGCCAGGAGAACAAACAGGTTCATCATTGAGAAGATGGAACCAGGCTGCTCCTTGGAAACAAGGATTTTGAGGCTTCATTTGGCATATTTTGGGCATGTTGCAAGGAGGGACCAGTCACTGGAGAGAGACATCATGCTTGGAAAGGTAGAGGGACAGCACAAGAGAGGAAGACCTTGGATGAGAAAGATTGATTCTGTGACTGGAATAATGAGGATAGATGTGTCAGAGACAATAAGATTGGCACAGGATAGAGTAGGTTTTAGGGCTATTGTACATAGGGTCACTTTGAGTCACAAGCGACTCAAGGGTCCCATAACAAGAACAACACTTAGAGAGTGCTGGTGGCCTAGTGGAAAGAATCTTCACTGCAATATACCATTTTAAAAAAAATCTTAGACTACAAACTTCACTGAGGGACTAAACACACACGCAGTTCAAGTTCATCAGCTGCTCTGTAAAAAGATGCGCAGTCTCCTTCCATGTGATTAACTGGTTCTGAAAATCAGCTCTTCTGATTCAATGATACACAATAACAGTAACAGTAAGGTTTTGTTTTAAAGATTGAACTGATTTCAAAAATATTCATGGTAACCAATTTGATGTAAATACAGCTTTTATAATCAAGTTTCTAAATCTTTGAAATATGTTTCTTTTTGGAATGACAATACCATTGCTAAAATAATATTGAATGTTCTTAATTTTATTAAAATCTGCTTATTATTAATATTTTTATACTTACATAAATTGTTATTGTTGTGTACCATAGAGTTGGAACTGACCCATAACTGACCCTGCAGTGGATTTTCAGAGGCAGTTAACCACAAAGAAGGAGATTGCCCATCCTTTTCCTGCAGAGCAGCTTGTGGATTCAAACTACATACCTTCAGGATTGCTGCACAGCTTCTTGCCACTAGGCCACCAGAACTCCCTATCCATTCTCTAGTGTACAGTATATTTACAAGTAAACAATTTTTGCAAATTATACAATCCCTTGATATAGTGACTTCCTGTGCACGCTGTGTGTTTAGTCCCTCACTGAAGTTTGTAGCCTAAGATTTTTTTAATGGTAATTACAAAGTAAGTATTTTAATTACCAAGTTCCTCCACACTCCTGAAAAATATATGCTTTTCTTTTTTTCAGAGACATCTTGAATCATTTTTTGTTGAGCGGTTCTCCTTTTTTTTTTTTGCTCTTTGACGGTCAGTAAGAATGCTTGCTTTGCCACTCTGCCAAATAGCAGTTTGTTGCTTATTGGCATGGTACTGTTCTGTGTAGATTCTTTATCCAAAAAGGAATTAAGCCCAACTCCTTTATTCTTCTTGATATCTTTATGTTTCATTACAGTAACCTTTACATCTTTGCAATACTTGGAAAAGTATCTGGTATAAGTCATTATATGCCAGAGAAAAGGACAAGTTTTAGGCATATGTCATATTCTTGGAGCCAATTGACAAATCATTTAGTGTAAGAGGCTAGAAGTTTAAGTTCATGGTGTCAGCTCTAGGGCAAGGCTTACTTTTTTTGTCATCTCCGGTGAAAGGTTCTTGGCTCCTTGGTGATCTTCACATGCTTTGGCCTGTGTCTTCACTTGCCTCTGCTTCTTTGACCCTTTATTTATATTTAATGAAATTATAGCTTTGTTACCTTTTCCAATTTTATGAGTTGGATATTTGGATATTTTGAAATTCTTTTTTTTTTTTTACAAGGAATGCATGTAAATTTGTGAGTCTCTCACTTAGTACATAGTTTGGCTAAGTATGATGATCATGTACCATGATGGATGGAGAAAATATATAAATTGTCAAGATTTCTTACTTGGATCTTCAATCAGCAGCCTAGATACCAGAAGTCAGGTAATCAAAAACCATGTTGCAATGGGAAAGTTTGCAGTCAAGGACCCTTCTTAAGTGCTGGAGAGCAGAGATGTAATTTTAAAGACTACAGTGTACCTGATTCAAGCCATGGCCTTTTCAGTTACTTCCTGTACATCTGATAATTGGGTGGTGAATAAAGATGTCAGAAGAATTGATGCCTTTGAGTGTGGTGCTGGAGAAAAGTACTAAATATAACTGCCAAGAGGGCAAACAAATCTATCTTGGAGAGAGTTCAGCCACGGTGCTCCTTAGAGGAAAGGAGAGTGAAACTTAGTTTCACATACTTTGAGTATGTCGCTTGGAAAAGGACATCATGCTTCATGAATTTGAGAGTTAACAAAGGAGAAGACCCTCAATAAGACGGATTGATACTGTGATCTTAACATGTGGTTCGTAGGGTTGCTATGAGTTGTACCCAACTCAATGGCACCTAATGATAATAACAACATAGCTTGGCTACAACTTCAAACTAAGTTTTTTGGACGGAGTATATTTTTTTAATTATTATTCATTTTAATGAACCTTTACAGAGACTTTGGATTTCCATTCATTCATTGTTGCATTTTTCTTCTTGCCCACCCCTCCCTCCAAAACTAAGCTTTTTATATTTCTCATTTTGATGCTTAAATATTTATACCATTAAATATTTCTGATTTTTTATGTTTAAATATTTGGACTATTAATATCAGAAAATTTAAATAACATTTAAGAGTCTGCTATTGTATTTTAATTTTCCTTATTTCATGAAAATAAAAAGTCCTCATTAAGCAAATCACCAGTGAGATTCCAACCAGATGGACCCTGGCTGAAAGCAAAGAATACCAGAAGGATGTCTATTTATGCTTTGTTGTTGTTGATTGCCACTGAGTTGAACATGACTCATAGCGACCCTATGAACAAAAGGCCTAAAGCCTTTCTATAACTATCAACATTTATCAAAGCTCATAGAGTTTCTGGAAACATGTTGCTTAGAAAGTGGAAGCCACTCCTGCTTCCAAATTTGATTCCCATTTTTCTCAATGATAACTATGATTTTTTGTGATCCACACAATCAAATGCTGGGCAGTGAATAAGGATGACAGAAGAAGAATTGATGCCCTTGAACTGTGGTGTTGGAGAAGAGTACTGAATATTCCATTAACTGCCAAAAAAACCAAACAGATATGTCTAGGAAGGTACAGTCAAAGTGTTTCTTGGAGACAAGGACAGTGAAGCTTCACCTCACATGCTTTGGGCATGTTGCTAGGAGGCTATTCCTTGGAGAAAGATATCATGCTTGGTAAAAGCGGAGGGTTGGCAAAAGAGAGGAAGACTCTCAACTAGGTGGATTGGCAAAGTGACTACAGCAATGGGTTTGTATGTCAAAGATTGTGAGGATGGCACAGGATAGGACAGGGTTCAGATCTGCTGTTCATAGGGTTGCTATGAGTTGTGCTCGACTTGATGGCACCTAGCAACAGCATCAATAACAAGCAAATCACTAGTCCATCTTCCTCTCCATTTAAATGGAATGTTGTTGTTGTTATGTGCCGTCGAGTCGCCTGCGACTCATAGCGACCCTATGTACAACAGCCCTAAACTCCGCTCTGTCCTGTGCCAATCGCACTGTCTCTGATACTCCCATCCCAATTATCCCAGTCAGTGAATCAATCCACCTCATAGAGGGCCTTCGTCTTTTAATTTTTCCTTTCTTAAAAAAGCTAAGGGAGCTCTGAGGACCTAGTGGGTAAAGAGTTGTTTTGCCAATCCAAAGCCAGGCAACTCAAATCCAGCAGCTCTTCTGAGAGAGAAAGATGAGTAATCTCCTCTTGTCCAATTTACAGCCTCTGGAAAGTAGCTGGAAGGTCAGCTATGGGTCAGTTTTGACTCAATGGCACATACCAAAACCAACACCACTGTCATAAAATTTTTCCCAATTCATGTTGTTGTTGACTGCTGTCAAGTCGAGCACGACTCATAGCTACACTATGAACAAAAGACCTGAAGCCTTTCTGCAATTATCGTTGTTTCTTAAAGTTCAGAGTTTCCAGAGGCATGTGATTTAGGAAGTGGATATCACCCCACTTCCAATTCATAGTGACCCTCTATTAGATTTCTAAGGCAGTATATATTTATAGGAGGAGACTACCCATCTTTCTCCTGTGGAGAAACTAGTGCATTAGAACTGCTAATCTTTTGATTAGCAGGGTAGCATGCTATATGATATGCCACTAGATTTCTTTCTGGTGTTCCAAGTAAAGCTCCACCCTTCTCTTATACTCTGCCTGCTCCTGAGCCATAGATAGATGGAACACCTTGGTAGAGCAGATGGCTAATGTGCTTGGGTGGTAACCAAAAATTTTTCATTTGAGTCTGCCTAGAGGTGCCTCAGAAAAAGCCCTGCTGATCTATTTCTGGGGTGCAGGTAATGGCCATTGAAAACTCTATGGAGCACAGTTGCTGTAAGTAGGAGAGTACTCCAAGGCATCTGGCTGGTACTGAAACCACAAAAGGCTTTGTGGGTGATAGCCTTCTAGCAGGTGCAAAGAGCAATGTGCTACATGTGAGGAGACCTAGTGGGTCAAGATCATGTGTATCAAGAATCAAGAATCACTACACGGAGTTTTGAAATTCATTGTTTTAGGCTGGTTTCTCTGAGAAGTAAAACCAAGGACATTCCAGACATCCATGTATATTCAATGCAGGCCATACCCTCGAGAAGACACCCTTTTGAGTAATTCCCTGTTTATAGCAGACAACTCCGTAGATCGAATGATATTGTATAATGTATCCACAAGGAAATGACTGCATTATATCAGAACTCAAGGAAATGACTCCTTCTTAACTGCCAAACTGGAGAATCAGACAGGAAAGTTGACACTTAAGCACCACAGCCACATAGTCTCTCTGGCCCTAATTGAATCCTTTCAAAAGAAAGATAATAGAGTTTGATCATTTCTGAAGTCCCTTCTTAATCAGAAGGGACTTTCTGATTTTTTTGCTTTCAGGCATCTGGTCCAGCCACGCATTCCCAGATTTTGCCATTTTTACTACTCTAGTGATCTGATCTCGTTCACCAACATTCCAAAGCAGCAAAAGCAAAATTAACCTAACCAACCCCATTGCTATCGAGTCAATTCAGAGCAACTCTGTGTTAACCAATAGCACAGTGTTTCATAGGATTTCAATGGCTGTAAATCTTTATGCATAGTAAAAATACAAGAAGAATATCTATTTGTACTTTTTTGATAATGAAGATGCATTAAATGTGTGGACCATAACAAATTACAGCTGACATTGAGAAGAATGGGAATCCCATAGCACTTAATTGTGCTCACGTGAAACTCATACCAAGACCAAGAGGCTGTGTGTGAAAAAGCCAGGGAACAGTACATGTTTTAAAATTAAGAAAGGTGTGCATTATAGTTGTATCCTTTCTCCAAACATATCCAATCTGTATGCTGAGCAAATTATTCGAGAAGCTGGACTCTATGAAGAAGAATGTGGCATCAGGATTGGAGGAATACTCATCAACAACTTGGGTTATTTATGCAGATTACACAACGTTGTTTTTTGAAAGTGAGGAGCACTTGCTCTGGAAGATCAAGCTCTGCAGCCTTCAATATGGATTGCACCTCAAACGTTAAGAAAACAAGAATTCTCCCTACTGGACCAATAGCCAATATCATGATAGATGGAAAAAAGATTGAAACAGTCAACAACTTCATCCACAATCAACATCCCCGGTACCAGCTGTCAAGAGATCAGGAGAAAGTCTGCAATCAGGGACCTCTAAATTATTGAGGAACAATGATGTCAGTTTGAGGACTAATGTGTACCTTACTCAGGCTGTGGTCTTTTTAATCACTTGCTAGGCATCTGAAAACTGGACAGTAGATAAGGATGACAGAAGAAGATTTGATGCTTTTGAACTGTGGTATTGAAAGAAGAATGCTGATTATCCCACAGACTCCCAAAAGAACAAATAAATATATCTTAGAGAAAATGCAGCCAGAGTGCTCTTTAGAGACAAAAATGAAGCTTCATCTCACATACTTTGTGCATGTTTCTAGAAGAGGCTATTCTTTGGAGAAGAACGTCATACGTGCAAAGGTGGAGGGTTGGAAAATAAAGGAAAACCCTCTATCAGGTGGATTGACATAGTGCCAGCTTCATTGGGCTTACATGTGTGAGAAACTATTAGGATGGCACAGATTAGGACAGGATTGAAATCTGTTATTCATAGGCTTGCTATGGGTCATACTTGACTTAATGGCACATAACAATAGCAATATTTATGAAAGCAGATCACCAGGCCTAATATTAGGCAAGTTAAAACCTCATCTTTTTAAGCCAGTAGTCCATTTGTGCTACCAGGGATCTTTTGCTCAGCCTCATCATGGCCGACATCGGTTACTTTACATACTTATATGCATGGCAGCCTTCCTCTTTTAATCTTATGTTAATAGCACTGTGACATTTTCATTTTTTAGGTAGCACAGTGAAGTTTAAGGAGGTTATGGAAGTTACCCAGATCATACAACTAATAACTTGCACAATTGAGGTTGGTTCAGTCACAGTCACCATGGCTCCAGAAAATGTAGATGCCATGACAATTTCAAATTCTGTTCTCTTTTCCCTCTTTGATCAGGGTTCTTTTATGGAATTTAAAAAAATTTTTTTTTTAGAATTTTAATGAACATTTACAGAGGTTTTGGATTTCCATTCATTCATTGTTGCGTCTTTTATGGAATTTTTAACTAAAATATTCAGTTTTACTGGTCAGACATTTTAACATTCTGCTCTTATGCTAAAGGAAGCCATTGCTCACAGAGGCAATAAGCCATATATTCCATTTCCTTTTTCCTGAATCTTTATCTGTTGCTCCTGGTGAGTAGAGACTTATTGTACTTTAATGGGGCCTGTTGTAAGATCCCAGGCACTACACAACAAAGTAGGTGGTAGACCAGAAACACTAAAAACTCCATGAAGCCAATTAATTGGAGTATCTCATGAAACCATGACTCTAAGACCTAAACCAAGAGAACAAATCCCATTAAATATTTCGTTGCATACAGGCAGCAACAGCAGCTGCTCTTCTTCTTCTTCTTTTTTTTTTTTTTGTTTTGGTAGAAATATATATCTGTTTACCAAATAAAGACATACCAGTTTCCTTACATTTTGTGTTGTAACTGTATTCACTGCAAAAGCATTTCATAGTTAAGTCTATACTAATATAATTTTAAGCATTGCCCATATGTATGGGACAACTTTTGTATTTCTAAGTCTATACTAATATATTCTAAGCATTGCATATGTATGGGACAACTTTTGTATTTCTATGACAAAATTGACTATGTCATATGCCACTCAGAGCTAGAGCTGAGAGGCAGGGAAACTTAGAGATCACTGTTTGGTTCTATCAAAATAAGCATCAAAATCCCCCTCAAACTCACTGCTATGGAATCAATTCAGACCATACCAACCTTCCATCAGATTTCGAAGTTCAGTAGAAAATCTCAGTGGAAAGAGAGTGCCCTTGTTTCTTCTATGGAGCCACTGGTGACAGCAGTTCAATATGCTACCAATTATGCCACCAGAGCACCTTAAACAATTATTGCTGTGTGCCTTTAAGTTGGAGCCAACCCATAGCTGACCCTCTGGCAGGTTTATAGAGGTCCATCTTTATCCTACAGAGCAGCTGGTGGACTCGAACTGCATGACATTGGGATTGCAATGCAGCTTCTTGCCACTAGACTACCAGAGCTCCCTACTAGGCCACTGTTGTTGTGTACCATCGAGTAGGAACTGACACATAGTTGATCCTCTGGTGGGCCTTCAGAGGCAGTTAATCACACAGGTGGAGATTACCCATCCTTCTCCTGCAGAGCAGCTGGTGGTCTCAAATCACATGCCTTCAGGATTGCAACACAGCTTCTTGCCACTAGGCCACCAAAACTCTACAAGGCCACCAGACTTCCTTTAAACAATCACAGTGATATATATATAAATATATATAAATCATTGAAAATGGTCACAGTCTTGTCTTCCACTAAAAACAAAACAGAAAAAACCCTGCCATAACTTTAATTGTGACTGCAATGGTCCTGTGAGCAGAGTAATTAACCTCACTGGGTTTCTGAGGCGATAAATCTCTATAGAAGTAGATTGCCTCATCTTTCTGTTTGAACTGCTTAATTTTCCTTAGTAGCTGAATGCTTTAACCATAGCACCACGAAGTCTCCTTCTTGCGCTGAAGTTAGCCTAAATAAAAATTATAAGCAGTTGTCTCCATTCACCTAAATTAGACTTCAAGATACATTTGCGACCTTGGGACTGGCTCTATCGCAAAGGCTCTGAAGAAAGTTATTTGTTTGTATCTTCCTCCCTCTAGTGAGTATTACATAGAATTGCAGAATTCATTTATGACGCTTAGAACTTGTTAAAAACTTTTTTTGGGGGGGGCAGATTTCCATTTTTAAGCATTATAAATACTTGATTTTTATCCTTTGCAGAATTCTAAATGATGGAATAAAGGATTTTTGTTGTTGCTAAAAAGGCATATTTTAGAAATTAAAACCGTATGGGGCATAAATGGCTTGAGTTCAACAACAAACCTGAAAGGACCTCTGGTGGTGTAGTCCCTAGGTGGCTCCACAAATCTCTGGAAGTTCAAATTCACCAGCAGCTTCATAAGAGAAAGATGGGAAATCTCCTCCTGTGCTGTTGACAGCCCTGGAAAGCCAGTAGAAGATCAGCTATGAGTTGGTTCCACCTGGGCAGCAATGAGTTTTTGGTGACTAGCTATTCGTCTGGGGGCTGGACAATGAATGAGGATGGCAGAAGAAGAATTTACGCCTTTGAACTGTGTTGTTGGAGGAGTACTGAATGTCCTGTGGCTTGCCAAAAGAACAGATAGGTCTTGGAGAAAATGCGGCTAGAGTCCTCCTTGGAGGCAAAGATCATAGAGCTTCTTCTCACATACTTTGGGCTTGTTGCTGGAAGAGATTGATTATACGTTCAGGAGGGACAGCATTCTTGGAAAGGTGGAGGGATGGTCAAGAACAGGAAGATCCCCAACCAGGTGGATTGGCACAGAGGCTATAGCAGTGAGCTTTAGTGTGTCAGAGATTGTGAGGACGGCACAGCCTAGGACAGGATTCAGAGATATTCATAAGGTCCCCATGAATCATATTCAACTCAATAGCACCTAACAACAATCACCTAATGTTGATGGTTCATACCTACCCGCTGATACCAAAGCACTTTAATGTTCTATTTCTGTAAAGAATACAGTAATGAAAACACTATGAGGTTCAGTTCTTTGTTATACATGGGAGGGAATCTACTCAACAATAGTGGTCTTTGTTGTTGCATTTTATTTATTTAATTTTTAGGGATTAAAAAAAAACTTTTTCATTTGAGCTCCTCTTTGTTTTCCTCTTGGTTTGGTTTGGTTTTTTAAAAAATAATTCATTAATTTGTTTTTTAGTTGTAAAAAAACATGTACGGGGATTCAAGGGGGCAAAGGGTGGGAGCAAAAGGGTGAAGACGGGTAGGGATGAAATAATAGGGTTGCACAGTATGGTGGGTAGAGGGAGTAAGTAAAGGAAATGAGAATAATCCCATGGGAACCGGAAAAGACTGGATAACGGTGGGCATAGTCCAATGGTGATTAATTTTTTAAATTTTTTACAAAGATACTTTTTCATTATTTTGGTATCCCATTTGGGAACAGGGGTGCAGACTCTACCTGCTTCATGCTGAACAGGGGCGTTGAGATGAAGAGGAAGGGGAGCCCACTTTAATTGATGTTCTTGAGTTGAAGCTGCATGCCTTCTTGTTCAGTTAGAAGATTTTCATGATGTTTTCTGCCCTCTGAACTGCAAGGTATTTGAGTGAGTACAGTGGGAGTGGCTCGCTGAACTTTGAGGCTTTACTTCCTTGGCTGGCAGTTATATTTCCCTTTTGTCTTTGGAACAGGGCTAAGGGTTCAGGTCATGGAACAAGACTCATTGTTCCAGATTACCTATAGGAAAGGGAGCAAACATAGAAAGAACAAACTTGTGAGTTACATAGAAAAGGGCTTTGGAGGTGTTACTCACTGGTGTACTGGAGGAGGAGATGAAGAAAAGTGGCCTAGATGAAGTTCCTCATATAAGCCAAGTGGCTCTCCCCAAGGGCCTGGTGGCTCTCCCCCCCGACTCTCAGCTCTTCTGAAGCCTAGAATTGCTCCCTACCTGCGACCCATGGCCAGAAACAGTACTTGGGGCTCTAGCACCACCATCATTGCCTCCTTCCTCTCTGTCAAGTGGCCTAATTGTAACTCAAAGTAGGTATTATAACTCTTCTCTTTCCACAAATGAAGAAGGGGCTTCCAGAGTGAACAGACCTGCTCAAGGTTGAAAAAGTAATAAAGGCAGCAGAATAAGGATTTAAACCAAGGATGTCTGAAGGCAGGCCATGAGGCAAGCTACATGTGACACTCGGTCACAACTTTTATCTTCCTCATGGGTGCTTCCACTGGCCGGCTGGGTGCAGGGCCCTTCCAAGAATCTTTGTTTTCTTGATGTTGAGCTGCAATCCATATTAAAGGCTGCAGTCCTTGACCTTCTACAGCAAGTCTGTTGTTGCATTTTAGAAACTAAAGCATGTTAAAAAATACACTAGAGACACAAACAATAAATTAGCAATGTTTTAACACCACAATAGCAACTTTTTAACATTAAAGATTAGTCATGATAGGAAAGTGAACAGACTGCTCTTGAGATTGTTCCAGAGAAGAGGGAGTTGGACATAATAGATAAGATTATTCTGGAATACAGACTGAGAAAGAATAGCATTGTTAGAGTTCAGAAAGGGTTTGTACTGTTCTCTCATGTGCTCCTTTAGATATCCTGCAAAGTAAATATTATTCTTTATTTCATAGGTCGGAAAACAATCTCAGAAATCCAGAGGTGTGCGCATTGGTGCAAAGCATTATGGATGCTGTGGCCTGTCTGTCAGGCCCTTCTCCAAGACTCAGGTACTGTCAAAATAATGTTGTGGGTATGTGAGTGTCCCATTGCCATTAATTTCACAAAGCTTCAGAGCAGCACAAAGTTGATTTCAGTGAGGTCAGACATAACCTGCCCTGCACCTCCACACCTTCCTATAATTCCCACATCAATTGTTTCTCTCATGGCTCTTCCTAACTCTAGTTATTATTGGGTTCAGTAATTTTTGCAATGGCAAAACAGAACCTACAGACAGGACTCATTATTATTATAGGGTTTATTAGGGAAGTAATAGGTTGCAATTAGTATTGGAAACATTCTGATAGGATACAATTGTTCTATCACATAGACTTGTCAAGTTTGCTCACAAGCCAGGCTCTCTCTGACTTTTGGTCTCATGGATCTGCCTTGCTCAGGTAAGCGTTAAAGGTTCTCTTAGCTCTTAGTTATGCATCAGCCCTACTCTGCTAGCAAGCCGAGGCCGGAAAGAGCTTGACTGTAGCTCGGTGGGTTGACAAACTAGTTCAGCACTGTCTCACACCACTCTCTGGTTCTCCACCACTTCTGCCTGCTACCCTGTGGCTGCCATCTTATCTCTGCCTCTCTGTTTGATGCAGGAATCTGAGGTCCAGAAGATGAGCTGCACTTTCTGGCTGTTCTTTCTTGATAGAAGTAAGATCCTGTGTTCTACCTCTAAGTGTGATCAACTAAAACTGTCAGGAGAGTAAAACTGACCAGTCCCTGCATTATTGTTCTGCACGTCTTATGTGCATGATGAAAAGGTGTCGTTTACATTATTTACAACATTACTAAGCTGTCCTATCCCCTTGGTGTGCCACAGACACTTCACATCTACATAGTCCCATAGTTCACATTTGCATGTAATGGGAATTACAAAGTCAGTGACTAGAAAAAATATATTGAATAATCTACCACAGCCCAGCTGCCCAATCCTGCAGCAATTGAGGGCTATTGTAGGCAGATGCCTCTCAGCTGTGCAGCTCTCCTGGCATCACCATTAAGCAAGAAGAGACCCTTTCCCAAGATTATACCTCTTCCCTACAGGCAGCGCAATCCAAGGACTGGTCTCTGTGGAGTTCAAAGACTTGTCTGCTCTGTTTCAATTTTAAATGTTTCTGAAAAGACATTCCAGCTCCACCGCTCTCCATGGAATCTACCTAGACTTTGACTGCAACTGCTTTACCTAGCCCTTCATCCCTCACAGGGTCTACTTCTTTGAGTACCCCTAATACTCTCTTCACGGGAATCTCAAGTTTTTTTCTCAGGAAGACTAGCCTATATCAACTGGTTTGAAGATAGCCCTAGGAAGTTTTTGCAAAACAAGATTTTGTAGCTGGCTCTGGTTGGTTGTAATAGGACTTCATCACCAGTACTTAGTGGAGCAAGGATAGTTCCAGGCATGTGGCTCCAGTGCAATTGTTAAAACCTTCACAGGTTGTAAATTGGAATGGAATGCCAGGCATAGGGATTTTATTGGCAGGAGCAATATTTCAGGCATTTGAGAGTTCCAGAGTAAATCGTAAAAATAATACTGCAATTAGATGGCTCTTGCTTGGGGTTAGGGAGCTCTAGTGGTCTAGTCCATTGGGAGTTGTGAGGCTCTGGAAGTTTCTATCTACCAACTGCTCCTCAAGAGAAAGAAGGGCAATCACTGTGGTGCAGTTTATAGCCTCTCCCTACCCTGCAGGGTGGTCAGTTTTGACTCAATGGTGAGGAGTTGATTTGAGTTGCTTGGGGTCATTGATAAGAAAGACACTGATGATCTTTGGGATGATGACAGTCTAAGAAACTATGTAACAATTCTACTCTACCTTATAGGGTGCGCATGAGTGTGATAGCGCACAACAATTCTAGAATAATGTGGGACTAACACCTTGGCAAGGACTCCGGGAGATGGTATGAATACACAGTCTTTCCAGTATCCTGGAAAAGCTACAACCAGGAGAAGATAACATAGATGAATGGGACTTCTAAGACTCAAATCCCTATGCACATCCAAAAACTTCTCC
>NW_006399907.1:7303531-7315384 GCF_000299155.1 Elephantulus edwardii | reverse complement strand
TGACTGGGGTAATCGGGATGGGTGTGTCAGAGGCAGTGCAGTTGGCGCAGGATAGAGCAGGGTTTAGGGCTGTTGTGCATAGGGTCGCTATGAGTCGAAAACGACTCAATGGCGCATAACAACAACATGACTCACACAGGAAGACATTGCCCATCTTTCTTCATACAAAGCAGCTGATGGATTTGATCTGCCTGCCTTTGGGCTGGCAGTGAAACTCCTTATCACTAGGCCACCAGAATTCCCTAACAAAATACTAGAGGATGACAACTGAATATTGTAACCTCAACAATGCTGTAGCCCTAATTGTGGCTGCACTGTCCGACGTTTTATCTTTGCAGGAGTAGACAAACACAGTTTAACGCAGGTATGTACTCATAAATCTAGTAAACTCACTTTTCCCTCCTTAATAGAGGTTATACAACAAGGTTGCCCCAAAATTGTAAATTTTTAGCAAAGAAAACGTTCTCATCTTTTTTGCCCGAGTGGTGATTTCAAACTGCCAAATCCTAGGTTCCCGTTATATTACTAACTTCCATTTCATAAAGGTAATTATTTTTTTTTAAAAGAAAGTTTTTGTTTTATACTGGTTTCTTTACAAAGGTCGTATATATTGTTTTCCACACCGGATCTTTCCTATTTCCTTTACCTACCTTTCCCTCTACTCACCAATTGTGTGACCCATGATTACCCCCTATGCCCATCCTCTCCCCCTCTGTTTTACGTTCCCCCCTTGGAGCCTCATACACATTTTACTAGTTATCTTTCTATTTCTACAATAATGGTTCATTAAGGTGATTCTTGTTTTGATCATTTAGATAATTTTCTAGGTTTTTTAAAAATGTATTCATGTTTTCGTGGATAGAGTAGCTGTGGTATATTCACACAATGGAATACTACGCGGCATTGAAAAACAAGGAACTCATGCAATATTATTCAAAATGGGTGACCCTGGAGGACATTATGCTGAGTGAAATATCTCAGTTACAAAGGGACAAATACTACATGGTGCCACTGTTGTAGAACGGGACTGATATCAGAGTTGGGGTAAGACTGAGAAAAAACTGGATAAATTATGTATAGTGTATTGAAACAGGTGAGGGAAGAACAGATTAGAGGCGATATATGACTGAGTATTATGGTTAGCACAGGAGTCCAGAATTAAGGTTGCATAGAGAAGTGTACTTTGTGTGGGGGTGGGGGGGTGGAGGGGATGGGGGAATTGTATACCATTGAAGGATTCTTTTTTCTTTTCTTTTTGTTTCAAAGAGGGGAGCGAACTGGTGGGGAGGGGTGAGCAGGGAGAAAAGTGCAGCAATGAATGAATGGAAATCCAAAATCTCTGTAAATGTTTATTAAAATTAATAAAAATGGGGAAAAAAAATAAAAAGGTGGAGGCCTTATCGGAACTGGGCCACTCAGTTACTTTACAAATGGGGAACCAGTTATTACAGGAGAATACTGTGCACTGAAAGGCTTTCTGTGAGCCCAGTGCAAGGAAGTTCATCACACAGAGAAACCAAGCCACTGTGGATGCGAAGCCGATTTGGGATCATGAAGACCCTTTGAGACTGGAAGTCTTATCGTGGAGAACCTGCCTATCTGCCTCCTGTGGAAAAACTGGTGGATTCAAACTTCTGCCCTTTCTGATAGTAGCCTAGCATGTATATAATATAGGATGCCACCAGGATTCATTTTTCAGAAATAGCAAATGCCAAGTTTCTTTTCTATTTGTGTAACATAGAGACTAGAACGTGACTGAATAAAGCTTGATCTTGCGGTTGCTCACCAAAAAAAAAAAGTATTCATGTTTTCACAGCTCCTCGATTTTCTGTTAGTCCTTCCAATTTATTCCATCCACAAAGTATTGGTTTTACCCTTTTTTTTTCTATAATTATATTTTATTAATTTTCATAAACATTTACAGAGATTTTGGTTTTACCCTTTTCCCAAGTTTCATTCATGTCATCAAAATGCCAATAAAGAATACTTTGGGTGGGGTGACTAAGACAGGTCTTGGACACCAGTTAAATAGAAATCAACACTGAGCTCAGTGGGATTACTGTTAGCTTTTCTAAGTTCTGAGTCTCAATCACACTGCAAACTTGTCACGGCCCAGCTATCTCCTAATAACCTGATTCAGGCTTCACATAGTGTCTTGGGGAAGCCACAGAGGATTCTGTCCCATGTATTCATTCAGCTATGCAAATTGTTTCCCCTCTTAGGTGAGTTCTGAAGCCAAGACCCAATCAGTTTGAAAGCAAAAGGCCAAGTTCAAAGATGTCTACACCTAGATATCTTGAATTGCAACATTACCAGAGAAAATGATCCTTGAGATCAGTGAGAAAGAGTTGTTCAAGCTGGTGAATGTACTTTCATCGCCCCACCCCACTGACCAAATAGGGCTGCCAGATTTAGCACTCTGAAATACAGGGTGCTGAGTTAAAATTTCATTTCAGATAAATGATGGGTAATTTTTAAAATATATTCAGTTCATGCAATATTTGAGACATACTAAAATTAATCCTATGCTCAGCTAAATCAGGAATGTTAGGATACTGAGAACTCTTGACTGAATACTTGGAATTATAGGGTGTCAGGGTCAGGAAGGATTTTGTCCCCTAACTCCAGAATTATACCAGATTAGCATATTGAAGATCAAAATGCTACCACTTGAGAGCTTCAGCTCTGTTTTAAATATATGGCCCCCCCAAAAAAATTTAAAAAAATAAATATGTGGCCCTAATACTTGTTTTCTACTACTGCTAAGTGTTATTTCCCCCCATGTATGCCTGTAGGCCTGGAAGCAGGAGCGGCATCCACTTCCAAAATGGCTGGCCTCCAGAAACTCTATGTACGAACAGCGCTCAGGCCGTTCATTCATAGGGTCGCTATGAGTCTTCTATGACTCGTCGGCATCACAGAACAACAACATGCCTGTAGGAGGAGCTTGCAGTTTTTCTCATCCAGGTTTCTAAAAGTAAATAAGCCCTTGTTTCCTACAGCATGGAATTCACTAATTCTCCCCTTCCCTCTCTTACTCCCCTAGCATCTGGATCATATCCTTGGGAGAATTGAGAAACAGTCACTCATATCATATAGTATGTTCTAAAGTTTAGATTAGACACTCTAATGGAGAAAGATTATAGTCTAGGTTCCTTGAGCTTTTGAAACAATAAACAAGCTTTCTTCTGAGGAGGGCCAGCCTGTTCCCAAACCTCCTTCAGAGATTCTAACTCATCTGTTTTCTAGGCTTTGAATTGGGCTGCTGTTTTGGTTTTTTTTGTAACATTTTTATCTGTCCTCCCAGACTTTGGTGAGAATCTTCTCTCTTTAGGGTAATAATGACTCATTGTTTTGAATTATCATCTTCTTCTGAAGGTCTCCTCAAGGAGACTCTCCTTGTTGGTCACATCTAAAATGAACTCTTATTTACATATTTCCTTCTTGTTCTTTATTTACAGAACACTACTGGTTTTCTAAGGAGGAGAGTTACTGGTGAGTTTCACTGTTGACCCCGGGCTGCTCCTCTCTGGTGGTTTGAATCTACCAGTGGCTAGTGGTTCTTAGACAGAAAGGTGGGATTGGATTTACAGTCCAGAAGGGTTAGTTTTGTGTTATTTCCAACTTGCTGGAAATTAGTTAATTATTGTTAGGTACGGCTTAGTCAGTACAACTCATAGTGACCCTGTGAACAGATTTGAACCATGTCCTATTCTGTGCCATCCTCATCGTCTCTGACACACTTGAGGCCATTGCTGCAGTCACTGTGTCAATCCATCTCATTGAAAGTTTTCCTCTCTTTTGCTGACCCTCTACCTTTCCAAACATAATATCTTTCTCCAAAGAATAGCCACTAACACTTTTATGATGTTGTTGTTTTGTACATGTAAAAATATCTGGTTAATGTAGGTTAAAAAAATTGCATGTCATTCTTTTTATTAGTAGCTATTATGAATCTCGGAGAGAACTGAGTGGGAGGAAGTTGTGCTGCCAATGTAAAGTCAGTAGAAGAAAAATGGGCAATCTCCTTCCATGTGATTTACAGCCTCTGAAAAATTGCTGGAGGTTCAGCTATGAGTCACTTCTGACCTGATGGCACATAACAATAACAGAAACAGCAATTATGAATCTCAGGGAGCTCTACTGTCATAGTCCATAGCTAGTTTTGCAGCTAGCTCAAAGGCCATTGGCTCTTTTGGCACTTCAACTCCCAATCCACAGGCAATCTTCTCTCCTGTAATGTAAAGCCTTGAAAAGCCAGTGGAGGGTCAGCTCTGATATGGTTCCAGCTTGACAGTAATGAGTGAGTGAATGATCCTAAATCCCACTTCCAGAATTCAGGTATATAAGAGGTATAATAATTTTATTTCTCATAACAGAGAAATTGATGACTAATCCCTGTACAGGTCCTATGAGAGCTTAATTTGTCATCTCCAGGATTCCCTACTCCCACTGCTGGTGCTTCAATCCAGGTCAGACAGAATTACATAGTTAGTTGGGTGGGAGTTTCCCAGGCTTTTGCTTTCAGTCTCCTATCTTGGCCTCCTCTCTTCTGCCCGTCACCAGGTCCCACAGAATCAACCCTCGCTTAAGACAACCTATGTATTTCAGGATAGTATTGTCCTCCATCAGATTCTCAAGAGTTGATTTTTCAGAAGTAGATTGCCAGACCTTTCTTCTGAGGTGCCTCAGATACTACCCTCTTCTGCCAGAGCCTTCCTTTTGGAGTAGCTCAGGGCCTACATCTGGACTCTCTTCTCCATTACACCCCCTTCCAAGTAATCTCTTCCAGATCTAAGTCAAATGTGATCTTTATAATGATCCCACCCGCCCAGTTCTAGTTCAAACTTCTTCCCAAAACCCAAATGAGGATGTTGTTGTTGTTATATGCCATCAGGTTGCCTATGCACAATAGCTCTGAACCCTGTTCTATCCTGAGACAATTTCACTGTCTCAAATACACCTGCCCCATTATCCCAGTTACTGTGTCAATCCATCTCATCCGGCATCTCCTTCTCCTGTACTGTGCCTGCACCCTTCTAAGTATGATGTCCTTCTCCTAAGACTGGTCCCCCCAGGTCACATGTCCAAAGTATATGAGACAGAGATTCAAAATCCTTGCCTATAGAACAACTTGTTTTCACCATTTCTAGGAAAGACTTGTTTATTCTCTTGTCAGTCCTTGTTATATTCAATACCCTCTCTAATACTACAACTCAAAGGCATCAATTCTTCTTCTAGAATCCTTATTCGTTGTCCAACTCTCTGATGCAGAGCATTTAATTTGGAGTCATGGCCTGCATCATGCACATCTTTGTTTCTAGACTGACATCATTGCTCTTCAGCTCTCTAGAGAAATCCCTGACAGACTTTCCTGATGCAACTTGTCTTTTGATTTTCTGACTGCTGGTGCCAGGAGTGTTTATTGTGGATTAAAGCAGGATGAAATTATTAACAATCTCAGTCTCTTCTTCATCTATAACGATGCTGCCAATTGGTCAGTGGTGAGAATCTTTGTTTTCTTGATGTGAGTTTCAATTAATATTGAACACTGCAGTCCTTGACCTGCAGCAGAGTCTTCAGGCCCTCCTCAGTTTTAGCAATCAAAATTGTGTCATCTGCGCAATGCAAATTGTTGATGAGTCTTCCTCCAATTCTGATGTCACATTCCTCTTCATAAAGACAGCCTCCTGTCTTTATGATCTGTTCCACATATACATTGAGTAGGTATGGAGATAGAATGCTGTAACTGACATTTATCCACTTTACAAAGGGGAAGTGTCCCCATCGACAACAAAAAACAAATTTCAGTTAGGTCAGACACGCTTCCACAGACTTTCTATTCATCCTAACACAAATCTTACTACTTTCTGGGTCCAATAGCCAATGTGATAGCACAGAGACCGCAAAGAACCATATTAAGGAAGTCAAAAGACTATAATTCAGCTTAGTAGTAGAATACAGTCAGGAGAGCTTCTGAAATGTGCTCGCATATGTCTCAGCCTTGAACTTCATGGCTTTAGGTCAGTGTAACAAAGCTCTCAGTCCTGCTGATTATGGCATTATCTCCACTACCCCCGCCCCTCAGTTCTCCAACAAACTTGATGAAAAGGCTCTTAGTTCTTGCTCCACGGCGCGTCAGTCTCAAGGTCCGCTCCATCTCACATCGGATCTCTGCTGTGGCTGCTATGGCTGCTGCTCCTATAGTCCCTAGTCTGGCTGGCACAAGAATGTCTGACCCCAAAGAGCTCACTATATTCTCTTGCTTCTTCTCTGCTGGTGAGGAAGATCCTCCCCCTATGCTACTGTATTCACTCAATTTAATGGCGAGACTAGCAGATCTTCTTGAGCATAGGCTAACACATCCTATTCCCACCCATCCACATGCGAAAGTCAGAGCATGGTTAGGGAAGCTGTTTTGAACGCCACACTATCTTTCTACTTGATATTTCTACCAGGATGCACATCATCTTTTAAAGACATATTCAAAAGAGAAGTCTTGATTTTTGCCCTTAGCATGTCTCTTAAACATGTCCCTCTTCCTTCTTCCTCTGTAACTCAGATGAACTCCAGAGATTTACTCTTGGTGCCTTTACTTTTCTCACCTAGTAAGTCTATACTTGTCATTAGTCTTACCCTTAAAATATATCCCCAGTTTATCTACTTCTCTTCATTGCCACTGCTTCCAGTTTTATCTAAAAACAGTGTCCCTCACCTAGTTCCCTTGTCTTCTTCTATAATCACCATTCCACACATCAGCCAAAGGGAACTTTACTAAGGCTAACATTGTGAAATGATGCCACGGCCAGGCCTCATGTCCTCTGTCTGATTCTCATTACACTCCTAGTTAAACCCAGCTTCTGACCACAGCCTTCAATGCCCTAAGTGCCATTGCTTTCCTCTCTAATTCTAGTTTACACTATTCTCCCTCTGGCTGAGAGTTCTAGATACACAGGTATTTCTGTTCTTGGTTTTTCGTTTGTCTATTTTTTAATAATCTAAGCTTATTTTTGCTTTAGACCCTTTGAACTTTCTCTTCCTGGAACACTTTTACTCAGATATTCAGAATGCTGGTTGATTTGATGACAGAGAGGATGAGAAACAAAAACCAGAAGGTGATTTTGCAGGCTTTTGGCTTGTTCAACTATTAAAAGATGACCACATTTACTGAGATGGAAGAAGAGTAAAATTTGAGATGCTTATTGCTAAACACAATTAAGTGTTCTGAAATTCCCATTGCCCGCAATTATAGCCATAGTTTGTTGTGATTCACACAATGAAATGTTTTGCTTAGTCAATAAAACACAAATAGCCATTCTTCTGGTACTCTCTGCCTTCAGCCAGGATCCACCTGACATCAGCAATGATATCCCTGGTGTGACAACCTCTTCTAAACCCAGCTTGAACTTCTGGAAGTTAGGGTACGACTACAGCCATTTTTAGATGATCTTTGGCAACAGTTTGCTTGCATGTGATATTGACTATATTGCTTGATAATTTCCACATTCTACTGTATCAATGAGATACAGTATTCTTGGGAATGAGAACAAGTATAGTTCTCTTCCAGTCAGTTGACCAAGGAGCTGTCTTCCAGATTTCCTGACACAGTCTGGTGATTACATCCAGGATTGTTAAAACATGCTCATACAAAGCCTATACCTAGACCAAGAAGCTCTTGTTTGAACATAACAAAAGAATATTGCATGGTTTAACATCAAGAAAGGAGTGCATCAGGGCTATATCCTCTCTCCAGACCTGTATGCTGAATAAATCATTAGAAAAGTTCAACTTTACAATGAAGAATGTGGTATCAGGACTTGAGGAAAGCTCAAGAATCATTATTATACAGATGACACAACCTTGTTTGCTGAAAGTGAGGAGGACTTGATCAGGTGATCTACTGGAAAGATGTTATGCTGTCATCCAAAGGCTGGAATCTACCAGTGGCTCCGTGAGAGAAAAATGGGACTTTTCCTCCCTTGTGATTTTCTGCCTCTGAACGAAAGCCTGCTGGAGGGTCAGTTATGAGTATGTTCTGACTTAATGGTACATAACAACAATAACAGCTATGTGTTATGAAAAGTCGTAGGTCCTGGGGAATGGATTTTTAGCTCTTGAGATATCAAAAAAAAATTAAAAATCTTATTTGGAGAAGTGTTTAGAACACTTACAGTTTTCATTTTCTCTGACATCATCTGTTAACTGCAGTCCAGTCCAGTTTGAACTGTCTACATGTAAAATATATCACTCAAGTTCTGTGACTGCTCACTTATGCCATCAAGGCAAATTGGCTCATAGTTGATAATTTATTTGGCTTCTAAGATTGTTAATTATGGAAGGAGATTGCCTATCTTTCTCCTAATGAGAGGCTGAAAGATAGGAACCACCAGAAAGGTATGGCTTTGGGGTCAGCAGTGCGATTTCTTACAGCTTAGGTCCCCAAAACTCCCTAAGTACTGTAATAGCCCTATCAAATAAATTGTAAAGTGTTTGCATGAATTACAACGAAGCACAGTACTTTTGTTTTCTCTCTTTTGCATCTACTTAGCCTTTAAAGCTGCTGTTTCATTTAACATGTGATGTTGAAAATAATTTTACAATATTTCCAATTAAGTTCATTTTCACATTACTTTTGTGCTGTCATCATCACATGTAGAATGACAAAATTCTGTTTTACACATTTTACAATTAATCTGAGACGTGTTTTTCCATTTGGATCTTTAATAATTGACTATTATCTAACTTCAGCGTTGTGAGTTGAATATTCAAACAACAATTTACCATTAACCAACTTCTCTAAATGAACCACAGTTCAGCGATAAGTACACATGCCACTTTTTCTATGTTTGTGCAAATCTTTAATAAGCCAGCGATCCACCAACAAGCTTGATGGTCTACTTCAGCTTAACATATAGGATGGAATTTAGAAGCTCATTAACAAGAAATCTAACTCAGCACCAAATTAGGACATTTCAGAAAGATGAAATTACACAGCTTAGACTCACAGTAGATTCCCATCCCTAATTTATAGCTGGCAATCATTGTTCTACATTCAATTGCTGCTGAATATTAAGGCTATTACTAAGAAAAACATAATATTAAAATGAGCCCATGGAGAACACACAAAAAAAGAAAATAGCCTGCAAAAACCTAACCTACTAAATTTTTATAAGGATATGAACTATCAATTCCATTGCACTGCTAGTATATCCTGATACACCACAACAAGATAAAGGTAAACAACCCAACTGAAAAATAGGCACAGACACTTTATCAAAGAAGACATTCGGATGGCAAGCAAACACATGAAGAAATGTTCAAAATCCCTAGCTCTAAAAGAGATGTTAATCAAAACAACTATATCATCTCATCCCAGTAAAAAAATAGCAAAATTCAACAGAGCAGCAAATAGCAAATGCTAGTGAGGTTGTGAAGGAAGTGGAACACTTATTCACTGCTGGTGGGAGAGTAAAATGGTGCAACCACTATAGAAAGCAGTATGGAGCTTTCTCAAAAAGTTGGAAATAGAAATACCATCTGACCCAGCAATTCCACTACTGGGAATATACCCTAAAGAATCCATAACTGCCACCCAAACAGATATATGCACACCCATGTTTATCGTGGCTTTGTTCACAATAGCAGAGAGTTGGAAACAACCCAAGTTCCCACCAAAAAAGGAATGGATAGAGAAGCTGTGGCATATTCACACAATGGAATATTATGCAGCACTGAAAACAAAGAACTGATGAAATATTATACAACCTGGGTGACCATGGAGGACATTATGCTGAGTGAAATATCTCAGTCACAAAAGGACAAATATTGCATAGTGCCATGGTTGTAAAATGGGACTGATGTCAGGGTTGTGGGGAGACTGAGAAAGATGGAATAAATTATGTATACTACATTGAAACAGATGAGGGAAAGAACTGTTTAAAAGGGATATATTATTAGGTATTATTGTCAAGACAGGAGTCCAGAACAAAGGCTGCATAGTGGAGTGGACTTGGGGGGAGGGATTGTATAACAATGAAAGAATTTTTTTTTTTTACTTTTCAAAGAGAAGAGCACACTGGGGGGAGGGGTGGACAGGAAGAAGAATGTAACAATGAATAAATGGAAATCCAAAGTCTCTGTAAACTTTCATTGAAATGAATAATAATAAAAATAAGAATATCCTGATAGAAGACTATTGTTTCTAAGGGATAAATTTGGGAAAATCTTACGGTAGCTGTACTTGGGCATTTAAAAATAGTGTCATTCTGTTGCCATGGAATTAGGCTGATGATTTACATGATTGTGCCAAAGATCTTTATTTGAAAAAGTGCTAATTTTTATGTGATTAAGAGGTCAGTACAGATATTACCAAAGGATATAATCCTCATGAACCAAATAAAAATTCACATTAAAAAAGATTTACATTTAACTAAGAGTGTTCTCTGGGTTTAAATCAGAGTACCAATCAAGGCTTGATGAAATAATAATACTTTAGTTTATTTCCGGGCATGTGGGGGCAGTGGATCTCCAAATCTGTTGGTCACCAAGAGCTATGGGAAAATTTAACAAAGAAAAAAGACTCCCCTTAGCACCATTTACTATAAAGTTTCTTATTGATTTGGTCTGGTGTGGCCAAAGACTTTATAGCTTTTAAAGTCTCCCAGGTGATTCTGATTATTATTCAACGCTGGAAACCATTCGAGCAGCGTTGGCACCGCTTGGGAACCTGTTGCTGTTCATAGGTGCCATCAAGTTGACCCTGACCCATGACTTGACCTACCCTACTTGATCTCCATGCTTAAGCCCATGATTCCAGACACTGGGTTATGCCATCTCATTGAGAATTTTCCTTTTTTGCAGACACTCTACCTTTCCCAATGTCATGCCTTTTTCTGAGGCCTGGCCCCTCCTGACAATACCTTCAAAGTATGTGAGAGGAAGTTTCACCATCCTTGCCTCTAAGGACCACCAAGGTTTAAACTTCCTCCAAGACAGATTTGTTTGTTCTTTTGGCAGTACCAAGAGTATTCAACAGGACACTTCAAAGGCATTGATTTTTCTTTTTTCATTCTTATTCATTGTCCAACTTTCAGATACACAGAAAGCAGTTGAACATGTGATAGCTCAGATCAAGGACATCTTAGTCTTTAAACTTACATCCTTGCTTTTTAGCACTTTTGAGAGGTCTTTGATAGCATATTTTCCCAATGAAACATGTCTTTTGATTTCTTTACTTTTGCTGGCATGGATAGTGATTATAGATCCAAGTAAAATGAAATCCTTGACAATTTCAGTCTTTTCTTTATCTGTCATAATGTTGCCTATGGGAAGCCAAATTTCATATTAAATATTTATAATAAACAGAATGCTGTTTCAGGATGGAATTCACCCTGAGGCACCAAGGCAATCCTTAAGCTTTACAGGATTCTTGCATTGTATTTACTAACCCCTCCCTTCTAAGTCAAGCAGAAGGTTTTCAGTAGCAAGAGCTTAGATTCATTTGCATTGAATTATCTTTGTGATTTGCTCCCTGGAAATTTTCAATAAAGATACAGGGAAGCTGGAATCCGGTGCTTCAGTTTGCTTTAGTTGTTCTAGAACTGTTCGCCTCCTGTTTTACCTCTTTTTACTTATACATTCTTGTTCTGTCTCATTATTAACACTTTTTTTTAATTGGGAAAAAATATTGGGGGCACAAGGAGGTGAGGGTTGGGGGCAGAAGGGTGAGGATGGGCCAGGATGCAGTTGCAAAGCTGCACAGTTTGGTCGGTGGGGGGAGCAGGTGAAGGAAATGATGAGGGTCCAGTGGGGACCAGATGCTACAGAGGAATGACAAGCATTTTCCAATAGTAA
>NW_006399907.1:7302118-7303431 GCF_000299155.1 Elephantulus edwardii | reverse complement strand
AAAAAAAAAAGAAGTTGCCTCTTACAAGGTTGTGAAAATGCACTGGTTCACATGAAGACAAGTAAAGTTGAAAGAAATGCCGTGGAAAACGGTAAAAGAAGTGGAGTAGGAAGAAGGACAACAAGAGTTTTGTGCAATTTATACAATCAAGTTAGAATGGACGGTCAGGAGGCAGAAAACAACCGTGCTCAATAAAACATCACAACCCTTTCCTCAGTTTCCCAGATCAGGTCACAGACCTAGAATTCACCGCACTAATGACATGGGTTGATGTTGTCAGTGGCAATGGCCTCCACTGTGTCAGGGATGATAAAGGTGGCCCAGGATAGGACAGGGCTCAGATTTGTTGGTCTTAGGGTCTCTAGGATTCATACTGGGCCTGACAACACTTAGCAACAACAACAAAGGAGAAGGATCTCTACCATAATGGAGAGTGCACATGAGAATAATTTCCGTGCTCCTTCTCCAAAAGTATCTATGACCCTTTACTTGCATGACTGTGTCCTGGGGACAGATAGACATTAAGGAATGTTGGACACAAGGCCTGAGCGGACCTTGAACTGGCAGTGAAATCCTGCCCCTCTAGTATAAGAGAAAGGAATGATGAATGGAGTTCCGGCCCAGATTCCTTCACTTTGGACCTCTGACTTATCCAGCAGTTAACTCTCCAGTCCCTAAATGCACAGCTGGGCATAGCTGGGAATTATCAGAATCTTTACAATGGTTTCTTGGCCCATGGGATCACAGCTATCGCAGTGGGGAAGGTTAAGTTGAAATATCTGAAACTACTTTGCCAAAATTGTAGATTAAAACTCAAGAGGTATCCAGAGAATGACAGAGATTAGGCCATTTTTACAGACCTAAAAGAATACAAGGGTTTTAGTTCCTGTAGCTATGTTTTATTTTTATAAAAGGAAATTAAATATATGTTTAGGTGTTAAAACAATTTTATTAAATTAAGCTGTTCTTTAATTTAAGATGCATGTGTTTGTTATATTAAGTTGCTATTTAATTACTTAAATCAATTCTTGAGTAAAGATAAACACATATGTTCTCAATTACGTCTTTAATCTGTTCCCTTAAAAATCCAGGTAGATAATGCTGTTGTTATAGGCCAGGGAGTTGGAATCGAATCATAGCTGACCCTGCAGTTGACGTGTTTGGCATCACAGAAGCCAAGAAAGCTTAAGATACAAGCTGTCAGATCATGGGTTGGACAATGGAAGATATTTTCTGAAGGGACTTGGCAGATGTGAAGGGTTATCCTGGTGGAGGGTGGAGCTGGGAAGTAAGTGGGTCAAGGCACTGGGCTA
>NW_006399907.1:7290136-7301903 GCF_000299155.1 Elephantulus edwardii | reverse complement strand
ATTATTTAATTTAGTGTATTAGTAAAACAAATGGTTAACTTACAAATCATAATCTTTCTTTATATGCACACTCATGTTTATTGCATTATTGTTCAGTACAGCAAAGAAATGAAAGCATCTGAATACAAATCATAATTTTAAAATAATAATTAAAGTATATCAAGACTTCGATATTTATGAATTCTTTTTTTGACAAGGAGGTTGGTTGGCCAGGGTGAGTTAAAAAAAAAACTCACCTAAAAAAAGGAACTCTTTAATTTCACCTTAAATTTTCAAGTTACTTGGCCCATTCAGTCAGGAACTTGTCTTTTACAGCTGGAAATAGGTACTTAGGTTAAGCACCCAATGAGATGTATGAGTCTATCTTGGTGGTGAAAGATACCATCCTCTCCAACTATCCTGGGTTTCAGTCACCAAAATGTCATGGTGTAATCAATGCCACAGTTTGCCCCTTGCACCCAGGTAAAAGAATTGTACCCATCTGAAGATACAGAGGAGAGAATGGTATTTAAGTACCAATGTAGTAGAGAGTACAGCAATCTTATTCCTGGGAGAGCAGACTTTAGTGTTTGGAAAATTAAAATATAGACTGAAACTTTTTTTTACAGCGCAGGAATGTGAAGAAAGAGACGACGCAGAAATGAGGATAAATTGCAATGATAGATTTATTAGAAAGTTACATTCCCAAAGAATAGACCTCCCTCTTTGAAAAAAGATACAGAAGAAAGGCCTCAAGCTATTTCTTAAATATAATTTGCCTTTGTTATTTTGTTTTGCTGCCGAACTGAGAGAAGAGGATTTACTTTCTCTCCTGGAATAGCAGTCACTCAACCATTGGAGTTCTATCCACCTTATTATGAAAGAGAGGAGGAGAAATGGATTTCTTCAACTTTCTATTTCTTTATTGCTTGGGATAATAAGAAAATATAGAAGGATTGGGTATCTTAAGCCAATGTCAAGAGACAAGCCCGTCTTTGAGTTTTTCATCCCCTTTGTGCTGAATACCAAATCAACCTGATAAAGGTTTATAACAACAAGGAACTAGCAGAGTGTAGGCCTCTGCAAAATTGATGGAGCCCTGCAAGTGGTTGGCTGAAGTTGGGTGGTGGCTCAGGGCTACTAAGAGTTTCAGGCCAAGGATGTCACTAAAAAAGTATTTCAAATTCAAGAAATGAAACCAATAAAAAACTTGGCATATTGAAAAAAATAGAAAAATTTTTTTTCAAGAAAACATGAAGCAAATAACAAATAATAGCCAAAACAGAAAAGTGTTAGAAATTCTGGGATTTTTTAGTGACTTTGTCCTGACCCAGATTTTTCACATTTGATTTTTACTCTTGAATATGGAATTCACACTTTCTCACTTTACATTTAGCAAAATCATGACTTTTCACACTAACTTACAGCCTAAAAATAAATAAAAGAAAGCCAAGGAATAAATGTCCCTTTTTAGCGTAAAAGTTTTGTTTTTACTTTCAATGAAAATCATTCTAAAGCAAATTTGTTCTATAGTCTAGAATTTCTTGATTATCAGTTATTTTAGTGAAAATTGTTAAAATCTACAACAAAGGAAGATGCCATGGAGTGCTGAAGATTGAAGACAGATTGCCTGTTATATGATTTCAGATGTTTAGCATTTCATCCCTATGTTTCTTTATTTCAATCTTTTGTCTCATGATTAAACTATCAGCAAATATGTTCAAATATAGTTTTATGCACTATTCCACTCTGCTTCTGATTATCTGCTTTTTAGTTGGGAGAGCTGATATATCAGAAAATTAGTTTAGAAAATTAGTTTACTGGAAAATTTAATTTTCTTTTTTTAATTTTTATTTTATTATTTGTGTGTGTGTGTGTGTGTGTGTGTGTACCCTCAAATCAGATCTGACTGGTACAGGAAACAATTGCCCCTCCTTCTCCAGCAGAGCATCTGGCGGATTTGAACCACGTACCTCTGGGATTACAGTGCAGCTTCCTGCCACTTGGCCACCAGCGCTCCAAAATTTCATTTTCTAGTGATAGTACTCAATGCTGGTGAGATTGTGGTAAAGTTAGTACTGTCTAATATTATTAATGTGTTGGTTAATATCATCCTTTAGGAAAGTAATTTGGCAATGTTTGTAAAGGTTCTTAAAATGTCCATACTCTTTTTTTTTAAATCTTTTTTAGTCCATACTCTTTAATATAAACTTTTTATTTTTAGAATCAATAGAAGGAAATAGTTTATTATGAAATATCTGTCATAAAGTTTGCTTTATCATTAATAATAGAGAAAATTGGAAACAAACTAAATACCCAATCATCATCATTTTTTATATACATTTTGAAACCTTTAACTTATAAAATTATATGACTACATAATATTCATTATAATACATAGATACAGAAAGTATGAAATAATTTTATTACAAATGTATATCTCCTAACAACAAATACGATATTATAATGTCTATTTTAAAGTTCTAAGCACTTTAAGGCTTAGAAATAATAATTATTTTATATATTAACTCATTTAAACAACAAAAAGGCCCAGTGTCACCACTCCTATTCAATATTGTGTTGGAAATACTTGGTAGAGCAATATGGCAAAAGAGGCATCCAGATTTGCAAAGAGATGGTGAAACTGTCCGTATATGCAGATGATATAATTTGTTGTTGTTGCTGTTGTGTACCATAGAGTTGGAACTGACCCATAGCTGACCCATCAGCAGGATTTCAGAGGCAGTTAATTATATGGGAGGAGATTGCCCATCTTTCTCTCATGGAGCAGATGGTGGCCTCTAACTGCATGCCTTCAGGATTGCAGCACAGCTTCTTACCACCAGAGCTCTCAAGTGTACAAAGAAAACCTCAAGGACTCAACAGAAAGACCTGTTAGAGCTTGCAAAATAGTTTAGTAGGGTGGCTGGATACAAGATCAATATATAAACATCAGTGGAATTCTTTTACAGTAACAAAACATAGAGAGAGAAAATAAGAAAGGAATACCATTTACAATAGCCAACCACAAATTGAGATACTTAGAAATAAACCTTACTAGAGACATAAAGTACCTTGATAAAGAAAACTACAAATCCCCTCTATGAGAAACAATGTAAGACTTAAACAAGTGGAAAAATGTTCCTTGTTCGTGGATAGGAAGACTCAATGAAATTGAATAATGAAGTGAAAATGACAACCCTACCAAAAGCAATCTACATTTTTAATGCAATCCCGATGTTGTTGTTATACGTCATTGAGCCAACTATGACTCATAGCAACTCATAGCACGATAGCTCTGAACCCTTCCATATCCTGAGCCAATCTCCCTGTCTCTGACACTTCTACGCTCATTACTCCAGTTATTTTGCCATCTCATCTGGAGTCTTCCTCTCCTATGCGGTCTTTCAAGCCTTTAAAGCATGATATCCTTCTCCAAAGATGGTCCCTCCTGGTTACTTGCTCAAAGTGTGTGTGATGGAGTCTCAAAACCTTTGCCTCCAAGAAGCAGGTTGGTTTCACCCTCTCCAGGAGAGACCTGTTTGTTCTCTTGGTAGTCCATGGTATGTTCAACATTATTCTCCAGCACTCAAAAGCATCAGTTAATCTCCTGTCATCCTTGGCCATTGTCCAGTTCTCTGAGGCATAGAAAGCAGTTACAAAGACCATGGCCTGGATCAGGCACCTCTTAGTCTCTAGACTGATATCCCTGCTCTTTTGAACTCTAGCGACATCCCTGACAGCAAATTTTCCTAATTCAATTTGTCTTTTGATTTCCTGACTGCTAGTGGTTTCTGATTACTTGCTATGCATCTGAGAGCTGGCCAGTGAATAAGGATGACAGGAAAAGAATTGATGCCTTTGAGCTGTGGTAGTGGAGAAGAGCACTGAATATTTCATGGATGGCCAAAAGAACAAACAGATATGTCTTGCAAAGGGTGCAGCCTGAGTGCTCTTTGGAGGCAAGGATAAGGAGACTTCCCCTCACATACTTTGAGCATGTTGTTAGGAGGGGCTATTCGTTGGAGAGGGACAAGATTCTCGGAAGGGTGAAGGGTTGGCAAAGGAGAGAAAAATCTTTAATCAGGTGTATTGACACAGTGACTACTGCCCCAGGCTCTTGTGTGTCAGGAAGTGTGAGGATGGCACAGGATAGAACTCGGTCAGATCTTTTGTACAAAGGGTCTCAATGAGTCATACTCAACTTGAAAGCACCTAACAACAACAACAAGAGTAGGAGTAGATAGTTGCATTTAATAAACTGAAAAAAAAAATAGCCACAAAACAGCTTCTCTCACTGAGAAGTGATATTTATTTCTCTGCACCTTAAATATGGGATGGCCTTGTGACTTTCTTTGACAAAATAATGTGATGTAAGTGGAACACTGTGAATCCCAACACCACCAGCCTGGAACAAACCTGTGCTAGCCTGAAAGGTGAGAGACCACAAGAAGGTGAACCAAGGTGCCCCAGTTGATGCTCTCGCGGTTGCAGATGCATACACAACATTGTAGAAGACCTGTTCAAATGAGTCAACTCCAAACTGCTTACCCACATAATTGAGAGCTGAGCAAATAGTTGTTCTAAAATTTGCGGTGTGGTCTGTAGAAAGCTTCACTACTAAGCCAAAGGGGTGCCTCTCTGGTGATTCAAATATACCCGCAGCTCTGAGGGAGAAAGATGGACAGTCTTGTCCTGCTGGATTTCTAGGTTCCTGAAAACCTGCTGCAGAGTCAGCCATGAGTTTGTTCCAATTAGACAGTAATGAGTTGTTTGTTTTATGTATTTGTATGGATATTTATAAAATTTGTTTTTCTAAAAAAATTTGTTCTAGTAATTTTAAGTGTACAATTCAGTGACAGTAATCGCATACAAAATGATATATAACCATCTTTACTGTTTTTAAAACTTGTTCACCCTCCAAATAGAAATCAAGCATCCATAGGCCCAAATCATAGCAATCCTTTGGTATGTTTCTGAGGATGTCAATCTTCACAGGAAGAGACTGCCCATCTTTCTCCCATGGAGTGGTTGAGTGGACTTGAACTGCTGGAGACATGCAGCCTTTTGGTTAAATGCAACACAACATGATGCAGACTACACCATCAGAACACCTCTATACAACTTAAGCTCAGAACTCATTGTTGTAGTGGATGAAAATCTAACTTTTCTGTAAACTTTCATTGAAATCACAATTAAAAGAAAAATTTATTAAAAAAGAAAACCTCATCAAGAACCACAACCCTGACTCGTTGTTGTTGACTCGGAACCAACTCATAGCTGGCCCTCCAGTGGGTGTTAGGAGGCTGTAAATTGCACAAGAGAAGAATGTTCATTTTTCTTCCATGGTGTCATTGGTAGATTTGAGTAGAGAGGTGCCACCTTTGGGTTAATAGGACAAATTCTGTCTGAACTAAACCACCAGAATTTCCTCTTTATAATTACATTACAATTATAGTGGAATGTTGCCACAGCTCATACATCCTATTCCAGGGCAAATGATAAAGAGTCAGAGAAACTCCATTTTGAAGGAAACACTAGATTATGTCCACAGGTGGCATTTAATTTGCAGACATACCTCATTGCATAGCAAGAGAATTAGCATTGTAAGTTTGCAAGAATAAATCCATTCCACTCGCTTTTGTAAACACTGAAAGCTGGCTTTTAAAAGGACAAGAAAGGGAAAAATAGAATTAAAGTAACATTACAAGTAGATTTAATATAATATACATGTCACATACACATATACCTAATAGAACATATATTGGTTTTTAATAGATAGTCTTGAAACAGATTGTTTGGCACATTCAGGCATTTGAAGTCAGGCCTTGCAGCTAGTACAAATGATGAAACCAAAGAATTGGCATCTTAAGTTTCATCAGCCAGCTGAATAATTTTTATCACTTAAACTGCTTATGACTTCAGATTTCTTATCAGTGAAAATTATCATGTTTCTAAACTCAGTTTCATTAGGAAAGGTTGCCTTGAGTGTTTAAGATGCCTCAGAGAATGAAATATTGACCCAGACACTATCTTCATCTTCAAGGAGCTCATCGTTTATTGGGGCAGACATACAGGAAAAAGAGAAATTTTAAGGCAGTATATTGGTGGAATACCAATTCACATATTTCAGCAAACAGATGCTGCCCTAGACAGGTTATGTCAAGAAAGCTGGAGGACAGCTACCTGGCCAACTGACTGAAGGAGATATGTATTTATTCCTATTCCCAAAAAAAGGTGAACCAATAGACTATGGAAATTATCAAACAATACACTAATATCACACACAGGCAAGATTTTGCTGGAAATTATCCAAAAATAACTGGAACAGTACATTAGCAGAGACATGCCAGATGTGCAGGCTGGGTTTAGAAGAGGGTGTGGCACTAGGGACATCATAGCTAGATCTTGGCTATATAGTAGAAAGTACTAGAGGAATGCCTGTGTTTCATTGACTATGCAAAGCATTTAACTGTGTGGGTCACAATAAATTGTGGCTAACCTTGAAAAGGATAGGAATCCCAGAACACTTAACTGTGCTCATGCGAAACCTATACTTGGACCAAGAAGAAGTAGTCAGAGAGCAGAGCCAGGAAACACTGCATGGTTCAGAATCAGGAAAGGGGTGTGTCAGGGATGCATCTTATCTCTATTTTCACTTTCTCAATCTATATGCAGAACAGATCATTTGGGAAACTGGAGTTCATGAGGAGGAATGTGGCATCAGAATTGGAGGAAGACTCATCAAAAACCTGCATTATGCAGATGACAAAACCCTGCTTGCTCAAACTGAGGAGGACATGAGGTGTTTGCTGCAGAACATTAAGGACTACAGCCTTCAGTATGGATTGAAGCTCAACATCAAGAAAGGAAAGATTATCACCACAGGGCAAATTGGCAGCATCATGACAAATGGAGAAGAGGTTGAGATTGTTAACAACTTCAACTTACTTGTTCTACAATCCACACTCACTTGGCTGGCACCAGCAGTTAGGAAATCAAAAGATGAATTATATTGGAAAAGTCTGCTGTCAGGGACCTCTCTAGAGTATTGAAGAGCAATGATGTCAATCTGGAGACTAAGGTGTACCTGATACAAGCCATGGTCTTTGCAATTACTTGCTATGCATCAGAGAGCTGGGCAATGACTAAGGACAATAGAAATAAAATTGATGCCGTTGAGTTGTGATGCTGCAGAAGAATCTTGAACATATCATGGACTGCCACGACAACCAACACGTAAGTCCTGGAGAGGGTGAGACCAGGCTGCTCTCTGGAGGCAAGGATTTTGAAGCTCCATTTCACATACTTTGGACATGTGGCCAGGAAACACCAATCCTTGGAGAAGGACATCATGCTTGGAAGGGTGGGAGGACAGAGCAGGAGTGGAAGACTCAGGATGAGATGGATTGATTCAGTGACTGAAGAAGTGGAATTGGGTCTGTCAGAGATGATGAAATTGGCTCAGCATAGGGAAGGGTTCAGAGCTGTTGTACACAGGGTTGCTATGAGTTGCAGACGACTCAATGGCACATAACAACAATATTCAGAAAAGAACTGTGTTTGTCAGGTTGCTATGGAGCCTTTGAGGAACCAGGAAGGCTACTGTGGAGTAAATGATGTGTTGAGTACTGTAGTACGATCTAGTATTTGGTGTTTTAATTATTATACCTTAAGAAATATAGTAATGGCTTTCAAAAATCAACAGAGTTGTAAATTACAGGTGGGAAATATTTCACAAAGTAGAACTGAAAGACAAAGAGATGGGAAATTAGAAAATAAAGATGAGAGGATCAGTCAGTCCAAGAGATATAAAATTGGAAAAAAAGGAGGAATTCCAGAGATTGGGATCAAGGAGCATAAAAAAAGTAGATGGGAAGAAATTATAAATAAAACAATTTCTTGGAACTGAATTTCTTTTTGAAAGGGTTTGTTGAATGGGCCAAAGAATCTTTGTATTTCAGAAGTTGGGAGATAAAAAGAAGATTAAAAACTTGTCAGGTTAAAAATAGTCACATGTAAAGAATTCTGAATCATAATGTAATGATTAATAAGGTTTAAATATTATCTCAAGATTACTCAACAGTGACATTGGAGCCTGGGAGACAGTGGAACAATGCCTTTGAAAGTTTGAGAGAAAAATTATTTCTAGAGTGAAATGATAATTGGAGCACTGTCATCCATCCCATGTGAAGATACAACAATTTTAAATCTCTGCATCTGAGACCTGGAAAACAGATAAAGATGACAGAAGAATTGTTGCCTTTGAATTGTGGTCTTGGAGAAGAGTACTAAACATCCCACAGACTGCCAATAGAACAAACAAGTGTGTCTTGGAGAAAGTGCAGCCAGAGTGCTCTTAGGAGGCAAGGATGGCGAAGCTTCATCTCACATATTTTAGGCACATTGGTGGGAGAGACTATTCATTGGAGAGGAACATCATGCTTTGAAAAGGTGGAGAGATACTGAAGGAGAGGAAGACCCTCAATTAGGTGGACTCACATGGTGACTACAGCAATTGGCTCGAGTGTGTCAGAAATGGTCAGGATGGCACAGGATAGGACAGATTTCAGGTCTGTTGTTCATAGGGTCGCTATGAGTTGTACTCAACTCAGTGGCACATAACAACACAGCAACAATGATTTACTTCTCATGATCGTTTTCTAAGGAGAAGAAGCCAAGTAAATAGATGCATAAATCCAGGAAACAAAATCTCAAAATTCCCAGGATGATGTTAAATTTCACACAGCAGCCAGCTGGGGTCCAGATACTCTAGACTGGAGCAGGATTTTTGGAAGACAGATTTTCAGGATTATGATATCCCTGTGCCACCTGAGGTGCTTACATATATTGGTATAAACAATTAAACAAGAATATAATAATAGAAAATAAAATATTTCCAAAAGAAGAGATGACCTGATCAATTTATTTTGCATTAACAGTACCCAACAACAGAAAATAATAATATTGAAAGTTTAAATTTTTCTTTGTTTTAAGAACATACAAAGAACATTCCTACATGTACTACTAGGATGAAATAGATTGACACGGTATCGAGGGTAATGGGGTTAGGTGTGTTGGAGACATTGAGATTGGCTCAGAATAGGACAAGGTGCAGAGCTTTTGTACATAGTGTTGCTATGAGACACAAGTGATTTAACTGCGCATAACAACAACAAGTGCAAGTAGAGTTCTGGTGGCTTGGTGGCAAGGAGTTGCTCTGCCAACTCAAAGGTATACAGTTTGAATCCGCCATCTGCTCTGAGGGAGAAAAACAGGCAATATTCTCCCATGCAATTAAACTTCCTCTGAAGACCCACTGGGGGGTCAGCCTTGTATTGGTGGTATAATAAACATCAAAGTACAATTGAGTGACACGGATTACATTCTTGGATTATACAATCATTCTCCCTCTATTTTCTGATTTTTTTTCTTCCATGTGAATATAAATTCATGTTCTCTTAAAGTTCCCATTTAATCCACTTCACCAAAGAAGACATTCAGATGGCTAACAAGCACACGAAGAAATGTTCAATATCCCCAGCTCTAAAAGAGATGCAAATCAAAACAACTATGAGATATCATCTCACCCCAGTCAGAATAGCAAAATTTTACAAAACAGCAAGCAACAAATGCTGGCGAGGTTGTGGAGAAACTAAAACCCTTATTCACTGTTGGTGGCAGTGTAAAATGGTGCAGCCACTGTGGAAGGTGGTATGGTGCTTTTTCAAAAAGTTACAAATAGAGATACCATTTGACCCAGCAATTCCACTACTGGGAATATATTCGAAAGAAACCATAACTTACATCCAAGCAGATATATGTACACCCATGTTTATCGCGGCTTTGTTCACAATAACAAGGAGTTGGAAACAACCCAAGAGCCCATCAACAAACGAATGGATAGAGAATCTGTGGTATATTCGCACAATGGAATACTACACTGCATTGAAAAAACAAGGAACTCATGCAATATTATTCAAGATGGGTGGCCCTGGAGGACATTATGCTGAGTGAAATATCTCAGTCACAAAAGGACAAATACTATATCATGTCACTGTTTTAGAAAGGGACTGACATCAGGGTTGTGGTAAGACAGAAAAACTGGATAAATTATGCATACTGCATTGAGACAGATGAGGGAGAGAACAATTTAAAAGTGATATACTATAGGGTATTATGGTTATCACAAGAGTCCAGAATTAAGGTTGCATAGTGGAGTGTACTCAGAGCGGTGAGAGAGGTGTGTGGGGAATGTATACCAATGAAAGAATTTTTCTTTTACTTTTAAAACAGAGGAGCAAACTGGGGGCGGGGAGGGGTGGGCAGGGAGAAAAGTGCAACAATGAATGAATGGAAATTCAAAATCTCTGTAAATGTTCATTAAAGTTAATAAAATAAAATTTTTAAAAAGTTCCCATTTAGTCTTTTCAGTTGCTATTGTCAATATAATCCTATAAAGTTTTTAAGATAACTTAATGTTCAACACATTTTTCATTGTTGTTATGTTCTGTTGGGTCGCTTGCGACTCATAGTGATCCTATTATGTACAACAGCCCTAAACTCTGCTCTGTCCTGTGCCAATTGCACTGTCTCTGACACTCGCATACCGATTATCCCAGTCACTGAATCAATCCACCTCCTAGAGGGCCTTCCCGTCCTGCGCTGTCCCTCCACCCTCCCAAACCTGATGTCCTTCTCCAAGGACCAGTCTCTCCTCACAACATGTCCAAAGTGTGTTAGACAGAGCCTTAGAATCCTTGCCTCCAAGGAGCCACCCGATTTAACCCTTAGTGTTTGGTTTTAAGAAGACTTCAGGAGATATTTTTTATTTTTTTAAAATTTAAGGATTATCTCAAGGCAGTTATTTCAGGGATAACACAAAGCAAAGTTGGGGAACATAGTAAAATCATAACACACAACTGCGTCATATCTATGTGAAGGTTGAACATGAATAAGAGAAACCAAAGAATTCATGTGTTTGAAGATGGTATTGGCTAAGAATATTGAATATACCATGGACCGTCTTGGAGGAGGCATGGCCAGAATGCTCCTTAGGAGTAAGGATGTTGAGGGGAGCTCTGGTGGCCTAGTGACAAGAAGGTGTGCTGCAATCCTGAAGGTGCGTGGTTCAAATCCACCAGACGTTCTGCAGGAGAAGGAGGGACAATCTCCTGTACAAGTCGGATCTGATTCGATGGTACACACACACACACACACACACACACACACACACACACACACACACATTTAAAAAAGAAAAAAGAAGTGAGGATGTTGAGATTTTGTATGACATATTTCAGATATGTTATCAGGAGGTATCAATCCCTGGAGAAGAGCCTCATACTTAGTAAAGTAGATTCAAACACTTACTGCCATCTGGTTGGATCCAACTCATACTGGATGCAGGAGTGGCATCCACTTGCTACACAACACACCTCTGGAAACTCTGTGATTTTTGATAAATGACGATAGTTATAGAAAGGCTTCAGGCCTTTTATTCATAGGTTCGCTATGAGTCGTGCTCGACTCGACAGCAATCAACAACAACAACAAATTGCAAAAGGTGTGGGCGAGCTCTAGTGGCCTGGTGGCAAGAAGCTGCACTGCAATCCCAGAGGTACGCAGTTCAAATCCACTAGATGCTCTGCTGAAGAAGGAGGAACAATCGCCTCCTGTACCAGTCAGATCCGATTTGACGGTATACACATTTAAAAAACAAACAAAAAAAAAAAAGGTGTGGAGGTGGAGAGAAATTGCCCATTTTTCTCCCTTGGAGCCACTGATG
>NW_006399907.1:7287412-7290036 GCF_000299155.1 Elephantulus edwardii | reverse complement strand
AGGGTGGCAGAAGGTGGCCTAGGTAACATTCTCTGGATACCCTAGGCATTCTTTTTTTTTCCCTTCTCCTTCCCCACCCAGGGGTCAGATGGCACAATCTGGGGACTGAGGAGCTCACCCTGAGGACCGCGACGGTTCGCCCCAAGCCGGGGGGCCAAGCGCAGCCCGCCCCGGGCAGAAGGCCGCGACGGCTTGCCCCAGGCCGGGGGCCGAGGGTAGCCCGCCCCGGGCAGAGGGCCGTGATGGCTGAAGTAGTCTTTTTTTTAAAAAGAAGAAGGAAAAGTGTGTGTGTGTGTGTGTGTGTGTGTGTGTGTACTGTTAAATTGGATCTGACTGGTACAGGAGACTGGCCCTCCTTCTCCCGCAGAGCATGAAGTAGAGTCTGGGGTTCCCCCCCACCCCAGGTGCCTGTCGGGGCCTGGGTTTCAGCTGTCCACACCACAGCAGTGGGCAACGAGCTTAAAGCCCCTGATGGCTCTGGGCGCTGACTCTCACCAGTGGCTATGGATGAATTATTAACACTTACAAAAATACTTTTCCCCCTTGGTCTGCAACAGTTGCCTATTGGTCCAGTGGTGAAGATTTTTTCTCTTCATATTGCAATGTAATCTACATTGATGGCTATAGTCTTCGATATTCTATAGTATCTACTTCAGGTCTTCTTTACTTTCTGCAAGCAAGGATGTAATTTGCAAAATGTAGGTTATTAATGAGTCTTCTTCCAATCCTGTTGAACCATTGTTCATATAGCCCAGCTTCTTGAATAGTTTACTCAGCATACAGATTGAACTAGGAAAGACACAACCCTGACCCATACCTTCGTTAATTTTCTATTCAAACAACTGCTTCTCAGTCTATGTGTACATTTCACATGAGCACAGTGAAGTCTCCTGGGATTCCCATTCTTCTCAAAGTTACCCATGATTTGCTATTATCTATATAGTTAAATGCCTTTGTTTAATCAATATAACACAAGAAAACATCTTTTTTTCAAATATTTTTTAAAAACCTCTTTCTTGTATTCTGTGCTTTCAGGCAAGATCTATCTGACATCAGCAATGACATCTGTCATTCCAAGGTCTCTTTTGAGTCCAGGTTGAATTTCTGGAAGTTCTCTGTTGGTATTTTTATCTAATTTTAATGTAACCATTTTTATGTACATATTCTGCTCATGAAATGCCCCTCAAAGAAATCTAAAAACACATCTGAAATTTCAAGAGCGTTTATTATATTATTTCCATACGTGGAGACTTTTTCCCTCCTCAGGAAGGTGGTGAAGGAAAAAAGCCCCGAGTTTCCCCTCCCAGTTGCTTTTTATAGCTCTTTTGAGTGCCGCTGTTAGGGCAGGGGGGTTGTGATCATGGTTGGTGGGCTGGGGGATTAGTCATTTGGGTTGACTTTTGATGGGCTGTCTACTTTACCCTCCTTTACTCCTTCTGTGTCACGTAGACACTAGTTAATCCCTTACTTTTCAAGGACAGACAAGGCTTTACCAGGGGCACTCATGTTTGCCCTAAGCTAAGAATTTTTATGGCCCGCTTCTGCCTCTAGCGTTAATGGGGGTTTATAAAAAATGGGGTTTCTGCTGTCCCTTCATAACCTTCAGCAAGATTTTATACATATAAAATTATATCACTTGGTAATTTCTGCCCTCTGTTGGATCACCTCTTTTGGGAATGAGAACAAATGTGGATCTCTTCCAGTTGGTCAATCGATTAGCTGTCTTCCAAACTTGTTAGGAAAGTAAATTTGTCAGGAATGCAACTTTTCAAATTCTACCTTAGACCTACTAAAGCCAAGACTCTAATGGTAGAGACTAAGGATTTGTGTTTTAACAAGCCCTTTAGATGACTCTAAATGTGTGTGTCAGGTTGGTATTCTCTCTCCATACCTATTCAATCTGTATGCTGAGAAAATTATTTGAGAAGCTGGACTCTATGAAGGAGAGTGTGTCATCAGGATTGGAGGAAAATTCATCAACATTTGTCATGCAGATGACACAGCCTTACTTGTTGAAAGTGAGGGCTTGAAGTACTTTCTGCAGAAGATCAAAGACTGTAGCCTTCAATATAGATTGCATCTCAATGTCAAGAGAACAAAATTCTCACCATTGAACCAATTGGCAACAACATGATAGATGGAGAAAAGACCGAAACTTTCAACTACTTCATTTTACTTCTATCCACAATCAATACACTTGGTACTGACAGGAAATTGGGACATGTATAGGGAAGGAAGGTCTGCAGCCAGGATCTTTCCAAATTATTGAGGGGCAATGATGTTAGAGGACTAAGGAATGCCTTAGTTAGGCCATGGTCTTTTCAGTGACTTGCTATGTATCTGAGAGCTGAACAATGAAAAAAGATGACAGAAGAAGAATTCATGCCTTTGAACTGTGGTATTGAAGAAGAGTACTAAATATACCATGGGGTAAAATTATATTTTGGAGAAGGTACAGCCAGAGTTCTTCTTGAAAGCAAAGACAGTGCTATTTTATCCTGCATAAACGCAGGTTATACACATGGACTTCACCTGATGGTATGCATAGGAATCAGATCGACTATATCTGTGGAAGGAACCGCTGGAGAAGCTCAATATCAGCTGTGAAAACTAGCCCGGGGGCT
>NW_006399907.1:7220818-7282184 GCF_000299155.1 Elephantulus edwardii | reverse complement strand
ATGGCCTGGATCAGGCATACTTTCGTCTCTAGTGTGATATCATTCATCCTCAGCACTCTGGAGAGGTCCCTGACAGCAGATTTTCCCAATGCAATTAGTCTTTTGATTTTCTGACTGCTGGTGCCAAGAATGTTGATTGGGGAGCCGAGAAAGCCCGTAGCTGTTAACCACCTCAACCTCTTCTCCATCCATCATGGTGCTGGTAAAGTAGGCCAGTGAAAAGAGAGGAAGACCCTCAACAGGATGGTTGCAACAATAGGCTGAAATTAGCACTAGTTGTGAGGATGATCCAGGACCTGGCAGTGTTTTGTTCCATGGTAAACAGGGTCATTATAATTAAACTGACTCAATGGTATCCAACAAGAAAACATACAATTAATTCACTTTTGTGTGCCACTGAGTTAGAACGGACCTATTACTGATCCTCCAGTAGGTTTTCAGAGGGAGTAAATATCATGAAAGAGATTGCCTGTCCTTCTTCTGTGGAGTAACTGGTGGATTTGAACCATGTGCTTTTGGGGTTGCAGTGTCAAAAAACTCAAACTCATTTCTGTCGAGTAGGACTCAACTCATAACTGACCCTCCAGCAGGTTCTTAGAAGTTGTAAATCAAAGGAGAGGGGATTTCTCATCTTTCCCCCTGCTTTATGATATATTTGAGTTATGATGAATTATACAATAACCACCTATTGGGGTTTTTTTAAAGAGAAGTATATCTTGTCATTAGTCATATTTATGACATACAATGTGCCATCACATATGTAAAGAGGAAGAGGAAGGAGAAAAATTGTCCAAAACTTTCACAGTCAAAGAATTAGCTGACAATTTTCCTAAACTAAACGTGTTGCTTGGAAATCTTGAATCCAAATGTTGATCACTTTGCTAACAACTGGATAAGCAGCCTTGGGAATCAGTGAGATTTTATTGAGAAATATAGGTATATGTAGATTAATACTCACGGTACATCCTGTGAAATAGGAATTTATGTGATTTGGATACTCTACAAATGCAGTCCGTAGTTAAATCCCCATAAAGCCTATTGTTATGAAACCTATGGGAGCCTGCTGGACAAAGCCCAAAAGCTGTGTCCATTGGATACTGAAGGCCTGCCTTGCTTAGTGTGCGAATGAGCGGGGCAAGGACTGTGCTGGCATTGGGTGCCTGGGCCAAGGAGGTACACTAGAGTGCAAAGAGGTGGTTTTAGCAACGGAGGTACAGGTGCTAGAAGCAAGGCTGTTGGTGGTAGTTCTGGTGGCTGCTATCCTGCTCGTGCTGCTTTCTGATCAGGTGCTGCCAGAAGCCCTCAAGAACCTCCACAGGTGGTGGCCTGTTCTGGGGAGTAAAAGGCTGCATGGTTACTAGTCAGGTAAAAGCAGTAGGAAGAGGGGAAGGAGAAGGTGTTGTGGGGATTGGGATGTGCCCTGGAGCCCTGCTACTGGTTCACTTTGTTTACGCAAAACTCACTGCCAGTAGTGGAATTGCTGAGTCAAATGATATTTCTATTTGCAATTTTTTGAGAAAGCACCATTCTGCCTTCCATAGTGGCTGCACCATGTTATACTGCCACTAACAGTGAATAAGGCTTCCAGTTGCTCCACAACCTCACCAGCATTTGTTGTTTGCTGTTCTGTAAAATTTTCCTTTTTTTAAAAAAAAATTTTGCTATTCTTACTGGGGTGAGATGATATCTCATATTTGACTCAGCAATTCCACTACTGGGAATATGCCCCAAAGAGACCATAACTGCCACCATTATGTCCACACCCATGTTTATTGCAGCTTTGTTCACAATGGCAAAGAGTTGGAAACAACCTAAGTGCCAATCAACAAATGAATGGATAGAGAAGCTGTGGTAAAGTCACACAATGGAATACTATGCTGCAGTGAAAAACAAAGAACTAACCAAATATTATTCAAAATGGGTGACCCTGGAGGACATTATGCTGAGTGAAGTGTCTCAGTCACAAAAGGATACTGCATAATGCCACTGTCGTAAAATGGGACTGACATTGGAGTTGGAGGGAGACCGAGAAAAAGGGGATAAATTATGTATACTGCATTGAAACAGATGAGGGAGAGAACTTTTTAAAAGTGATATATGATTGATTGTTGTTGTCATGACAGGAGTCCAGAATGAGGGCTGCATAGTGGAATGGACTTGGGGGGAGGGATTGTATAACAATGAAAGAATTTTTATTTTACTTTTCAAAGAGAAGAGTGAACTGGGGAGTGGGGCTTGGGCAGGGGAAAAATTGCAACAATGAATGGAAATCCAAAGTCTCTGTAAACTTTTATTAAAATTAATTAAAAAAACCAAAACAACCTAAAAGAAACAAAACAAACAGATAAAACTCTCACTGCCATTTAACTCACAGAGACAATCCCCTAGGTTTCCACGGTTGTGAATCTTTACAGGAGGAGATGTAACATCTTTCCCCAAAGAGCAACTGGATTCGAACCACTGATCCTTGGGTTAGAACAACATATAATGTCTACAACATCAGAGCTCCTTTCAAACTACTAAGGAATTCATCAAGATAAGTAGGGATATTAACCTATCGTTTATAGAAATAAATGAACTTGAGTGAAGGTAAAGGCAATATACAGTTAGGGTTAATTAGACATTTCAATTAATTTATTATATTAATAAATATGTATCCAAGATAATTTCTGATGGCTCCACTCATGTGCTATCAATTTGAACATCCTTTGGTGAATTAATCTCTCCAGGTTTTTTTTTTTCAATATTTTAAGTGACTATTGTTGCTGTTATGTGCCGTTGTGTCACTTGTGACTCACAGTGACCATACGTGCAACAGCTCCGAACTCCATCCTGAGGCAAACTTTTTGTCTCTCACACATCTACTTCCATTACCCCAGTCACTGAGTCAATCATCTCTCGCATTGCCCCTCCACCCTCCCAAGCATGATATCCCTCTCCAAGGACTGGCCCCTCCTTGCAACATGTCCAAAGTATGTCAGATGAAGCTTCAGAATCCTTGCAGCCAAGGAGCAGCCTGCTTTTACCCTTTCCAAGATGAATCTGTTCTCTTAGCAGTCCATGATATTTTCAATACTCTTTTTCCAGCACCACAGCTCAAAGGCATCAATTCTCCTTCTATCATCCCTAGTCATTGCCCAGCTTTCTGATGCTTAACACGTAATTGTGAGGACCATCACCTAGATTAGGTGCACCTTAGGACTGACATTCTTACTCTTCAATATTCTGGAGAGGTCCCTGACAGCAGATTTTCCCAATGCAATTGATCTTTTGATTTTCTGGCTGCTGGTAGCAAGTGTTGATTGTTGAGCCAAGCAAACTGAAGCTGTTAACAATCTCAATCTCTTCACGGTCTGTCATGACGCTGCCAATCGGTGACTACTAGTGGTAAGGAATTGTGCTGTCAACCCAAATGTGCATGGTTCAAATCCACATGCTGCTCCATGAGAAAGATGGACAATCTTCTCCTATGCCATTTACTACTTACTTAAAATCTACTGAAGGGTCAGCTATAAATCTGTTCCTATTTGATGGTACACCACAACAACAACATACTATAACCATCCTTGTAGGAACTGTTCATTCGTCATATAACTCAGTTTCATTTCATTTCAATATAAATGAATTTTCATATCTTGTCTGGCAAAAGATTTTCTTACTTTTAAGGGACCTAAATCTCTTTTCAGAGAGCTACATTGGCTTAGTGGAAAGGAAGCTATGCTATCAAGTCGAAGGTGGGTGATTTTCATTTGTGGCCCTTAGTCAGGTTCAAATTGTTTTCCTGTCAAACATTCTTCTAGGTGGTATAGCACTGGTCTGTGTGTTGCTGTACAGAGGTAACTCGTGGTTGCTGTGATGCTGATGACTGTGACAGTGATGTGCCAATCATGGTAATGGATACCCATGGTGGACAGTGTTGGCTGGAGCTTCCCGACTAAATCAAGCCTGGAAGCAGGAGCGGCATCCACTTCTGAAATGGCTTGCCTCCAGAAACTCTATGTACGAACAGTGCTCAGGTCGTTCGTTCATAGGGTCGCTATGAGTCATCTACGACTCCATGGCATCAAACAACAACAACAACAAATCTCTTTTCAGATTCATTTTAAGTCTTTAGTAGTTTTCTTTTTTTTGTATTTATTTGGCTGTTTTTGTCACATACTCCTGAAGTTTTTATTAAAGTTCACTCACCATTTCACTCCTAACATTTAATCTTTTTCACCCTGCCTGTTGTTGTCTAGTCAAGTCTGCCTTATGTGATCCCATGTATTTTCAGAGTAGAACTCGGGGTCCATAGTTTCCCAACTATATTGCTAAGATTTTTCTTCTTTGGAACTGGTGGCGAATTCAAACAACTAACCTTTTGGGTAGTAGCCCAGCACAGACAATTTCCTCTAGGGCAAAACAAAGCACATGCCAACAAAAAAAGTGAATGAATGATGTATTCTATTCCAACTGATTTGAAACAACTGTTCCATATTTTAAATATAGAAATTCCTTGCTAATCTTAGAGGAGTTTTTCCAGAAATACTGACAAAATCAGAGTTGGCAAGTCAAATGAAGGTATTAGAGAATATAGGAACGGTGAAGGAAAAAGAAACAAAAATCCCCTGAGAAAAGTATTTGGAGCCTATTTATGAACTCCTTCAGCAGGAAAGGTCTTCATGGATTCCTGTTTTCCATTTAATCAGAGGACATTGCTGCAACATTGTTATATAAAGAGGCACTTTCTCCTACAGATGTTATGCTATGCTTATACAGACTGTACCCAATGTGAAATTTAACTGCCCTTGTCTTTGTATTCTCTGTTGATTCTTTCTTTATAATCTCTGCTGGGAAAGAAATTAATCTGGCTCCTCTTCGTATTATTCCTGTGAGAAATAGAAGGAGTTGCACTATTAATCCAAAGGCATGAAGTTTCAATTCACCAGATGGACAAAGATGGGCAGTTTCCTCCTGTGTGATTTACAGCTTCTGAAAACCCACTGGAAGTTCAGCTATGAAATAGTTCTGACTTGATGGTACATTACAAAAACATAGCTAGGTCTCTATTACTCAAGAACAGATTTTTTGTTGTTGTTGTTATGTGCCGTCGAGTCGTTTTTGACTCATAGCGACCCTGTGCACAACAGCCCTAAACCCTGCTCTATCCTGCGCCAACCGCACTGCCTCTGACACACCCATCCCGATTACCCCAGTCACTGAATCAATCCATCTCATCAAGGGTCTTCCCCTCCTGTGCTGTCCCTCCACCCTCCCAAGCATGATGTCCCTCTCCAAGGACCCGTCACTCCTGGCAACATGTCCAAAGTATGTCAGACGAAGCCCCAGAATCCTTGCCTCCAAGGAGTAGCTTGGTTTAATCCTCTCCAAGATGAATCTGTTTGTTTTCCTGGCAGTCCATGGTACATTCAGTACTCTTCTCCAGCACCACAGCTCAAAAGCATCAACTCTCCTTCTGTCCTCCCTAGTCATTGTCCAACTCTCTGATGCATAACAAGTGATTGCAAATACCATGGCTTGTATCAGGCGCACCTTAGTCTCCAGAGAGACACCGTTGTTCCTGAGTACTTTGGAGAGGTCCCTAACAGCAGACTTTCCCATCGCGATATGCTTTTTGATTTCCTGACTGCTGGTGCCAAGAGTGTTGACTGTGGAGCCGAGCAAACTGAAGCTGTGAACAATCTCAATCTCTTCGCCATCCATCCTGACGCTGCCATTTGGTCCAGTGGTGAGAATCTTTGTCTTCTTGACATTGAGCCTCAGTCCATACTGAAGGCTGCAGTCCCTGACCCTTCGCAGCAAGTGCATGAGGTCCTCCTCAGTTTCAGCAAGCAGGGTTGTGTCATCTGCATAACGCAGATTGTTAATAGGTCTTCCACCAATCCTGATGCCACAATTCTCCTCATAGAGCCCACCCTCTCGGATAATCTGCTTTGCATACATGTTGAAAAGGTATGGAGACAGGCTGCATCCTTGGCGTACACCCTTCCCAATTTTGAACCATGCAGTGTTAACCTGCTCTGTTCTGACTACTGCCTCTTGGTCCAAGTATAGGTTTCGTATTAGCACAATTAAATGTTCTGGGATTCCCATTCTTCTCAGAGTCAGCCACAGTTTGTTATGATCCACACAGTCAAATGCCTTTGTATAATCAATGAAACACAGATAGACATTCTTCTGGTATTCTCTGCTTTCAGCCAAGATCCATCTAACATCAGCAACAATATCCCTAGTACCACGACCCCTTCTAAATCCAGCCCCCCACCCCCCAACTATGTTGACTGATTAACTAGCCAAAATTTCCCTCTACTACTATTTTTAGTCATCTCGAGATTTTTGACAATAGCATAAGGTAAGACAACGTTCCTCTGTTGTTCCTGGATAGCTCTGAGTCATAGTCACCATTTTTAGGTTTATTATTAGCTATTCCACACAAGTATAATGTGGATTGTGACTTTGTGTCAATTCCATTGGTACAAAAATGTGTCCTTCACATTTTTCTATGTCCACTTTTTTTGTGTGTGGTGGTACAATAGGAGAATGCTTTTGCTCAGTTCCTCATTATAAACAATGAAATAAGTGAACAATCGTTCTCTGATCCTCAAGGTGAAATATGCAATTCAGATATTCAAACCTAAATTGTAACATTCGAGTACATTACTTCATCAGGAACTGAGAACACTGATAATAACGTTCTTGATAATGCCCTATCAAGAAATGTTAAATTCAAGGTTAAGTTTGTGTCTGTTTGGGTATGATTTTGAAAATGGATAGTAATTCTATTATGTTTTTGCATTATTCCTCAAGACCTAAAATGATTGTATTTGGTCTAGTAGTTGGATATGTGCTGATTAAGGAGTATAAAGGAACGTTTGGTGGGTGTTCCCCCCTTTTCTTACTCTTTCTGGATAACATCATCCTTTCCTTTAGCAACTCCTTTGTATTTTGTCTCTCAATTTAACACACCCTGACAAAGATTTTTTTTCAGTTCTGTATGCCTGTGAATGGACATTTTAAAAATATCCACAAACGTTCAAACCTCCTAACTAAGCACAATTCTTTTATTGAAGGTCGAGGAGTCGCCCACGCTGTTTCTATGGGAAAGCTGACTTGGGTATTTCTGTTCTCACAAGTCGAGGGAGCTGGGACTGTCACCATCCCACTGGGAAGGATGGACTCTGCTGGACAAAGGCGCCTCTGTATTCCAAACTGCCCACCTTAAACCAACAGGGCGTCAAGCGCGTTTTCGTTGTCCACGCCACTAAGGGAATCGATTGTAATCACCTGTTAAGGTCTCACAGCAAAGGTGTGCAATCAGCGGGGTGGGCATGTGGGACAGAATAGCTAGTTTTACGGCTCGTCTGCATTCCCCGACCCCCACGGGCGCACCTGGGCGCCATGAAATCCGTGCAATCGGCGAGAGAGCACGTCCTCTCGCGTGGGCTTCCTCACTCTAGACAAGCCTGGAAGCGACGCCCCCTAGAGGCCAAGGGCGGCAAGGGTGGGGCGCCGGAAGGAGGCGGTGTCCGGGAGGCCAGAGGGCAAGCGCGGGCGGGAGGGGCGGGGCGCGGCCTATATAAAGCAGGCGCGGCGGAAAGGGCGGGGCTGGGCAGAGCAGCTGAGTCGCGGAGCGCCGGGCCCGAGGCTGCGGAGGCCAGGGCGGGGAGGAGGAGGAGACAGGGGCGGGAGCAAGAGACGCGAGTGCGGGGTGGCGCTGGTCCACCGCCGCAGCTCTGTTAGCTCCCGCCAGCTTTTGAAGGCGGGTCTGGGCTGCGGCAGCGGCGGCGGTGGGGGCCTCGGCGGCCTGGGGAGGCGAAGCCAGGCTGCGGCGTTCGAGCGAGGGTGGGCAGAGCCGTCGCTGCGGCGAGGTGAAGGGGTAGCGGGCATCCCCGCAGGGCGGGGCCGTGGAGGGCTGGCGCCTCGTGCGTTTGTCTCTGGGTTGTCCACAGCTGCACCTGCAGAAGTGACCCCGGCCGGGCGCTCAGGTTGGGGATGTTCGGAGTGCTGCGGGAAGGGTGCTAATGGGCAGTCAGTGCCTGTCCTGGTGACCCTGCGGGCATTTGGTGGATCCTCTGCTGGTGTGCATAGAGATGCTTAGGGATGCTCCTCAAGCGAGTGGATGGGGACTTGGAGTGCACCCTTAACACTGCCCTGGCCAGAGGTCCTAGGCTCTGCTGGGAGAGAAGCAGCAGAGCCTAGGACCTCTGGCCAGGGCAGTGTTAAGGGTCATTGAGTCAGGTGCTTGATTGATCGGTTGCGAGTGGTGGTGGTTTTCTCTAAAGAAAAAACTGGGGGACCTTCAAAGTTTGAGAAGGAATAGGTCATTCCAAATGTCCAGGAGTGAAGAAAGTTCACTTTCTTAAGCTTCTTCACTTAAAGATAGTTGTAAAAGAATGTTGTGCTTTTGGGATTTCCTTTTAAATGTTAGTGACTAGGTAGGACTATTGGTACAAACAGCTGTCTTAAAGAATCAGTGTGGAAAGCGTTTCTATGTGTGTTTACTTGACAGTGGAAGTAATTCAGTATGGTTTCCCCTTACATGAAGAGAGAAAGTCTAAAACCATTCTTTGACCAGCATTTCTTCCTCCCTGACTTTCTGGAAAATGGAATTTCTGGAAACATTCCCTATATTGTAGATTTTGCTTACATAAAGGCTATCCTTATTGGCTAGTGCTTGGATTAAGTGTTTAGAAAGTCGTGGGAATGGACCAGTAGTATCTAAAATACAGTTAGATCTTGAGCACAGATCTGTGGAAGAGAACTTTAAAGGTGTGAGCTTAAATTTTTCAGGGAAATTAAAGCTTCTATTTTTTTTTTAATTTAGGTTGTTTATTTTTCATTTCAATGAACATCTACAGAGATTTTGGGATTTAAAGCTTCTACTTTTATATTTAACTTTCTCTCCACCCTGTAGGTTCGTCTGTTTCAATGGTGCGACTCTCTTCATCCCCTTTTGGTTGCCAGTCACATTCAGAGGAAGGAAGAGAGGGGAATATGAAGTCAGCCAAGCCCCAGGTGAACCACAGTCAGCATGGGGAAAGCCAGCAGGCCATGAGTCCCCTACACTCGATTCTCACTTCACCTGCCTCTCCTGCTCAGGCATATGAAACCTATATTGATAATGGACTCATATGCCTTAAACACAAAATTAGAAACATCGAGAAAAAGAAGGTAACTCCATCCTCCTACCCTCCCTCATTTTGACATTAAACAAAACTTTAAGAGACATTTTTCCATTTTTCTAGCAGGAGTTAAAGATCTTACTAACTAAAGATATAACCTTGAGATTTAGCTGGCTGGTGGGGGTGGAGAGAAGGCTAAACATTGGATGTATGAAGCATTGTCTTTTTGTCAGCTGAGGAGAAATTGGTTTTTTGTTTGGTGTTTTTTTGGGGGGGTTGTTTTTTGTTTTTTTGTTTTTTTTGGTAGAATTACTATCCATGCTATTGAAATATTTGAAGAACTGCCGATACTAGGTCAGATTAATTAATCGAGTCTGGTATTAATAGTCTGACTTTTTGGTTTGTTTTTCTGTGACTTCCTGTAGCAGTTCATATTGCAGTATAGCTGCTGCAGTCCTTTGGAAGCTTTCTTTAATCATGGTAGAGCCAGAAAATGTGTTCACACTAATTTTAATTTTTGTGTTGCTAGGTGAGGGCTTACAAAAAGAGCCTTGTAATTAAGGAGTCATTCTATCAACCTAACATAGTGAATGCTTATGTAAAGATCCAAATCATTTCTTATTTCCTGAGTCATGTAGTCTGGGAAATGCTATTTTGTGTCAAGATTCCCTGCTGCTTGTGACAGGTAGAGTCGAGTGGCCTAGGACCTAGAACTCTTAAATATTTTATATCCAGGCTTAATTAAAGCAACCACCTTTACCAAAAGTAAGTTTATTTTAATGGAATAATATGAAGGTGTTTTTTAAAAAACACTCTGGCTGACTCTTCTTCCTTTTTTTAAGATAAGGTAGTAAAAGTAATGTGAGTTTACTTTTCCTAGTCTAAAGTTAGTGTTAGCTTCTCTGAAATCCTAGTTTTCATTGGTTGTCTTTTCCATGCATGCAGTAGATCACAAGTGTGATGAGGAGTGTGTTCCTGAATCAGCATAAATTCCCTGTCACTATGAGAAGCTAGTCAAAACTCAAGTCCTAGTGGTGGAGATTCATTAACGTCTTCCCGCAGTTGGAGGAACTATACATGATAAACACACTCAACCTTACCTGTGGCACAACTTTAATTCTGATCATCTATCTGATGGCACCATGCTTTTGGTTCTTAATTCTAGGAAGGTATTTTAGAACCATAAAGCCAGTACAGGATGAGGTTAGCAAATGATTTTAGAATGCCACAGTGAGTTCATATTATTACAGGTATAGTACAATTTATTTTTTAATGTAGTTCCTTAAGTTAAACACCAAATTTAGTATATCAGATGAGGCTACTTTAATGCTGGGGGAGAAAAATCTCTAACATTTTTGAACTTCTGTTTGAATGTTTCCTATTGGGAAGATGCTGTATAATTTAATAGGCAACTAAGCTAATAGTCTAAGCATGATGTTAGCACCAGATTTTTCAACCCTGACACCGCTGACATTTTTGTGCAAGATGGTTCTTTGTTTTAAGGGCTGCTCTGTGCATTGTGGCATGTTTAGCAGCATCCCTGTTGTCTGCTCTATAGCCACAAGATGCTGATTGCAGCCTATGCCCCCTTTGCCAAGCTTTGCAAACCTAAAATATCTCTAGATTTTGCCAGTTATCCTTGGGAAACAAAATTACCTCTGACTGAGCACCTCTTATGTAGGAGCATGTCTTTGTATAGTTAAAATTCTTATATATTAAGTAGCTTAATTATTGCTTAGCTTTTGTAATTCTAGACTAATGTTAATTGTGTAAACATAAACACATATACATGTACATACACATATATGTACTTTGTTTCAGGGGTTGGAATTTATCTACAGTTGTTGCTTGTGAAATATTGCAGAGTGATGGCCTACTGTAAAAACTTTGCTTTCATAAGAGAAAAGCTCTGGTATTTATTTACTTCAGAATTTTATATCAGACATTTAAGTAAAGACATTTAACAAAGATATTTGATTGCTGACTAAAATGTTCTCAGTTCAAGTTCACCCAGATATGCCTTGGAGGAAAGGCCCGACAGTCTGTGTTTTTAAAAAAGAACCTTTAGGAACAATATGGAGAATCCCTGCGACACATGGGTTGCCCTGAGTCAGAATTGATTCAGCAGCAGATATCCTGTTTGTTTGTTTTTAATAATAAATATATATTTCTCTTTTATAGCTCAAATTGGAAGATTATAAGGACCGCCTAAAGAATGGAGAGCGACTTAATCCAGACCAGTTGGTAAGTGGATTATGATGTTTTGGTAGGACTTGCTTTGGTTTGCTTAATAAAATTTTGTGTGGATTTGATGAGACCGGAGACTCTACAGGCTGAAAAAGACTGAGAGTCTACTGACTTTGCCTCCAAGATAGTAGATTCATCCTTTTTTCTGTTGAACTGATAAATAATATGGATGATGAGAAGTAAGGGTTTTAAATAGGAGTGAAAGGTAGTTTTATCATTAAGTTTTAATAGGTTTAAATTTACCCTGAAGTAGATGGGAGAAGGGAATCCTCTTAAATCTTCACTGGAATCTTCTAAACCTTATGTCTTTCACCTCCAAAATATTTCGTTTTTCATGGTGTTTGCAGTTGCTTCTTCCAGGAGGCATGTTTTATCTGATAGTTAAAACAAACAAACAAACCCCAACCCTTGAGTCAATTTCAACTCATAGTGACATAAAACAGAGTAGTTAAGAAGGAAAGCAGGCTGTATCTGTCTCCTGCTGAGTGCTGGTATGTTCAAACTGCCTACCTTTCATAGCACCCAAGTGTTTAACCACTGTCTCACTTGGGCTCCTTATCTAATAGGTAGCTGGCCTTTTAAAATTTTTAAGCTTTCCTATAAACATTGGGTTTCTTACAGTTTTTTCCTTTAAGTATTGCTTAACTTGTTCTTGGTAGACACAACAGTTAAAACAAGTTTTATCGAATTTGGTAAAGGGTAAGTTTTACAATGTAGAAAGCAAAAAGCATAGCATATAACTTCATTGATATTTTGCCACAGCCACATTGACAAGATCACCTTTCCTAGCTAAGGAAAAAATTAAAGTTGGTTGTTGGGTTTTGGGGTTGTTTTTGTTTTAGCTCTTTTTTTTTAAACTTTATTTTAATGAACATTTACAGAGATTTTGGGTTTCTAGTCATTCATTGTTGCATTTTCCTCCCTGCCCCCCTCCCCCCCTTTTCCTTAAAGATGGAACTGAAACTTCTGATTATTTTTGTATCATACATACTAGTATTCAAGGACTTTTCTTTCCTTTGCCATCTTGATTCTTTAGTATTGACTCAGAATTTTGTGAGTTTTGTAGAGGCACAGATTTGACTTGTGTTAGCCATAAGAATAATGTTTTCACTTGGATGGTGAGAGAATTTGTCTGGACAGACATTCCAACATGTCTTCATTTTAAGTAGTTAACTTTTGTTGTAATAGACCTTTGTATAAACATTTCCCTGAAGGAAATGTTCTGCTATAGTAATATTTTTTATTTTGGAGAAGTAAGGAGAATGAGGGTGGATGTTGGTGATTCACGTGTTAGCTCTCTGAGAAATATCAAGGATGTACTGTATTTCAAAACTTGAAGAAAAAAATTTTTTTTAAAATTTTTTATTATTTTTGTGTGCGTGTACCGTCAAATCATATCTGAATGGTACAGGAGGAGATTGCCCCTCCTTCCCTGGCAGAGCATCTGGTGGATTCGAACCGTGCACCTCTGGCATTGTAGTTGCAGCTTCTTGCCACTAGGCTACCAGAGCTCCCCATAACTTAAAGAAAATTTTAATCTTAGTATTTTGTTTTTATGATTACATGTCCTGTCTATAAGGCATAGAAACATAAGAACTTTGATTTCTTGATTAGTATGCTAACAACTTCCAAGTTTATGTGGCTAATACATCTTGTAAATAAGAAATTTGTAGTTTTAGTTGCCCATCTCCTAATTTCTTTCTGTCCCACCTAAACCTTAGTTCTCTTTTAATTTACATCTAGCTCATCAGCGAGTCTGCTGAGTTGGACCTTCAGATTCAGTCCAGAAACTGACCAGAAAACGTCCCCAAACCTCAAACTCATTGTAGCTGAGTTAGAACCAGCCAATAGCTGGCCATGCAGCAGGTTTTCCGAGGCTGTAAATCACGTGGGAGGAGAGTGCCCATATTTCTTCTGCAGAGGGGCTGGTGGATTCAGACTTCCAGAGAGGCCTGCCTTTCGGTTAGCAGCACAATTCCCTAGGCACTAGACCACCATAGGAAATACTTACAAATTTCATTTCTGTCCTCCTTGCCCAAGCTTCACCTTTCATCTGCTTTACTTCCATGTAGATTTTTCTGTTTTCAGCCTCTGTTGCCTACTTTATATGTAATGTTATAGTGTTTACATAGTATATATTTTATGCTTTATATATAGTATATAGTATGTAATATAGTAGCTTCAGTGATCTTGTTCCGATACACCTTCCCCTTCTTTTTAATATCTTTACAGCATCTCCTATACTTCTCCTTGCTAACTTTGTACCAGCTGTACTGGTTGCCTTACTAATCCTCAGATATTGTAGGCAGAGTTCTACCTTAGGGTTTTGTACCTGTTATTCCTAATTCTGGGAAAATTTTCCTTCCACTGTCTGAGTGACTTCTCATTGTCCTTCATCTTTTTATTTGAAGGGCACCTTAGGCATATCCCAAACATACCCATTACTAACTATCCTTAACTTGCTTTATTTCTGTTTGTAGCATTTAGCATTTCTGACAAGTGACAGACTTTTAGGGTTTGGGGTTTTTTTTACTGTCTCTTACAGTTTAAATTTCATGCTAGTCGAGATTTTATCTGTTAACTACTGAATTCTTAGTGTTTATAATAGAAGAATCCTTCATAAGGTAAACAATACACAATTAAGGTAAAATTTAGAACATGTAGACATGTCAGAAGGAAAAAGAAAACCTGTTATCCTTCAAAAAACTGTTGAAATACCTAAAAACATGCAGTTTGTTTTCTCAACTTCTCCTTCTTCTGTTCATCTCTTAATAGAGAACACTTATTGATAGGTTTTTATGTAGTTTTTCAAGTTTAAACATAAAAAGAAGTAAACATCCTTTTTCCGTTCCTGCATTTTCTGTGAATACTTTCTTAGGACTTAATTTTTGTCCCTTTTAAAATACTGTGGTAGTGTTTTCATAATACCTAGATTATAAAGTTTAACTGAATCCTCTGTAAAAGGATTGGAGCCTGATAGATCTTTGAAAATACTGTTTTTTCCTTTAGAAATTCTTAGGATTTTTTTTTTCAATTTTGGAGTGAACTGTCATTCATTACCACTCATCCAGGTTTTAAATTTTATTTGCATTGAATAAAACAAAATAACTATTTTAGAAAAGCTACCTATAGTCTTATTGTGGTTGTTGTTGTTGTTATGTTCCATTGAGTGCTCTGTGACTCATAGCTACCCTGTGTACAGTAGTTCTGAATGTTGCCCTATCTTGAGCCAGTCTTACTACCTTTAACACACCTGCCCCCATTACTCCAGGTATTTTGTCAAATAAAGGGAAAATAACTGTATATTTTCAAGATAATGAAAAACCTATGTATTGTAGTTACTTTCCCTTTATTTATAATTTTATGTTGTTGCATTTCCTCAGGGTCCTTTTTAATGATGATGCAAACTCATTGCTGTGAAGTTGGAACTGACTCATAGTTGACCCTCTCTTTTGGAGGCCGTAAATTGCATAGGAAAAGATGGCCCCATGTTTCTCCTGCGGAGCTACTAGTGGATTCGAACTGCCAGACAGGTGCTGCTTTTAGATTAGCAGAGCAACTCCCTACTGACTAGTGGAACATTTTTCAACCCCTAAATAATCTAGAAGTTTTGTCCATTTTTCTTTCTTATACTCTTAATTCTTTTTCTCCTCACCCTTATAACTTTGAGTTGAGTGAATGAGTACTTCATTTCCTTCTTTCTCTGGCCTCCCAAACCAGTGTGTATTTTTTTTTAAAAAAAAAACTCACTGCCATTGAGTCAGTTCCAATTCACAATGACCCTCTGCCTGGTTTCAGAAACTGTAAGACTTTATGGGAGGAGACTGACCATCCTTCTCCCAAAGGTCTTCTAAAGGCATTGCTTTAGCTGTATACCAAAGATTTAATATTTTCAGTATTATTCTTCTAGAAATGCTATAATTTCAGTGTATATTTCTGTAATACAAAAGTTATATGTATTAATAAATAATACTTTCTGTGGTCTCAATTGCTATTGCAACCTCTCTAACATTCTTAAGCAACTTGGCAAGATTTAGTGGATTGTACTAATATAAACCAAGATAATCTTTTTTAAAATGGTGAGAAGAGTGTTTTAATAAATTTGTTCATAGAGTCCATTTTTTAACTTTAAACGTCTGTTTCTGTTCAGATCTGGATTTGAAATGGAGAACCAAGATTCAAGTGAGTGCTCAAGTAATATAGGCAAGGGGCATTTGATGACTTCAGTGCCACTGATGTTTTTCTTACTAAAGAATTAGAATTTGGTACTTATCCCTTGATGCTGTATTTAATGCACGTGTGTTGTTTAGTTCATTAAAATATACTCTTTCCATTGTAGTTCCACCGCTGTTGTCCTAGTGAAGATGCAAGACATCCAAACTTCACAAAAGCTTCTTTTTTTAATTTATTTTTTTTCACAAAAGCTTCTTAATTTATATCCCTGAAACTGTCCTATCTAGTTCATTAGTCCTACTGTCTCTACTGTCCTTTTTGTGAAACAGAACTTCTTTAAGGTTCTCCTCAAAAGTTTACAAGTCTGTTCAGAATCTTTGGCATGCCAGTTATGGAAGGCTGTGCTTAATGTTAGTGAAATAGTCCATAAAGGACAAATGTAATCCTTAGCCTAGGATTAATGTAGTTGAAAAGAGAAAGGAATTAAACAGATAAAGATAGGATGGATGTTATTTAACTTACTCTAGGCAGTTGAGGATCGTTTCAATAAGAAAAAAAATCCTTTTAAGACCTAACAGATAACTAGAAGCTAATGGGGGAGGGAGAGAAAGAGGTAAATGATAATATAGTTAAAGACTCTGAGTGAGAAAAGAATGTTTTCACCGAGACCTTTTCTAATAGCCTGAAAAGAAGACCAGTGTGGATCCAGTGATGAGACTGGAAGGGAAAGGCAATTAATAAGTCTTCAGATCCAACTAAAAATTGCATTTTCTTCAGATCATCTAAAATTATATAGATGTGATTTAAATGGGGGAAAATAACTGTGGAGTTGGAGGTTTTTTTTTTTTTTTAAAAATCACATTAAACCATTACGGTTGCAGTGTAAGGAATGGTTTGGAGATAATAAGAATGAGCATAAGGAGGCTAGAAAAGTGTTGGCTGTGGTCTAGATGAGAGAGTATAGGAGTTGATACTAAAGTATTAGCAAAAGTATTTGAGTACAGTAATGAGATTTGCTTTGGGAAAGTCTGCTCTCAGAGACCTCTCCAAAGTACTGAAGAGCAACAGTGTCAGTCTAGAGACTAAGATGTGCCTGATGCTGGCTATAGTCTTTGCAATTACTTGCTATGCATCAGAGAGCTGGACAGTGATTAGGGATGATAGAAGAATTAATGCCTTTGAGCTGTGGTGCTGGAGAAGAGTATTGAATATACCATGGACTGCTAGGAGAACAAAAAGGTTCATTCTAGAGAGGGTGAAACCAAGCTGCCCCTTGGAGCCATGGATTCTAAAGCTTCATCTGACCATACTTTGACCATGTTGTAAGGTGGGACTAATCCTTGGAGAGGGACATCATGCTTGGTACGGTGGAGGGACAGCACAAGATAGGAAGATCCCAGATGAGATGAATTGATTCAGTGACTAGGGTAATGGAGGTGATTATGTTAGAGACAATGAGATTGGCACAGAATAGAGCAGGGTTTAGAGTTGTTGTACATAGGGTCGCTATGAGCCACAGGCGACTAGACAGCACATAGAACAACAATTAGATTTGCACACAACAGCAGCTATTAGAGATAGATAAAAGAGGTTACCATCATGGTTTGATAAGTTGGATGTAAGCCTAGAAGAAGGAACCAGGAAAAGGTTTCAAGATTTGTGATATGAACAGTGGGTAAGATGGTAAAACTGTATTGAACTCAGAAAAACTTGGAGAGAAGGCACTTTAGGGAAGATGGGATTAGAAAACCAGAACTCAGCTTTGCATTTCTCTCCTCTAGCCACTATTGTTTTTTAATGTGCTGTGAGGCACCAAGGGCTGATACGATGTCTAGTAGGTATTTTAATATATAGCTCTAGGACCCAGAGAAATTTGTTTATAATATGTGCATGGCTGCTAATTGAAACCACGCAAGAGATGACCCTAAAGAGACAGTTTGGAAAGCAGAAAAGAAACCTAGCATAGTGTATTTTTTTAAAAAAAATTTTTATTTTATATTGATTTACTTACAAAGTTTGTATACATTGTCATTGTGTTTCATACTATCCTTCATTCACATTGTGTTTCATACAATCATTCCCATTCATTATGTACAACCTTATGATTTCCTCCCTGCCCATTTTCACCCTTCAAGTATAGAGAGTGTTGACAAACACTCTCTTGTAATGTTTGGATAATTATCTTGTGTCCTTAAGTCAGAAACAACTGATATCTGACCCTCTAGCAGGTTTTCATGGGAGGAGATTGTTATCATTCTCCCACCAAGAAGCTGGTGGCTTTGGTATTGCAGCATAGCTTCTTGCACTAGGGCAACACAGTTTGAATAATAATGGTTAGTATATCACTATTATCCAAATAAATATCCTAGTAAATACTGTATTTACTAGAGCTGATCAGTACATGGAATGATTTTTAACTGTGCCTAGAGAATAGAAAATGGGCACAGGGCCAGGAGCGTCTTTTTGAAAGAGAGTGAGACTAGCACAGCCCCTCCCCAGAGTAGAAAGCAGATAAAGAGCCCACAGCCCATCCCCATGGTGCCTCTCTATCCACACCAGCAGCTTTATTCATTATTGGCCTACAGCCTTTACTCACAGTTAGAGAAGTAAGTTGCAAAGTGGAGGAGGCAAAGAATATCCCCCAATACCTTGGATCTGCAGGTTTTAGCCCAGCAGCTTTAAGGATGAGCTTAATTCTGACTCTAGCTAAAAACTCTCCTGGTGGAATGGTAAACACAGAATCTGGATTGATGAGAGTTGAAGAGGAAATAGAGACTGTAGACATTTTAAGATTTATCTAAAATCAGGAGAAAGTGATTGCTAAATAGTAATCCCTTTTCTTGTTTGAGTTATCGAACATAAACTTTTAAAATCCTCATTTAAGTATCAGCAGAGAATGACAAGCTCAAATGCTATAAAGAAAATCACAGTTAAGATTGATTATGAAAGTAGTCTGAGTAATACTGACTAGTATTTATTTATGGCACAGACAGGATACTTCTTCCATGGTATATATAAAGAGGAAGAAAGGATGAGTCTGAATTAGATGATGGGAAGTTGAAGTAATTACTGTCTAATACTGCTTTTCTAGAGTCAAAGCTAGTGCTCTCTGGGGATTGATGTGGAAGGATGTTTGTGCCATTCTACGATTATCTCTCTCTGAACTCTACCTTATAATTATGTTAACTTGTGTACTCTTGCTTCTGTATGCAGAAGACCTTTCTCCTGTTTTATTGAGTAGATAGATAGTCCTCCAAAATGGCTACATGTAAATTGTACCTAATGAAGCAAGTGTCTGAACTCAACTCAAAACAGAAAAACACATACCGTGGAAGTTCCTTCCTTGTACTTTTTTTCCTGTAATTAATGACCCTGAACTGTTACTGCCTCATTCCTTTGCTTTTGCTTTGATGTTTTTGTTGTGTAATGTTGAGCTGGAACTGACCCATGGTTACCTTCCAGTGGGTTTTTGGAAGCAGTAGGTGGCACAGGAGATTACCCATCTTTCTGCCATGGAGCAGCTGGTGGATTTGAACTTAGTGCATTTGGGTTAGTAGCACAGGTCCTTATCGTATAGCACTTGTTTATTGCCCTTAAATTTGTTAAGGTTGCTTTTTATCCATACAAAATAGCATATATTTTGCAGCTTGCCCTTTTCACTCTTTATATTTAGGACTATTTATATTGATGTAACTAATTTGTTTCCTGTTCTGTGTTAAGTGCTGTTGAGCACAACTCATAGTGACTCTATGGAAAAAGAAAAGATCCTATTCTGTGCTTATCATCTCTTATGTGTTCGATCCCATTGCTGCAGCCACTGTGTCAAGCCATCTGATTGAGAGTCTTCCTCTCTCTGACCTTCTGCCTGTCCAAGCATGATAATCCTTTTCCAAGGACGGGCCTCACCTAACAAAATGTTCAAAGTGTGTGAGACAAAGCATCAGCATCCTTGCTTCCAAGGAGCCATCTGGCTGTACTTGCTCCAAGACATGCGTATACAAGGAAGTGATAGGATAGCTATACTTCAGTAGTCTGTAATAAATGGATATAAGTAGCATGTGCTGGGTTTGGTTTTGGTTTTTTGTTTTTTTTTTACTAAATTATGAACAATTCTATTTTGAGTAATATAATATATATGTGTTACTGTGACAGTAGTTCATAGGGAGTTGTGCTGCTAAAGAATGTCCCAGTTTGAATCCACCAGCTGCTCCTTAGAATGATGTGCAGTCCCCCTTCAGCTTCAGAAATCTAATGGAAGGTCAGTTATGGGTGGATTCCGACTCTACAGCAGCAGTAAGAGAGAATAAGACATTTATCCTGAGGGATCCTGCACGCACAGTGGTCAAAACATTCAACTGCTAACAGAAAAGTTGTAGTTTAAACTCATGAGCTGCCCCATGGGAGAAAGATGTGGAAGTCTGCGTTCATGGAGATTCACAACCTTGAAAACCGCACAGGACATTTCTCCTCTGGATTGTAGGCTTGCTGTGCATAAAAATCAGCTCGCTAGCAGTAGGTTCTGTCATTGGAGTGAAGGGTGTGTCCATAGGTAACACTACAGCTAAAAATGCCCAACCTTGCTAAAATGCTTGAGCTAAGTTACAGAATGGTGAAAAAGAAGTTTCCATTGCTCTATACCTTTTTAAAGACTTAGTATGATAAGACTTTAAAAAAAATTACAGCTTTACTGATTGCATTATGAGAGAGATATATATATATCTCCATAACTTTAAGGCATTGTCCTGCAAGCCATTGTAGAACATTTCAGTGGTTTCCCGTGTTGTTTCCTAATTCAGTTGATTTGTCTTTATATTTCATAGAGAAGTTAAACAATGATCTCTGAATTTTTTATTGTTATGCTGCCAGTGCCTTTCCTCAGTTACAGATCTATTTTATTATAAAAGTTTGTTTTATCATTCACATGTAAGTTTGTAACCCATCTAGACTTTAGTTTATGTATAATATGAAATAAAAATATTTTTCCCTTCCCATAAAGAACCAGTTTTTGTAGCATCATTTGTATGACCTGTCTTTTCTCTACTGATTTGCAGTACTTGTTCTGTTTACGTGGGACTGTGTTTTAGATCTTTGTAGTGTGTTTTACTGCTTTATTCTTGGGTCAGTGCTATTTTAATTATTGACATTAACAAAGGAATTCTGTTGATGCAGTGTTTATAAAACCTTTAGACCTCTCTGACTTTACATATTTTCAATAGGATGGATAGAGATTTATGTTAGAAGTATAATATTATTTTAAAATTTAGCTTTTTCTATAGTGTGAATGAAATTCTCTTTCCCCTTTTTATTTAGGTTATTTTTTTTTTAATGTATGTATGGTCAATACCAATTCATAAAAGGGAGCTCTGATGGCTTAATGATAAGGAATTGTGCTGCCATCCCAAACGTACATGGTTCTAATCCACCAGCTGCTGTGGGAGAAAGTTGGACAGTCTCTTCCCATGAAATTTACTGCTTTTGTGAACGCACTGGAGGGGTCATCTATGGGTCTTTTCCGACTCTATGCTACCTAACAATTCATAAAGTCTTAATAAATATCTTCTAATACATTCAGGAATATTTATTTTGACATACTTGTCTTTAGAAGGTCACAGAATTACTGTTTTCTTATTTTATAGGAAGCAGTAGAAAAATATGAAGAAGTGCTTCATAACTTGGAATTTGCCAAGGAGCTTCAGAAAACCTTTTCTGGACTGAGTCAAGAAGTAAGTATGTTTTCTTGTCATTTTTCAGAACCAGTTAGCCACCAATATTGAAGAAAATGTGTTTTATTTGGTTCTTGTTACTATGAATAATTTATTGGAGGTGGAGGAGTTGAAAACAGCTCCTATAGAACTAATTTTTAGTCTTTAGGTTTTTTAATTTTTAGAATTAGAAGAGGATGCAAGATATCCCTGACTATGAAACATTGTGAATAAACTACTGGTTTCTCATGTGTGCTATTTCACTATAGAACTCTAGAAAATCATTGAAGTGAAGAATTATTAAAACTCTTCTGATTGATCTGATTATTAAAAGTATTTTAGAATATATAGACATGTTATTTTCTATTACATATTACTTATTTAGTTATATAGGCTTATCTGAATATGTAATACAGGTTTTTAAATATAATATTCTTTAACATCAGAAAACAGTAGCTAGACTCTTCTTGAGGACATGATGATTTATTATGAGGAAAAATTATAATTCATTTTAAATGGAGAGGGTCAAGTCTGATCTCACTACTTAGTGGGCTCACAGTGCTGTAAATGCATACTTTACCTCTGACAAATTTAATCCAGTAATTAATAAGAGATATTTAGCATTTGTTAACGAAGTGTGTGTCATTGTTTCAGGATCTTAGTAATAGAAGGCCCAGTAAAGGTCATGATCTAATAATTAACAACAAATGTTTTATGAAGATTCAAGAAGACAGTTCTTGAATATTTTCCTTTCTTAACTGTAAACTAAAGTTCTCTATTTCCCTGATATAAGGAAAAATTATCTGAGGATTTTTATTTTAATCCTGACATTATTTTAATCCTTGTCATACATTGTTCTCCTCTGGCTGATGAATGCTGTGAAGATAGGAAATAATGTAGTGTAGACCCACTACTGTTTATTTTCGGATTACTTTCTGTTATTGCAGTTTTAAGATGATACTCTTTTTTTTTATCACCAATAACGTATTTTGACTTGCTCATTTATTCATCACTTAACTTTAGTACTTTTTGTTAATTCCTTATTTTTCAAATATTTCTAAGCTATTTCAAATGCAATGCTTTTAAATCAGTTTTGCCTCATGCCTGTATGTTTCCTCTAAAAAAAAATTAGTTGAAATTTCCTTTTCTCCATGTTTTTATGGTTGTATAATTGGCAGTATACATTTTTGTTGTTAAGCACTGTCGAGTTGACTATGATCATAATGACCTTGTGAACAACAGATCAAAACCTTGGCATATTCTGCCCCAACCTACAATATTTGCACTATTCAAGCCCATTTTTGCAGGCGGTGTATCCATCTCCTTCACTGAAAGAGATGTGTCCTCCTCTATTTCACTGACCATTTACTAACGTTTTCAGCATGATGTCTTTTTTCCCAAGGACTGATGTCTCTTAACACTATGACCAGAGTACGTGAGATGAAGTTTCACCATCCTTTCCTCTAAGAAGCAGCACCCTGGTTACACTCCTACCAAGAAGTGTTTGCTTATTGTTTTGGCAGTTCGTGGCATAGCCAGTATTTATTCCCACCACTGCATTTCAAAAGCATCAATTCATTATATATTATCTAAGTTTTAGATACATACGAAACAATTAAAAATATTGTGTCTTGGTCAGACGCACCATTGTCTTTAAGTTGACATCTTTGCATTTAAAGAGGTCCTTGACAGCATTTCCTCAGTTTAACGTGTCTTTCTTTTCAAAGCCATCTTCAGATTTTAGTTTTCCATTCGGATGTTTATTTTCTTAATATGTGTTACCTTTTTTCCTTGTATTTCGTTTAATAAATACTATGTGTCAGGCACATATATAATCACATTTGATTTTTATATTAACCTAGGAATTAATTATAGATCAAAGACGAAGTCATTGCCATGGAGTCAGAATTGACTCATAGCTGACCTTCCAGTGGATTTTCCAAGGCTGTAAATCACATAGGAGCAGACTGCCTATCCTCCTGTGGAGTCATTGGTGGATATAAACTGGTGGAGAGACACCACCTTTGGGTTAGCAGTAGGCAATTCCCTGTGAACTACCAAAGCCCCTAGTTACAAATGCATTTCTTCATTTATTAACTGTTATTATCCAACATTTTATGTTTATGCCAATTGTAAAAAACCTACTTTCTGACTTCTTTGGATTAACAAGATACACCTCGCGTTGCTGAATACCACATGTCACGAGTGATGCTGACTGTGATGATTAAGGTTATGTGTCAGTTTGCCTGGGCCATAATTCTGGGTGGTTTGCAGTTACATAATGATATAAGGTGGCAGTTATATAATGATGTAGTCATTCTTCCTTTTGTAATATAATATGGTCATCTTCCATTTTATATACAAGGTTGATTTTTTGCATAATAACTTGGAACCTAATTATGTAAGTGAGGAGTAGTTGTAGCCTCATTTTATAGAAAAGAAAAAAAAAGATCTTAAGGACTAGAGCAAAAGAAATTTACCCAGGATTTTATGACCAATGTAATATGGATTGAAGTTTAATATTAAGTAAATGAAGATTCTCATCACTGGAGCAGTTGACAGCACTGTAATAGAGACAGAGAAGAGATTGAGATTGTTAACAATTTCAGCTTGCTCGGTTCCGAGATCAATGCTCTTGACACCAGCAGGCAGGAAATGAAGACATTGAATTAGGAAAATCTGCTGGTAGGGACCTCTCCAGAGTGCTGAAGAGCATAATGTCAGTCTAGAGACTAAGGTGTGTCTGATCCAAGCCATGGTTTTTGAAATTACTTGCAATGAATCAGAGAGCTGGATAATGACTAAGGATGACAGAAAAATTGATGCCTTTGAGTTATGGTGTTGGAGAATAGTATTGAACATACCATGGACTTCCAGGAGAACTAATAGACCTGACTGGAAGAGGGTGAAACCCAGCTGCCACTTGGAGGCAAATATTTTCAGACTCTCACATACTTTGGGTATGTAGCCAAGAGGAACCAGTCTTTGGAGAAGGATATCTTGCTTAGAAGGGTGGAGGGACAGCTCAGAGAGGAAGGTCTGGGATGAGATGATTTGACACAATAACTGGGGTAAAGAGGGTAGGTGTGTCAGAGACAGGTTTGCTCAGGATAAAGCAGGGTTCAGCGCTATTGTGTGTAGGGTTGCTATGAGTTGTTGTTGCCTTGATAGCACATAACAAGTAGTAGAACTATGACCCAGTACATTTTTGCCTCTAAAAACATTTCTGTTTTCTTCCACTGTTATAGTCTAAAGATAAAAACCAAGCTTCCAAATTATATTGATATTGTGAAATTATTTTTGTTTGTACTAATTTAGTTTTACTTTAGTGAGGTATTTAAGTACTGTGGAGCTTACCTTAATCAAGACCCCAAAGGTGCTTGGTGATCAGCCTTCTCAGTTGTGTGTTTGGTTTTTTTTTTTTTAATCCTAGTAATATATAGGCTCTTTTCTACTAAATTTTTCTTTGGTTAGACTTTTGTGATAACTTTTCGCAGATTGTGGAATATTTTCTTCAAACTAAATTTGGAAGCTTTTCTGTTTTGGCACATTCTTTTTCATGATATGCTCTGTCCTCTGCTGGGGATTCAGCTGTTTTTGGAACAGAGCAAGGGGTCACTGCATGGTTTAAAATGAAGAGAGGTGTGCGTCAGTCTTTATTCTTATTTGATCTGTATGCTAAGCAAATAATTTGAGAAATTGGACTTAATGAAGGAGGAATGCAGTACCAGAATTAGTGGAAGACTTATCACCAACCTGTGTTAAGCAGATGACACAGTCTTGCTTGCTGAAAGTGAGGACTTGAAACGCTGGCTGTAGAAGAACAAAAACTGTAGCCTTTGGTATAGATTACATCTCACCATCAACAAGACAGCAATTTTCACACTGGGCTTATAGGCAGCATCATGATAGATGGAGAAAATATTGAAATTGTTAACAGTTTTAACTTACTTGCATCCACAATCAACACCCTTGGTACTGGCAGTCAAGAAATCAGAAGACGTTGCAGTGGGAAAGAAAGTCTGCTGTCAGGCACTTCTCTAAAGTACTGATGAGCAGTAACGTCAGTTTGAAGACTTAAGGTGTGCGTGGTTCACGCTATGCTCTATAATCACTTGTTACTCATCTGAGAGCTGGACACTGAATAAGGATGACAGAGAATAGTTGATCCAGAAGAGTACTGAATATCCCATGGACTACTAAATGAACAAACAGCTATGTCTTGGGAAAAGTGCAGATAGAATGCTTTTGGAAGCAAGGATGGCAAACCTTTCTCTCACATGCTTTGGGCATGTTGTTAGGAGGGGTTGTTCCTTGGAAAGGGACACCATGCCTGAAAAGGTGGAGGGTTCATGAAAGAGAGAAAGACCTTAAGAAAGACCCTTAAGATAGATTGACAAAGTGACTGCAGCAATGGACTGTAATGTGTCAGAGATGGTGGGTATGACACAGGATAGGACAGAGTTCAGATATGTTGTTGTTCATTAGGTCATAACAAATAATATTCAACTTGATGGCACCTAACAACAAGTAGTTATGGTTTAGGAAAGGATTCTTGCTATTCAGTTCCTTGATAACAGTGGTTTATTTCATATGTTCCCCTTTCATAATTGGTCCTCAAGTTTGTTGTTGGTTTTCATAGTTTCCACATGAAGAGAAATGAGCTGTTGTAAGTGGCTTTTTATAGCATTTGGTCTTTCTCTAATAGACTGCATACTAATTGACTCATTCAACAAATAATTGAGGATTCCTATCATATGTCACAGATGTAGTCAGTATGATTCCTGTGTAGATCATCAGGTGAAGTCCATAGCTGCCATTTGTGTTTCTTATAAAAATATTTGCAATGAATAAATCATTGATGGTACAAAATTGTATTGTTCTTTCTGTCACCAAGTCCATGTTTTCCAACTACTGATCCTCTTTCTGTTCCCAATGTTTGCATTCCAGTCCCTCATTATTATTACTGCATTTTGGATTCATTTTTTATCTGTTTCCAACTGCAAAAGTTGGTAGAAATCTTCTATTTTCCTCCTCTTTGACTCTGATTTTTGGTGCATATATTGGAATGGTAATGGTATTTATTCTCATTCTGAAAAAGAGGTGATCCAACAGAATGACTATTTTTGGACAGTATCGCTGATAACACATACGAGCAAAATCTTGGTGAAGATTATCCATCCAGAACAACTGGAATAACACATTGACAGAAAACTACCAGAAATACAAATAGGGTTTAGAAGAGGCCGTGGCATTAGGGACATCATAACCAATGTCAGGTGGTTCTTGGCTGAAAGCAGAGAGTAGCAGAGGAATATCTATGTTTCATTGACTATGCAAAGGCATTTGACTGTGTGAATTACAACAAACTGGCTAACTCTGGGAAGAATGGGGATCCCACAACACTTGATTGTGCTTATGTGAAACCTATACTTGGACCAGGAGGCAGTCACCAGAACAGAGTAAGGGAAAACTACATAGTTCAAAATCAGGGATGCATCCTGCCTCCATACCTTTTCAATCTATATGCAGAACAGATCATCTGGGAGGTTGGGCTCTATGAGGAGGAATGTGGTGTAAGAATTGGAGGAAGACTCATCAACAGTCTACATTATGCAGATGACACAACCCTGCTTGCAGAAACTGAGGAGGACATGAGGCATTTGTTGTAGAAGATCAAGGACTACAGCCTTCAATATGGATTTGAAGCTGAACATAAAAAAAACAAAGATTCTCACTATTGGGCCAATTGGCAGCTTCATGACCAATGGAGAAAAGATTGAGATTGTTAACAACTTGAGCTTGCTTGGTTCCATAGTCAATACTGTTGGCACCAGCAGTCAGGAAACCAAAAGACAAATTACATTGGAAAAGTCTGCTGTCACAGACCTCTCTAGAGTACTGAAGAGCAGCATTGTCAGTCTGGAGACTAAGGTGCACCTGATCCAGACCAAGGTCTTAGCAGTTACTTGCTATGCATCAGAGAGCTGGATTATAGATGACAGAACAAAAATCGATGCCTTTGAGTTGTGCTGGAGAAGAGTATTCAATATACCATGGATTGTCAAGAGAACAAACAGTTCTATTCTGGAAAGGGTGACACCAGTTGCTTTTTGAAGGCAAGGATTTTAAAGCTCTGGCTCACATCCTTTGGGCCTGTTGCCTGAAAGGAGGGACCCGTCCTTGGAAAAGGACACCATGCTTGGAAGGGTGGAGGAACAGCTCAGGAGAGGAAGACACTGGATGAGATGGATTGACATAGTTACTGGAGTAATGGAAGTAAATGTGTCAGAGAAAGCTTGGCTCAGGATAGAGCAGGGTTCTTAGCTATTGTGCATGTGGTTGCTGTGAGTCACAAGGAACTCAGTGGCACATAACAAAAACAACAACCACAGTCATGTCAAGTTCTGTGCTGGACATTATTATTAATATGTTTGTGAACATCAAAGATACGGTCTCTGTCATCATCAAACTGCAATCTAAGGACAGTTCAGATAAATAAAAATTAACAATGTGATAACCTTTGTTTGAGGAAGTTCAGGATAACATGAGTCCAGAAGAACATCTTTATAGGGAAGTTGGTTAATCTGAGATCTGAGGTAATCATATAGCTACAGTACCCCGCATTTTAAATTGCCTTTCTCTTTACCATTGTAAAACTGTGTCAGTTGAATGAATCCCACTGTCCTGGACTTGAGTGTCTAGAAGTGCCATTTTCATCTTCCTCCTCCTCCCCAAGTAGAAATCAAGAATTATAACTGTGTTAGGTATTGCTGATAAAGGGTCATATTGAAATTTCATTTCATTTTTTTTAAAGCTGTAAATGTTATTTAATTAGATCATTTGCAAGAAATCTAGAATACCGGTTTGTGAGGATAAAATCCTCTGGTGAGGGAGAATAAAGAATATAGGTAGCTTTCAGTCTGATAAACTGCTCTGAGTTTTGGCAAAATCTGGGAGTCTACAGCTTTCTGATGAACCTTGCACAGCTCTCTAAGCTCGTATCTCTCTTCTGTATCAAAGATCTCGCTCTCCTGGTGTCTGATCTTTGGTAGCTGCTTCTTGAAGTAAGCAACAGTGAGATGTTTGGGGATTTTCACACCACTGATTTCACCTGTAGTGGTGATGGCAATGACAGATTTCTGGTGCGTTCTCTGCCGAGGAACTCAAGTGAGGGTCAGAGGCTTGGTCACAAGAATCAAACTACTATCCAGTTGCTTCAGGAAAAACATTCTTCTGCCTCTGGAAGTCTTGTGAGGATTATCCGAATGGTCTCTGGTGATCCTAGAGTGCAGCTTCCACTCTGAGGGTTTTTTTGCTGTGCCTCTGGTGGCCTTGTGATAAGAAGCTGTGCTGCAATCCCAAAGGCATGTGATTCAAATCAGCCAGCTGCTCAATGGGAGAAAGATGGGCAGTCTCCTTCTGTGTGAACAACTGCCTCTGAAAACCTGCCAGAGGGTCAGCTGGGGGTAGATTCCAGCACAGCAGTACACCGCCACTGTTTCCGAGGCACGTCTTGAGTGGGGTATTACCTAGGCATTTTGTGAAGTTTGACCACTTGGGTACCACCATTCGTATAGTCACCCATTGGTTTTGTGACTGTAACAAGAGAAGTCTCCTTTTCAATGCTCGATTTAGTGTCTGAATCCTTCCTCTTGTACATGGCCTTCTTCGAATACATGGCCGATCGGGAATACTTGCTGTTTCCGTGGACTGGAGCAGGATTGTGGCTACAGTGGAACTTCCCTTCTTAGGCAATTTTGGCATTCCCCTTGGCCTTTCTAATTTTGCCTCTGGCTTCTGCCTTCTTGACTTTGAGCTTGTCCTCAGGCTTCTTCTCCTTGGTGTCAAGCTTTCCCCCTGCCATCTTGCAAGATGGAAAAAAAAAGCCATGTTGAAGTTTTGAAGCCATATTTGACGCTTTAGAAATCTCTGCTGCCTAAGAAAATATGATTGACTGTGGAACTCTCAAAAATTATTTTAAAAATGTATTGAAAAATTTTTATCTTATTGTCTCTTGTCTTTAGTAGTGAACAATTCAAAATTAAATTGCTTCTGGGGAGTTCTGGGACCTATTGGTAAGAAGCTGCACTGCAATTCCAAAGACATGTGGTTCAAATCCACAACCTGCTCTATGGAAGAAAGATGAGCATTTTCCTCCCGTGTGATTTACTGCTTCTGAAAACCAGCTGGAGGATTGGCTATATGTTCCAACATGACACCTAACAACAGCATAACACAGCACCACAAGCACACCACCACAACAAAAACAATGCACTCTTTTAGAAAAGATCCATAATGCCACTGTCTTTTTCTTGAAGATTGTTCCCCAGTCCTGATCTGTTAAGATTTATGTACATTTCTAGAATGTAAAAAGTACTAATGCTATATCTGTAGGAAAGATAGTTTGTAAAGATGATTGTCTTAATCTTCATGTTTTGAAAGTATCCAGTGTAATGGAAACACTGCAGTGAAAAAAAGCAATTTTTAGGGGAAAAGGACTTTGGATTTCTTAGTGGAAACAGATGGCATTATTGGTGCTGTCATGGTTCTGAGCTTTCTTCCAGACTTTCACCTGCTCAGTCCACAAACAAATACATTTGAGTATTACCTTAAATTTTAACTTTTGTATATGTCGAACAATATTGCTCTGTCCACACTCTGGGGAAACTATTTTTAAAAATAGATCAGCTTTCTTTCAGGAACATTCTTTTTTTTTTTTTTTTACTTCCCCCCCCCCCAGGAACATTCTTATGACTACTTTTGACTGACAACATTTGTAAGACATTTTATGTCTATATTTGGGTTTCTATTCCTTCACTCATCTAACCACTGACCATTTTAATTTAAACATTCCTCTTGTGGACATGGGATTAAAAGCCTAACAACTTTAAAGCATTCTGTTGAAATGTTGGCCTATAAAAGCTTATGTGCATAACTATGGAAAAAATTTTTATTAGAGTTAAGATAGACATCAGGAATATCATTTTCATCATGATGGTGTTAGAGGTTCTAGAAATAACCTGGAGCTAAAAGTCAGGTTTCTTGTTCCTTGGAAAAGCTCGTTACTACCACCTTTAGCTGTAAAAGGAGGTAGAGCTTAAACCTGTTCATTTGACAACTCAGTATTCTGTTCCTGAGATTTATCATCTAATCTCAGCAATTTGGAGCTAAGTTTTGTAAAACATGGAATAATTGATAGTATAGGGTGATGGGAGAGAGCTTGTCAGCCCTAATGAGCATGTATTTTAACAGCTGCTTAAAGCTCAGAAGAAAGCCCAGAGAAGGGAGCAGATGCTAAAACTTGAGGCTGAGAAGAAAAAACTTCGAACAATACTTCAAGTTCAGTATGTATTACAGAACTTGGCACAGGAACATGTGCAGAAGGACTTGACAGGGGGATTGAATGGTGCAGTGTATTTGCCTTCAAAAGAACTTGACTACCTCATTAAATTTTCAAAACTGACCTGCCCTGAAAGAAATGAAAATGTGAGGTAAGCTAAGGGGGGAAAGAAGGTTCTGAAATAGAACACAACACTTAAGTTTAACTTTTGTGTTACGTATTTGTGATTAATAAAAGATTAATTTGATTCAGCATAGGAAACTTTGGCTGGCTCAGACTATGACAGGATTGACAAGCACTGTGGAAAGAAAGTGAATTTGAGTCAACTCATTATGTACTGCTTTATTATGACAGTGTTTAATGTCTACTCATCAAGTTTTAATATCATTCATGTGTTAACAATTATGCTGATTTTGTGTATACCTAAAACTCATTTTAATAAACATCTCAGGCTGTTGGTTTTAACTGAGAATCTTTGCCTTCTTAATGCTGCTTACTTAAGTAGTTAACTCTTGTTGTTAAATGCAACTGAGCTGACTACAACTCAGTAGTAACTATATGAACAACAGAGCTAAATCTTGCCCTATCCTGTACCATCTTCATTATCTGATATACTTGAGCCCATTGTTAGAATCAATCACTGTGCCAGTCCATCTACTCTGCCTCTCCTTTCTCAAACCTGTCATAGTCTGAGTCAGCCCAAAGTAGGTGACATAAATAGTTTAATTTGGCCATAAATAGTTTAATTTGGCCAGTATCATTAAACTTTCAAAGTGATAAAGGGACTGATTACAAAAAGGGCAGAAGAGAGCTTTTTGAGATGTTCTTATTATGCTGTAAATAAAGACTGAGAAGTAAAACTAATCATTCAAAATATAACATAATCAAATCAACATTCTTGAATAAATATTTTTCCCTTTTTTAGGTATCCATTTGCTTTTTTAAAAATTTGATTTATCAGATGATGAGTAGATCTGTGCTCTTGCTTTGTTACATCAGGGATGTTACACCTTGGTGTCTAAGCCATGATAAAGCAGAGTCAGGTTTTAACTGTTAATAAAAATTGACTCTGCAGCTGGAAGAAACCTAATTAAACGTAGTTACCTATCTATATCCATATATCGTTTTATTTTCATTTTTATAGACCACTAAGTCATTATTACCTGGTACTTCTTCAGTTTGGTAGGTTCTGGCAATGTAGCTTATTTTAATAATTGATAAGTAAGCAAAAGGTAATTTGAAAAGTAAGCTGTTCTCTTTAAATTTAAATGCAACTCTTAAAATTGCCATTAGCTTCCTCTTTCACCTCTGACATTCTTACTCACAATGTTGCACAGGCAGACTCTCTTTGGCCTATTCTTTAATAGCTGCCTTTAGTAAAATCTTTGATTAAAAAAAAAGCCTGTATTTTAAATTCACGAATGTTGAACCAGTAAAATCACATTTTATAAATGTCAATATTTTCCAACTAAATATCTAGAAAAAATTAACCTTTAGGTATCTTGACTGTCAGTGGGTTTATAATTTAGTTTAAACTGTCCTACTCCATAGATATATGTATATATACTGATAGACACATATAAGTACTTCTAAAGCCACTTTGTTCTGCTGCTGCTTTTCCTTGTCAGCGTTGAAGACCAGATGGAGCAGTCATCCTTGTACTTTTGGGACCTTTTGGAAGGTAGTGAGAAAGCAGTGGTAGGAACGACATGTGAGTTTTCTCTATTCTGGACTTATGCAGTAATATACTAAACTTTATGTCTGAAAGTTTAGTATGAGATTGAGGGCCTAAACTGTGTCAGTCCATCAAAACTTACATGCCTAACAGTACTGTTTTCATCTGGAGAATAATCCCTTTGCTTAGTCCTGGTAACAGCAGCTATTGGATAATTGTACTCACTAAAATGAAATTTAGGGAGAATTTTGAAGTGGCAAGTCAATATGATTTGGGAATAAGTTGTGAGAATTAATGCTGGCCTCAACATTAGTTTGGCCACTTTGTGGTTCATTTCTCTCTTTTCTTTAGTAGAAATAGCACCTGTTCTACTAAAATCCTAAAAGCTGCATATGAATGGTTTTGATGTCACAGTCTGTTAAAACATTGTTGAGAGCCCATTTGGCTTCCTCATTAGCTTATGAGAAAGTAACCAGGTATAAATGTTAAACGTGTCGTACATAGTTTATATACTAGCTTAAGATAATGAAAACTTACTAGGTGCTAGTAAATCTTTTGTCACTTATGATTGCCTGCCTTTAAAAAAATATTTAAATATACATGATTACTTGAATGTTTCTCAATTCATCCAAGTTTAATTGGCAATAAAAAATGAATTTGTTCATTAGAGTTCTAAATGATACTAAAACTTCGGAAAATATTTTTTAATTTCTTATAAAATTAAGCATATACTTATTTAATTAATAAACTATACTCTTAGTATGTAAGAGAGATGAAAACATATTCACACCAATACTTGTATAATGTTTGTGACTGTTCATAATCAGCATTATTTAAAATAATTAAACTGAGAACAAGTCAGATGTTTATCAGCTAGTAGATTGTTAAAATAGGATGTATCTGTTCAATGAAAAACTCAACTCGTTGTTGAGTCATAATTGACTTAGAGCTGACTCTCTGTTGGATTTCTGAGGCTGTTAAGTTACAGGGAGATAGTTCATCATTCTCCCTCAAAGCCATTGGTGTATTTAAACCACCAGAGGTGCACAGCCTTTGGGTTAGAAGTGTAACTCACTGTGGACTTCCCACCAGAGCTCCCCAGTGGAATGATACTCTAATAAAAAAGGAATGTGCTTTTGATACATTTAACAACATGAATGAACGAACATGAATGAATCTCAAAATAATTATGCTGAGTAAAAGAAACCAAATTTTTAAAAAAGTACACATTATTTAATATTCTAAATAAGACAGAATGCTAGCAGGTTAGTGTTTGTCAAACAGTGGGAGAAGTGAACTGACTGTACAAAGAACATGAGGGAGCTTTGTGAGATGTGGGAGATATGTTATACTTCTGGTGGTATTAACATGACTACATATTTGTTAAAATTTTATACACTTAAAATGGGTGAATTTATTTGCTATACCTAAATGATTATTGGGAGAACAAAAAAATAATATAATGAACTTCAAATTGAATAATTTTCATGATACTAATATAGACTACAACTTGTCCCCAGTGAATAAACTTGTCAGACATGGTAGCTGTGAACCGACCCCAGCAAGCCTTTTAAGTAAAAAAATTAGAGGTACATTTCAGTGAATGGATTCATTACAACAAACAGATGCTACTCATATCAAAACATCACTATTTCTTTTTTATGTGGAGATATTTTAGTGTATCTAGATATGTTTGGTATTTTTTATGCATAGAAAGGTATACTATATATTAAGACAAACATTTGACTGACTTTAGATACTGACTATACCTAATTGTTCCAAATTACATACCAATTAGATTTGAATATGATTTACAAACATAACTTGTTTGTAATCTTGGAATAATCTATATAGTAATGATAATCTGTGATAGATTTCAATTAGGATTTTTATTACAATTTTTTGAAGAGAATTATGTGATAACTCAATCACTCTTTCTTAGACAAACATGTGAAAGACCTGTTGTCTGAACTCCTAAACTCAGGATATTTTGAAAGTATCCCAGTTCCCCAAAATGCAAAGGAAAAAGAAGCACCTGTTGAGGAAGAAATACTGACAAAATCAGACGAGAACAAACAATTATTGAAAACAGAATCTGTCAAAGACTCAGGTTTGTTACAATCTTTGAAATTCTCTAGAGTGGTTGGAATTTTAACACCAAAAGAAGTCAAATTATTGTGAAAATTTCTTACTTTGATTGTATTTTAACTAGATTATTTACTTATATAGTTAGATTCTACGTGAATGGAAATCTTCGCTAGATGCTGGAAACACTTGTGGTGGTGGTGTACCATCAAGTCGGAACCGATATATAACTGACCCTCCAGTTGGTTTTCAGAGTCATTAATCTTAGGGGAGGAGATTGCCCATCCTTCTCCCGTGGAGCAGCTGGCGGATTCAAACCATGTGCCTTTAAGATTGCAGTGCAGTTTCTTATCAGTAGGCCACCAGAGCTCCCTCCTGGAATCTCTAGTTTTAGAAAACATCTCTAGACTTTATTAAGATGATTTGTAGATAGAACCATTATAGAAACTTTAACTTATACTTACCCCAAGAGAGTATACTGATAAAAAGGACTTTGTGAAATTTGAATGAACTTTGGCAAGGATTCAGTACTATAGTAGAACACAAATGTAGATAACCTAATATTAAGAAACTGAATTAGGGGGGGAAAAAGTCAGAATGAGTAAAGGAAAGAAACTTTTCAAATGGTCATTTTCTTGAGGGAGAAACATTATGAGCAACAGCAACAAAAACATACATATGCATTTATTTCTTAGGTTGGATTTACTTGAGAAATATCTAAGGAAGGGAGTCCAGGCAGGACTCTGGTTGCCACTAAGAAGAGTCACGTAATTTGCTGTGTTCTTCTCCTTTTGGTTCTTAACACCAAGGCCAGAGTTTGAGTGCTGTCCTCTTGTCCCTCATACTTGAAAATGGCATGTGAGAGGCTTTTAAGAGCTTTATTGTGAGTGACTGATTTTCAGTCTGTGGGAAAATGACATAGAACTACATAGAAAGCTGTAGAAATAAGCTTATAGATTTATTTATTTGTATTTGTAGATAAGAGCAAGTAGTCTTATTTTTTTGATCAGAACTAAAGTTTTCACTGGTATTTGACTTTAGCAAAGTGGTCAGAGATACACCTAAGATGTAAATACTTGTACTATCCTTTAATTCTTATTATCACTTTGAGCCTTCTGAAATAATACTGATGGAATGAGTTACTCTAAAAGCCTATTCTTTACAGAGTATTTATTGAGTGTTCCTTTTATTTTTTCAGAGTCTCTTGTGGAACTTGCACAGCCAGAGATACAGCCACAAGAAGTAAGAAACTGAAACGTAATTGATGCTTGTTTTTAAGACATGTTACAGTGTCATGGTTAAAGCCCAGATTGGAACTAGAGTGCCTTCACTTTAACCCAAGTTCTATAGCTTGCTAGTTTAAAGACCTATATACAATATATCTAGCTTAGCTTTGTCTGTTACTCTCATCTATAAAGTGGGAATAATAATACTCACTTCATGGTATTATTTTAAGGATTATATCAGTTAGTGTAAACTCTAAATTAGATGAAATTTGGCTTGACACACAATTAAGTGCTAAAGTGTTGGCTGTTCTGTTTGCTGTTGTTATTATTGGCCCTTGTGTTAGAATTTAAAGATAGACAGGATTTTGCTCTTTTGAATTTACTCACATTGGGAGGAGAAGAGGATTCTTAATACATAGGAGAAATAATGAAAAGAGTGGTAATCAAGAAAATATTAGATTTAAATTTAAGCAATATAACTGTATAGTTGAACTATTCTCTACCCTAAATTTTAAAGGAATCAAATGGGTGGAATGATCCTAAATCTGATACAGGCTCAGTAGCCTTGGTAAATGCAGTGAACTCTGGCACCGTGACGTGCACTTTTGTCAATGTTAAGTGAGTCAAATACAGCTTTCTACTTTTGAAATATAAAAGCTTTACATTTTCTTAAGGAAGTAAAGGATAGGCAGAGAAGTAATGCAGTCTCTTTTTTTAATTAAGCTAAGAAGAAGAATTTAATATTATAATATTTTTAAAAAATTGATACATAATGCTTAAAAAATCAAATATTCCCCTCAAATTCTGTTAATTTTATGACTCAAGCAAACTGTTTATCTGGTCTAGTTTCTTAACAGGCGCTACTTGACAGAAGTAGATTATCCAAACAGACAGGATGAAGAGAAATCCTGGGAAGATGATTATGCTAGAAAACCAAATCTTCTCAAAAGTTGGGATATGCTTACAGAGCCAGATAATCAGGAAAAGAAACATGAATCCTTCAAGTCCTGGGAGTCTCCTGTTAAGCAACAGGAGTCACCAAAGCCAACAAAACTGGAGGAACGGAGGAAACAAGAGATTTCAAAGCTCAGGGCTCCTTTGCAAGAAGGGCAGAAGAAGCAGGAGACATCCAAGTCCAAGTCAACTCCTGTCCAATGGAAACAAGAAACTTCCAAGTCAAAAGTAGAATACATTCAAGAGGAGCAGAAGAAGCAGGAGACACCAAAGCCTTGGCCAGTTCAGCTGCAAAAAGAGGATCCAAAGAAACAAACTCCAAAATCTTGGGCATCTTCTCTGCAGAGTGAACAGACCATCACCAAATCATGGAGCACTCCTGTGTGTGAAAAACAGGACTCAAGACAATCAGAGATGCTCAAATCTTGGGAAAACAGTGTTGAGAATAAAAAACACCCTTTAACACTTCAATCACAGATCTCTCCAAAGTCCTGGGGAGTAGCCACAGCAAACCTCATTCCAAATGATCAGCTCTTGCCCAGGAAGTTTAATACAGAATCCAAAGATGTGAGTTGATCTATATTAGTCTGATTCTACCAATATAGGCATCAATAAAGAGCTGTAGTGGTGGTATCTTTTTAGTTCTCTTTAAAGAAAGAAGTTAGTAAAATCCATGTTAAATTAATGTATAATGTATTTCACTTAATTCTTTAAAGGGTACATTTATTGACATGATATGACATTTAAATAGTGGATAGTTGAGGTAAGACCATAATGTGAAACAAGTGGGTAATTGAAGTGCACATCACAGAGGGAGAGACTTGAACTTTACTGTTTATCTTCCATCTGACATCTGGATGGATGAAAGTTATTTAACTTATTTGTAGTCACTCAGTATGTACTCTTATGAAGAAGAAATAGTGTATGTTGATATTCCTGTAGTTGAGAGAAGGTTCTGAATTATTTCCAATTCAGAAAGAATTTTCTGGATATAGGAAACCATAGGCATTAAATACACTATTACTAGATTTTGGAAATAAGATTTAGTTAAAATTTAAGGCTTTATACTGCTCATGTTACAGAATCTGTTTCAGGAAGGGGAAGCTTATAATGAATAATCCGTAAACATCATGCTATGTTAATGTTGCCTTTTATTAAATTATATACTTACATATTTACTATGTAATTACTTATATACTACTATTTGTAATGAAGAATTGTCCTGGTCTTTAATGACCTCCATCTCTGCATAGTATACTTCCATGCCATTTTAGCCAAAGGCCTTTTTTTTTTACAGTCTTTTTACCCTTTTACAGTGTGAAATATTTTGTTCACTGTATTTTGCAGGTGAATAAATTGCCCTGAACTACCTTTTATCTTAGGATAAGAGAATTGTTAGAGTTCTCTTATTTTCCTCTCTTTTCAAGTGTTAATCTCAATTTTAGCTTTTTAATCATGTAGAAGCTTGATAGCTTTATTTCATTAACAAGATAACATACAACAGTTATTGTAATATCACAAAAAGACTAAAATGGAATTGGTCACTAAAACTCATACTTTGAGTTTTGACTCTCAAGGAGTCTTTTAACTCTTGTTAACTTTTTTTTTTTAAATAAAATTGTATTTTTTTTTTTTTACTTTATTTTACGTACAAAGTTTGCATACGTTGTTTTTCATACTGGATCATTCCCATTTCTTTCATCCACCCCTCCCTCCACCCATCAAATTGTGTGACCCTATGACTAACAACCCCCTACCCCCACTCATCATTACCTCTCTGCACCTACCTAACTCTTATTACTTTTAACAAGTGTAGCCACACCGGCTTCCCTTTGAATAGGAAGATGAGGAAGAGCTGGTAAAGACAGGCAAGTTGACAAGCTATAGAATTACCTGTAATGTTAAATCTAATTTAGGCTATATAGCAGTCTTAAGCAGTTTAGGATAAGAGCTACAAAATGAAACACATTGCTATCAAATAAACTGCAGCTTATGGTAACCTAAAGGATATCCCTATAGGGTAGAACTATTCCATAGAGTTTCCAAGGAATCAGTCCTCTACATTTTCTTTACAGAAGCAGATGCCACATCTTTTCCCAGAGCATCTGCTGCTGTTATGTGCTGTTGAGTCAAAACAAACTCATAGCTGACCCTCCAAGGGGTTTTCAGAGGCACTAAATCACATGGGAAGTGATTGCCCATCTTTCTCCAAAAGCAGCTTGTGGATTTGAACTTCTGACTTTTGGATTGGTTGGCAGTGTTGCTCCTTACCATTAGTCCCCCAGAGCTTAACAAGGGCACTTAAGTGCAACAGCAAGTGGATTCAAACTGCCATCCTTTCAGGTAGAAGCTTTTTAACCATAGTACCACCAAAACGCCTGGTTTGATGGCCAGCCTTACTATAAATATCAGTAGTTCCAATGAGTAAATTTTATAGTAAAATATAGCAATTTTTAAAAAAATTCCATGTTACACATTAAACAGCTTAATCCTTCTAAAGTCAGATTTTTTAAATTAATATATATTTAATGGAGTAGTTTTTCTTTTGAGGAGAAATAATCTACAGCTAGTGACATCTTATAGAATAAATACAGTTAATTGTTCTGTATAAAAGCACTCTTATTGAAGGAAGGTCTTGTATCTTGGGTTTTTTTATTTAAAAAGACAATGCTTTTATATTTTAGAAGTATCTGCTGAATTGCCTTGAAAAGGGGGAGAATTATTAAAAGTTTATTTAGAAAATGTGTTTATGTAGAAATTTCTTTACTTGAGATAAATCTGTACTAAATGAGTATTGCTATATGTTTTACTTTTCTTAAGAAGTGATAATCCGAGTATGGAATTGACAGGGATGGGCTTCGTTGTTAATAAGCTAAGTTTCCTGTTTTAGAGCATTACGTTTGAATTTCATTATTAAATATTACATGTTTATTTTCTAGGTGCCTAAACCTATGCATCAGCCTGTAGCTTCTTCCTCTTCTCTTCCAAAGGATCCAGTACTGAGGAAAGAAAAACTGCAGGATCTGATGACGCAGATTCAAGGAACTTGTAATTTTATGCAAGTATGAGCCATTTTTTTAAGCTTTATTTTTTTTTAAATAATTTTAAAGAGCATTTACAGAGATTTTGGATTTCCATTCATTCATTGCTGCACTTCTCTCCCTGCCCAGCCCTCCCCGCCCTCCCCAGTCTGAGCCATTTTTAAGAGTGTCTGACATTATATACATGAAGTTTCATTTTTTTATCTGAAGCTTTATGAAGAGCATAAATAATGAGTATGAATCCTAATTCCACTTCCTAATCCTGACGTCTTAGGCAAATTACTTACTTTCTACCTTAATTTTTCAGATCTGAAAAGTGAGAATAATTCTTACTTGGTAAATTTGTTGTAATAACAAGAATTAAACATGTAAAAGATTAAAGTGCTCAAGAACACTTTATTGCTAGTGATCATCTATAGTGTCTCCTCCGACTTATGAAAACCTACTGTATGATTATAATTCTGTTAGGTTTCAACCTATGTATAAACTTAGAAAATATTAATTGCCTTTAAAGAATTTATATTCCAGGAAATTATAAACTTAGGCTGAAACAGTAGTTAAATGTGAAATTTATAGAATGCTTTTAACTAAAATATTACTCTTACATTTGCAATGTTACTGAGACCTCAGATAATCAACTAAGATACATTGTCATATCAAAAAACCTTGAGCTTTGAAATTAGGCCTACTTTTTTGTGTGTGTGTGTGCTCAAGGCCTCAAACCTGTTCCTGAGATGGTTTTGAAATTCGAGTGGAATAGACTTAAGGTCAGATTTTGGTTCCCGTGGATTTAATTTTTTCAACTTCAGCTTGACCTTGCATATGAGTAGTTGGTGGTGTGTCCCATGAAATTAGGCCTACATTTTAATTCCAGTTCTACCACTTACAAGCTTTATTTAGCTTCCAGAATTACCTACTACTGCAGGGTATTAAGGATCAATAAAAGAAGCGGAATTCTCAGTGGAGTGTATAGTTTAAATACTCAGAATGTTATATTTCTGGGAGAGCCAGATAAGGAAATGGATGAAATAGAGTCTTCTCATCACAAAAATATTTAACAGCATGAGTAAGTGGTTGAGATAAAATGATTAGACACTCTTTGTTTTTGCTGAGTGTGATAGATGAGAGGTCAGCCTAGATTAAGAGTAAGCTTCAGGTCAGGATTTTCTTTTCTGAGTTAGACATGAGGATTATTTCTGTAGTTTTAACATTTGACACATCTTTTAATATTTGGCAGTTACTTTAGATTTGGTATTTTACTCTCATTGTCTCCTGTAGAAGCTAAGGTTTCAACATCTTGAGATAGTTACACTTAACATCTTAAGATAGAGAACTGTAGCTAATAAGTCATGGGTAGCATCATGAACAACTAATAATAATAGCTTTTAAGTGAATAACTCTTATTTTCTTACTTACTATTTAAAATCTTGTCTGTCAGGAATCTGTTCTGGACTTTGACAAACCGTCAAGTGCAATTCCGTTGTCACAGCCGCCTTCAGTTGCTTCAGCCATCCCAGTCGGTATGTAATCATTCTAAGACAACTTAAAACAAACAACTTTAGGTCTAATAAGTATTTCTTTCACAGATTGTACTACTCAAGATATTTTAAGAATTGAACTATGTCTCTTACTTGAAATATAGCTCTTCTGTTACCAGAGTAATGTGTGAGTAAATTGCCTTTGTTGTTAGGTGCCATTTAGTTGGTCTTGACTCATAGAATGAAAGTTGGCCTGGTCTGTGTGATCTGCCTGTCTCTGCTCTTCTGCACATTGCTGCAGTCACTCTATCACTGACAGTTTTTCTTTCCTTTGGTGATTTTCCACTTTTCCAGTCATAACCGTTTCCAGGCACTGATCCTCCTGATGACAGGCCCACAGTATCTGAGATGGCATCAATTTTTGGCCTTGAAGGAACACTCTGGCTGCATGTCTTCCAAGACGTAATTGTTCTTTTGATAGACCATGTTGTTTTCAGTACTCTTTGCCAACCCCACAGTTCAAAGGCATGATTTCTTCTTTAATTTTCCTTATTCATTGTTCAGCTTTCGCATGTGTATGAAGCATGACAGATACACTTTAAACTGATAGCCTTGCTCTTTAATAGCACTTTCAAGAGATCTTTGCCATCAGATTTGTCAAAGGTAGTATGCCATTTGGTTTCTTGACTGCTGCTTTCATGAGAGTTACTTGTGGTTCTGAGTAAAGTGAAATCTTTGACAATCTTTTTTCTATCATAATATTGCTTATTAGTCCAGATGTGAAGATACTATCTTCAATAGCTGCTTCAAGTCCTTTTCACTTCGCTTCCAGCAAACAGGGTTATGTTACTTGAATATATTGCATGTTGCTGTGGAATTTTTTTCTAAACCTGAGACGACATTCTTCTTCATATAGTTTACCTTCTTAAATTATTTATTCAGTATACAGATAGATAAGGTTTGGTAAAAAGATAAAACCCTAACACCTACCTTTCCTGACTTTAAACCATGTAGTGTTTTTTCTGTTGAAATTGCTTTTTCGTCCATGTTTACCTTCTGCATGAGCACAAGTAAGTGTTGTGGATAATACATTCTTCATAATGTTATCTATAATGTATTATCATCCACACGATCAGTTGCTTTTGTGGGAGAAAGATAGGCAGTCTCTTCTTTAAAATGTTTGGTTTTTAAGATATATTTTAAAATGGAAGATTATCAGTCATACTGGTTTTAAATTCCTGTATTCGTATTTTGTTTTCTAACATTAATTAGAATTGATCATCCCATAAAGATTTGTAACCTCAGGACACCTAATGGAAGACCTCTGTGAGTCAGAGCCAGCTGGGCAGCCAGTGATTCAAATTGCTCTATAACGTTACATTACTTAATTGACCTGTTTGTGTTTTGTAGAAAAATCTCTTTAGCTGTTTTTTGCAATTTTAATGTTTCTTTTTGTTGTTGTTTTTTTTTTTTTTTTTTTTAACAATTCTGACTAGACCTTCATTGAGTCCCCTACACTTTAAATCTAGTGTTGAGACTCTTGGGTTCTTAACTGCAAGTGAAATTACCATGGCAGTATAGTGATTAACACAGTAACTAATGGCTGAGCTTGTATTTAAATTTGATACTTCATGCTTATTAAGCTTTTTGCTTTGTACTAGTTTTTCTTGAGAGGAGAATGAATGACTCAGAGCTATTGTCTAGTTATTGTGGGCAGTTAACATGAGCCAGAAGAATGATGCAGTAATTCCTCGGAAGAAAGAGAAAGAGAGTAATTAACAAATGCACGAGAACTGTTTTGACACAGTGGGTAAAGCAGTTGGCTGCCAACCAAGATGTAGGTGGTTTGAAAATACTGATTGTTCTGCGTGGGAGACATGTGGTGATCTGCTTCCATAGTTTATAGCCTTGGAAAATAGGACGGTGGGCCAGTACTCCTACTATGTGCCACAGAGTTGTACTGAGTTAGAATTGACATTATGGTGGTGGATTTTTTTGGCTTTGACAAAAGTGAGAAACTTTGCAAAGAGGAAACCAAACTGGAAAAAAATTATAAATGTATTTTAATACACATAATTACACAGAGAAAAAGAAATATATCACCCAGTTGAGGCTTAATTTGAAAGTTGTCAAAGTGTATCATTTATTTTGTTTTCATGCTAGCTCAGATCTCATATTCTACATAACTATTAACAGTTATTTTTAAAAATCACAGCTTGAAATTCTGCTTTGGCGCATTTAGCTTTAAAACACTATGTATTACCATTGGAACTAATATTTCACTTTGCTATAAATATGTCTCTGAATCTTTTAAGAGCTCTAAAAGAGAGTAGATGATAAATTTGACACTTCGTGTCTTCTAGTCTATACCTTTTTTTTGTAAAGTATAAATTTTCATTTCTACTCTATTGGCATGCATAAACTTTTATCTCCTTTTAATTGTTTACTATTTATTTCACTCTGTAGCATCTACGGAACAAAATCCACCCAGTCAAAATGACTTTCTTCAAGAGCCATTACAGGTAACATCTCCAGTTTAATTTTTCATTTATTCTTTTCTGTTCATGGAAATGCCTCTTGTTGTGGCAAAAATGATTAGACTTACTGTTTCTAATGTGCCTGATTAAGTTATTAAATCTATTCCCATGATACATGATATTTTTTAGGTTTATATATTTTTTAGATTTAACCCAACAGATCCTAAAAAGTTTTTCTGAAAACATATATATTCTGAAAACATATCCTGAATAATTAATAATTCCTTGTCCAGAGAATGATGATGAGCTATGTAAATAATTTTGTATATTGCTATAGTAAAAGATCTGAGGAAAGAAGTAAATTTTGGTTAACCATTGTTAACCAATTTAGCATTTCAGGAAACTAATTTCCACAGAACATAGAGATAGCAGTGGGCCAGGTAATTGAGAAATGCCGTATTATTACACTTTCATCAATACTAAATCCAAGATCTAGTTTTTTGATCATTTCCTTTAAAAAGAAATTTCTTAGTATTCTTCTGAACACTTAATGATAATTTTATTGCCAGTAGATATATCAGAGTTAAAAATGTTGACCAGGTCGTCTAATGGTTATTGCTTTTCCTCCCAAAAATTTCTGAATAAATGCCTATTGTTTACAGTGTTTTTAATATATAGTTTAATAAAGTGTAGCTCAGTTTTCAAAGTGTATTTGGGGAGTAAGGCATAAAAGTGGGGTTTTTGTTCTGCTTTCCCCCACCCTACACATTGTTTGAGGATGCTCTAGCAACTTAGTGGTAAGGAATTGTGCTTCCAACCCAAAGTACATAGTTCAAATCCACCAATGCTTCATAGGACAAATATGGGCAATCTCCTCCTGTGAGATTTACTGCCTTGAAAAGCCGCTGGAGGGTCAGCTGTGGGTTGGTTCCAACTTGGTGAAACACAACTATCCGTTGCTTGAGCTAACTAAAGCCGTTCAGTCTTTGCAATTAGGGTTCTACATAAGGCTTTCATTGGGAGCTCTGGTGGCCTAGTGGCAAGGAGCTGAGCTGCAATCCCAAAGGTATGTGGTTCGAGGCCACCAGCTGCTCCACAGGAGAAGGATGTGTGATTAACTGTCTCTGAAAACCCACCAGAGAGTCAGCTATGGGTACGCAACAACAGCAGCAACAACATAAGGCTTTCATTGAAAAATTTTTGAAAAGCCATTGGTCTAGTTGAACAGTTTTCAGATAGATACAGGTCTGTGGATGGTTGCATCAGAATCTCTTGAGCATTTTTAAAGTATGTATACTACTAGGTCTCACCTTAGAATTAATGGGTCAGAATATTATGATTTCAGCTCTTTGCAGATCTATTTTAAATAAACTCGCTCGGTAAATTTACAGTCATTGTTGGAACCACTCTTCCAAAACATGTTTATTCACAAATGCTTTGCAAAGAAATACTAATATAAAGGCTCTCTATCTAAAATTGAGAATTATATTAAAGCTTGACTGTCAGGTGAACTGAATTACTTTTAATTTAACATCTGGGAATCTTTTAGTATTAGTTACTTAAGTTCTCACAACAGATGGGCCAGGCCTACTTGCTTACTTGTTTTGAGGAATTGTCTGTTATTTTTATGAGAGGACTAGGAATAAGTCTAAAAGACATTTCAGTCTTATAACAGCTCTATATTTATCTGACATGTTCCAAAAGGTACATTTCTTTTCCTCATAATTTTTTTTTTTAAAAAAGCCTTGGTTCCTTACTCTTCTTTCCAAGAAGCAATGAATCATATCACCCCTTCAGAAAGTCTCTGGTACTGAACTGCTCTGATTTTTGGATACTCTTCATTAGTTTCCAGTTTTTATTGCTTGGGCTTCTATGACCCATATAGAAGCATTTAGATAATATTAGGAGTGGTTTCATAGATACTTCAGACTTTTCAGATGCTAAAGTTTTGTGATTGTCCTTCAGTTATCCAGTAATACCTGGTGGGCCATAGAATTTCTTTCTAGATACTTGCTGGATTCCTTATTGGTCACAGCCTTATTTTTTATTTTGTTTTCTCCAAATTTTATTTTAAGCTATACAGTCTAGCTTTAACTTTTTGTTAGAATTTTGACCTATTTTGATTTATAGGAAGTTTCTTGCATATACTTCTACATGACTTCTTTTAATAAGACTCTGACTGCTTGAGTAAAAACATATTTACCAGCAGAGAGCTGTGCCCAGAGGTTTACATGTGCCCTGAGCTTATCTGCCAGAGAACTATTAACTATTGCCAGGATGAAAATCTGGACCCAGGTTTCTTTGGCCAGTGTGATCTTCTGGGAAATAAGGGCAAGCTCCTGTGTGTTTGATAACCTCAGAATCCCTATGGAGGGTCAGCTGTGAGTCACTTCCAGCTAAACAGTGAGTTTGAGATTTGGCAAATTACTTAACGTTTCTTTGTTTATGCCTCTATGTCAGTAAAATAGGAATCATGGTCCTCATAGGCTTACTTTGAAAATTACACATTACGATATGTGTGAAGTGTTTAGCATAGTGCATGGCACTCATTTTGTTGTTTGGCGCTATCACGGAAACCCTATGAACAACAGTTGTGAACCTTGCCATATCCTGCATCATTGTCGTGATATCCGTCTTGCTCAAGTCTGTCATTGGCAGTCACTAACTATGCCTGACACTATTTACTACTGCTTAGTATGAATAGCCTATTAATAAACTAGGGAGCTCTGATGGTGTAGTTTCTAGAGTGTTACATTGCTAATCAAAAGGCTGCATCTCCATTTACTATCTGTTCAATGGGGAAAATAAAGAAGCAGTTAGGATTTACAGTCTTGGAAATCCGTTAGAGAGTTACCATGAGTCAGAGCCACCTCAATGGCAGTGAATGTATGAATGCTGCAAGGAATGTAAAAGAAACTGAATCTACCCTTTCCTCCAATTTTTCAGTTATTATTCATTCACTCATACACAGTTTCCTCCATCCTCCTCCCATAATTCCCCTTGTAAGGCTATTAATTGTCATGCACATGGTTTGTAGTTATCCATTCCTTTCAGAAGAACATTCTGAAAATGTCTTTTACAGTATTTTAAATCTTTCTGTCTAGGGTACTACTTCTCCAGTTCCTTGTAGCTCAAATGCTTGTTTGGTCACTGCTGATCAGACTTCTGGATCTGAAACGGAGTTTGTGACCTCAGGAACTCCTGAGGTAATAAGAGACCAATTGTCTTAATTTTCTTTCTGTCTTAAAGAATAGTAGAACTGGTTTATCTTATGAATTAGAGATGAATGTTTTAACATTTCTATTTTACTAATATTTTTCTTTCTATAGATATTATGATACTGGAATTTATACAAGTGAATTAATTGTAGGTTTGCTATATTTATTGATTTATTGCCTTATTAGCTAATACAGATATAGCAAAATTACTAAAATAAAAAAATGAAAAATTCAGGGTGGAGTATACCAAGTATCTCTCCATATTTACAGTGAAGCTATTTTAAGGAGAAAAATACTTCTCCATAAAAAATTAGGGCTAAATAGATTTTGTTCTTATTTTTTAAAAGAATTGTATTTTAGGAGCTCTGGTGGCCTAGTGGCAAGATGCTGCACTTCAATTCCAGAGGTACGTGGTTCGAATCCACCAGATGCTCTGCTGGAGAAGGAGGGGCAATCTCCTTCTGTACCAGTCAGATCCGATTTGACAGTATACACACACAAAATAATAAGAAATTTAAAAAAAAAAGAATTTTATTTTAGATGAAAGTTTAATAGGAAATTAATGGTGACCATTTGGTCTCATACAGTTAATTGGTTTAGGAAGAGCATTATTCATAGTTGATAGTATTTATTTTATGAATCTCTTTATTATTTGGTTAAAAAAGGACCTACAGAAATAGTTCCAGTTCCAAGTTCAGAGATTAGGGATTAGTTTTGGGGTTCCTCTAGTGTGTCAATCCAGTAGGTTTAGCCTTTTTTTTATTTTTAATTTTGTTCTACATCATTCCCTCAATTTATCAGGCCTTTTCTTATATTCCTGGTCAGAGTGATTAGTTCAATATGGTTTATAATTTTAAATTTAGCACTGACTCAGTAGAATAAGTTACACACAAATACATATATGTAAGGAAAAGCTCTTTGTTTACATTCTGGTGGTTAAGAATGTGTTTTTATTATAAAAAATATTAGTGAGGTTTAGCAACTTTTAGGGGGTTTTCTCCCTCTCCATAACAATTACATAACAATATTTATTCATTATAGAAAATAAGAAAATACAAACATTAGGCTTTTTAAAATGATGTTGACTTAGTCTAAGATAAAATTACTTGGTTCTTATTTTAAGAAGAGGAAGAAGTGTTTTTTACCAAAGGACACACAGCTGTCTGCTTTATAATCTGATTTGGATTTATCTTTCAGGTCTTTTTAAACCTGAGAATTTGTAATCATACTTTTAAGTAAAGGTTATTTAAATTAGATTAAGTTTAGTTTACTTTTTTTAGAATTTACAAGTAAGATTTTTTAAATGGAGAAACATTAACACTTAACAACTAATGTGAGATTTTCTTAAACCTAGTTTTGTTGTATAATTTTTGAAGTAATGTTAGACCCTTAACTGAAAAATACCATTTCAGGGTTGAAAAAGGATTAGTTACTCATAAAAGCTTCTCATCTGTTGGACTGATTAGTAAGACTTTCACTTAGTCAGCAAGCTGTGCAAAGCAAATACGAGTGTGCATCCTCAGCAAGTGAGATTTGAAATTGTAAGCAAAAGCTATTCTTTTGCATTCCTGTGTCCAGATGTCATCCTATAGAACTTGCTGACTTATTTCCGTCTGGGGTTTAGTGTGAGCTAACGGCTTGTTACACTGCAGGTGATTTGCTGACATGGCTTTTGTCTTCTCCAGGCAGCAGCTCCTCAAAGCAAGCAGACATCTTCATTAGCATCTCCAAATCCTCCCTTGTCCCTGAGCTCTGAACAGGGATTCCAGTCACCTCCAGCAAGTAGTAGTTCAGTAACCATTAACACAGCACCCTTTCAAGCCATGCAGACAGTGAGTATGAATTATGAATCATTATGGTTCACTTTTTCTTTTAAATGACCAACATTTTTCAGTTACTATGTCAAAAATTTGACTTTTTAATTATACATTTATTTGTCTTGGTATATTTATATTTGTCAAAGAGAAATATTGTTTGTGGCAGAAGAATATTTAGTCCACACCCTGTCTACTTTTAAATGAGCATTTATCACAACATTGTTCCCCCTCTGGAAATGAGGGAAAGCTTGGGTCTCAAATAATTAAAATGCATAGGTGAGGAAAACAATTTTCTAGAAATAACATAATGTACTAATCATTACTAATACCTTAGCAGCGGTGCTGCGTAATACCAGCAACCTGAAAAACAAGACCAGCACTAAAGTTTTTTTTAAAAAATCATTGTTGAAATTTTACTTCATTTGTTCATGGTCTCATACTGGGTCTTGGAGAATTGTTTTGACTTGTTTCGTGTTTGGAATTACTTATTCCCCTACAGTTAATGTTTTAAGACATTTTCTAAAGTGACAGCTAGATTTGCCTGCCTTTTTAAATACATAATAATGTAAAATAGGCCATTAAAAAACCAAAAACTTTTAAAATAAATACTTTTCCTTGATGGTGCTTGATGTCTTTCTCTAGGTACTTTGAACTGATGGGGGTAGGTGAAGTCAGAAGAGTAGTTATGGCAAGCAGGCTCAGTGTAGGGGAGATAGGCTGGTGCATTTAGACACCTGAAATTACTCACTTTATCCCTTTATTGGTGGCCAGTTAGAACATCTTCATTTCCTTAACTTTTTCTCTTTCCCTATCTGTTCATATATATACTGTATTGCCAAGTTTATTTTACTAACTTGAAAATCCATAGTTAAAATAATAATTAATATATTATAGATAGAAACTGAAACTCCTTTACCTGACACCCAGTACCTTTTGAAGGTTGGTATAACCTGACAGACTAGTCTCTCAAAGACTTGTCTCTCTGCAGTTTTGTCACAATGCTTATTTTGCTCAAATAAATCCCTTCTCTTCTTGTTTGACTCCTATCAAGTTGTTTCTTTTTTTTTTTAAATTCAAGTTGGTTCTTATTTATTCATTCAGTAGATAGTTATGCAGCCAAGCAGTATTCTTAATTCCTTGTAATCCAACAAGAAAATAAAAACTTTTACAGTTGGTATTCTTAAGATTTTAATGTGGAAGTGAGAGGGCTTCAGAGACAAATATATATGCACGCGCGCGTGTGTGTGTGTGTGTTTATGTGTAAAAATGTTAAGTAGTTTTATGTGATGTATAGAAGAATGTAGCAGGATAAGAGAATAATAGGCATACTAGTGAGCTCGGGTGGTAAAGAATTGTGCTGCTAACTCCAAGAAGAGCAATTAAAATCCACCAGCTGCTCCACGGGAGAAATATGAGCATTCTCCTCTTGTGTGATTTACTGGGTCTGAAAACCCATGCAAGGGTCAGCTGTGGGTCATTTCTGACTTGATGGCACACAACAACAACATTTTGTGAATAGGTTGGACAATAAACAGTAATTTATTATATTCTCTATTTTGGTTTTGAGAAAGGACTGTTCTATATTGCTTTCAGTCTTAGTAAGTACTATTATAATATACTAGCAGAAAATTAACTTTTGCTCTAGGGTTTAAATTCCTATTAAGAATCAAATAGACATTATTTAATGTTGGAGGATTTATCTGAATATCACTTTTAACCATTTCTCATGAGATTTCACAATGATTCTCGTGTACCTTGATCCTTTAGGTATTTAATGTTAATGCACCTCTCCCTCCACGGAAAGACCAAGAACTAAAAGAACCCTCTTATTCACCTGGCTACAATCAAAATTTTACTACAGCAAGTACACAGACACCACCGCAGTGCCAACTGCCAGCCATACACGTAGAACAAACTGTCCTTTCTCAAGAGATTGGTAAGATTTTTGCATATGACATTTTGAAGATTTTGATGACAGTTCAATGAATGGAAAGCAATTTTGTACTGATACTGTAGACATTATTTCCTGACTAGTAGGTTTTACCTCATCATGTGGTTTTTAAAACAGTGCAACAATGAATGAATGAGAACCCAAAATCTCTGTAAATGTTCATTAAAACTAATAAAATTTAATAATAATTTAAAAAAAGAAAAATAATTTAATGCCTTTTATTCAGTTAAGTTCACCTCTTTTAAAAAACAAACCGTTTTATTGTGTCCTAGTGCTAAGTTTACACAGCAAAGTAGTTTTCTATTCAGTAATTTATACAAAAAAGTCATGTTTCATGACGCTGGTTTCTGTCCCCACAGTATGGTAGCACTCTTTCTGTTTCCACTCTGGCTTCCCCTTGCCTTTGCATCTTTGCTTTGGGGCAAATATTGTTCTCTTGTTTTAGGGTAGTTGATTGTTCTAAGGAGCACATGTCTCATAGGAGTTATTATTTATTTATAGGCTGTTTTCACCTATTAATTTTAACGTCTGTAGAGGTAGACCTTTGATGGCTGATTCAACCTTAAAGTAGGCTTGCATTTTTAATGTAATTGCTTTGATTACCTTAGACAGTGATTTAGGATAATACTTACTTCTTACTTTAAGAAGCCTTTTAGATTTTTAGGTGTTGGCATTTCAGAACCCTACAGAGTTTTGGGATAACATCAAAGAAAACATGAAGAAAGCAAGAGATCATTAAAAGAAAAGACCAAAATGTCAGAAGAAGCTCTGAAATTTGCTTTAGAATGTAGAGTAACATTCTTTCTCTCAAAAAAAGGAAAAGAGATGAAATAAAAAGAGCCAAACAGGAAATTTCAAAGGGAAGCTTGAGAAGATAAAGAATTATCATGAAATATGCAAAGAGATTGAGTTAGAAAATCAAAAGAGAGGGTTCCAGTTTTTCCACAACCTCACCAGCATTTGTTGCTTGCTGTTTTGTTAAATTTTGCTATTCTTACTGGGGTAAGATGATACCTTGTTGTTTTGATTTGCATCTCTCTTAGAGCTAGGGATTTTGAATGTTTCTTCATGTGTTTGTTCGGCATCTGAATGTCTTCTTTGATGAAGTTCATATCCTGTGCCCATTTTGCAATTAGGTTATTTACCTTTATCTTGTTGTGGTGCTCAAGTATTTTATAAATTCTAGAAATAAGTCCCTTATCTGACATTCATTACCAAATATTTTTTCCCAGTCTGTGGCTTCCCTTTTTACCGTGTTGGAGTTTTTGGATCTTCATAGGGATTTTATTCTTAGAAGGTCTCATTCATCTCTGTTGGTTGGAGTGTAAAATGGTGCAACCACTAGGGAAGGCAGTATGGCGTTTTCTCAAAAAATTGGAAATAGAAATGCCATTTGACCCAGCACTTCCACTACGGGGACTATATACTAAAGAAACCAGAACTTCCACCCATTCAGATATATACACATCCATGTTTATTGCTGTATTGTTCATAATAGCAAAGAGCTAGAAACAACCCAAGTGCCCAGCAACAAACAAGTGGCTAGAGAAGCTTTGGTATGTACACACAATGGAATACTATGCTGCATTGAAAAACAAGGAACTTAAGAATTATTATACAAAATTAGTGACCCTGGAGGATGTTTTGCTGAATGAAATACCTCAGTCACAAAAGGACAAATACTGCATAAGGCCACTGTTGTAAAGCCGGACTGACATCAGGTTTGGGTGGAAACTAAGAAAAGGGGCTATAAATAATGTATACAGCATTGAAACAGATGAGGGAGAAAACTGTTTAGGAGGAATATATGAATAGATATTATTGTCATGGGAAAAAAAAGAAAATCAAAAGAGAACACACTTGGCATTTCTCAGACTGAACTGAAGGAAGAATTCAGACTTTAAGTTGTAATACCAGGATGGGCAAAATATTGAATGATTTAGAAAGCATCAAAAGATGGAAGGAGGTAGCATATGATCAAGAACTCATGGTACTGAGGGAAGTCTAAGATGCACTGAGAGCATTGTTGAAAAATAAATTCTAGGAGTTGATGAAATACCAACCCAACAAAGATATTTCAATAAATTGGTTTAGTGGTGAACATACTCATTTGAGTGTACCAAGAAATTTGGAAGACAGCTGGTTGGCCAAATGACTGACAGAGATCCATATTTGTGATCATTACAAAGAAGGGTGACACCACAGGATGTGGGGATATAAAATAATATCATAAATAGAACATGCAAGTAAAATGTTGGAGATAATTAAAAAATGCTTGTAGCAGTGCATGGATAGAGAGCTGCCAGAAATTCAAGCTGAGTTCGGAAATGTGAAGGGAAATCTTTGCTGATGTCAGGGTAATCTTGGCTAAAAGAAGAGACTACCAGAAAGGTGTTAGTAATATGTTTTGTTGACTTTGAAAAGGCATTTTATTGTGTGTATCACAACAAATTATGGATAACAATGAGAAGAAATGAGAAGAATGGGAAGTCAGAACACTTCATTATTTTATGCAGAGCCAGTACATAGACCAAGAAGCAGTCCTCACAGAACAAGGGGCTACTGTTTGGTTAAAAATCATGGTTATGTCCCTTCATTATACTTAATTGGTCTGTATGGGATGTATTTTCACTTTTTCTGTTAAATGCTTATCTGTTGGATGCTTCTCTAAATCTGAACATTAAGATTGACACACATTAGGAAGAAGGATTAGCCATTCACTTCCAAAATAGCAGGCCTCTGAAAACCCTGTGTACAACAGAACACACGTAGAATGACAGAAAGGGCAACTGAGTATGGAAATAACAAAGGAAGAGGAACAACTGTAAGCAGGCACTAGTGATTGGACTGCGGCAATCGGAATGAGTGTGTTGGAGACAGTGAGATTGGCACAGGACAGAGCAAAGTTTGGAGCTGTTGCACATAGGGTCGCTATGAGTCACAAGCGACTCGGTGGCACATAAGAACAACAACATGCTGAGCAAAGAAGCAGAGAAGCTAAACTATAGGAGAAGAACCAAGCATCAGAATTTGAGTAAGATGAATGGCCCCTGATATGTAGAGGAAAAACCTGGCATGCTGAATGCAAAGAAGACTTTATACATTTATTGATGAAAATCAGAGACTACAGCCTTGTATGGGTTACATCTGACTATAAAACAAAAATCCTCAAACTAGACCAACAAGGAACATCATGAAAGTGAAGAAACAATTGAATTTATCCAGGATTTAATTTAATTGTATATGCAACCCATGTCCATGGAAGCAGCAGTCAAGAAATTAAATGACATGTATTGCATTGGAGAAATTGTCTGCAAAAGACCTATCTTTAATAGTGTTGAAAAAAAAGTGTTGGAAAATAATAATGTTATTTTTGAGGACTAAGGTGATGTGCCTGACCCAAGCTAGGGTATTTTCAGTTGCCTTATGTGCATGTAAAAGCTTAGGATAATGAATTGATAGAGCAATGAACAGAGGAAATCAAAGACAAATTGATGCCTTTGAATTGTAGTGCTGGTGGAGAATATTGAATATACCATACACTGCCAGAAAGAACAAACAAATCTGTCTTGTAAGAAGTAAAACCAGAATGCTCCTTAGGACCAAGCTGGTGAGACTTTGTCTTGGGCTTTTTGAACTTGTTATTAGAAAGGGTCAATCCCTGGAGAAGGACATCATGCTTCGTAGAGAGTTAATAAGAGGAAGATCCTTAATTAGATGTCTTGACACAGTGGCTTTAACAGTTTTCTCGGATGTGATGATTGTGAGGATGGTGCAAGACTGGGCTGTGTTTTGTTCTGTTGTATTTAGCGATGGATGACTGTGAGTCAGAACCAACTTGATGACACATCTAGAAACAAGATGGAATACTCTAAAACATAGTATGAGTAAATGAATTGAGCAGAGTAACTTCAAATCCTCAGATGTGGCTACAGATGACCTTTATCTCTGCTCACCTGATAGGACAGGTGATTTACATAAAATATATTTTTGTCATGTGATTTCAATTTATAATGTCAATTAGAATTCATTTCCTTTGATTCCCAGCTCTGTAACATATTTAGCTTGGAGTTTTTTTTTTTTTTTTCTTTAGAAAATGTCATTAAAGGTTTTAAGTATAAAAGAGTATTGAATGTTTATTACCATTTAAATTTTGGATTCTCATATTGTTTCCTTAAGCAGCAAATTACCACCCTGATGGAACTATTCAAGTAAGCAATGGTAGCTTTGCCTTTTACCCAGCACAGACGAATGTATTTCCCAGACCCACTCAGGCATTTGTCAACAACCGGGGATCCGTTAGAGGATGCACGCGTGGTGGGAGACTACTGATCAACTCCTATCGGTCCCCTGGTGGTTATAAAGGTATGTTGGAAATAATATATAATTACTCTATTTTCATTATATAGGTGCCTGATTTCAAACTGTTTTTAGTTTATGTTTTTCCCTTTGCCTTTGTCATTTAAAATATCAATACTAGTTAGAATTCCCTTTTTTTTAAAAACTGGAAAAGCTGTTATTTCTGGGAATCTGTTGCAAGTGAATGAACCTGTGAGAGAAGGAAGAATTCCCTTTTTGTAAAGAAACTTGTTGATCCAGTGACTTACTGAAGTATAATAGTTGGCCCATCTTGATTTTCCAAGGGATGAATTTTGGTTTTTATTTATTTGTATAATTAAGTCTTTTTATTATTAACTGTGCTCAGAATGTCATAATTAATTTGTTGTGTTGTTGATTGCCTTCGAGTTGAGCACAACTCATAGCAACCTTATGAACAAAAGGCCTGAAACTTTTCTATAACTATCGACATTTATCAAAGTTCATAGTTTCCAGAGGCATGTTGTTTAGGAAGAGGATGCCACTCTTGCTTCCAAATAATTAATTTATGTACTGCTAAAGCAAGTATAGAATGTGTCTTCTGTCACCGATTAAAACACAAGTTGAGAGAATATAATCATTATGTTCTCTTAAGTTTTAGATACTCGTTCTAAGCATTGTACTTGCTGGTTGGTATTAACAGAAATAGTCTAGACAAAGCTATAGTTACCTGTTTGTCCTACTAACACCTCTGTATCCCTCACCTACATTTCCAGCAGTAGTAAATTTCTAAAACTAGCCAATTTAAACAATGATATCATCTAATTGTTAGTTTTACTGTAAAGCTACATTTAAGGATAGCATGATGGAATCAGTTGAACATATAAAGCTTTGGTAGAATTAGACTGTTAAAAGTTTCAGTATAATTTTGCTTAAATTGTTTATTTGTTAGGTTTTGATACATATAGAGGACCTCCTTCAATTGCAAATGGAAATTATAGCCAACTACAGTTCCAAGCTAGAGAATATGCTGGAACATCTTATTCCCAAAGGGTAAGAGTAGTTGTCATAATTCAGTTGGTTAAACCCTTAATGTATCAACATTTGTTTGCAGAAGTGCATTGCTAGTTTTACCATTACTTGTAAGTGTCCTATGGAGAATTCTCTTGGAAGCTTTTCCCATAACCTTAGGGGAATTAATGATTGCTACTAGTTATATGGAATTTAGTAGGTAGTAAGGGACTTTACCAGTTGTGTTGTTTGCATTAACTCACTCGTCTACTCTGAAAAAGAAATTGGATTCAGAAAGTAAAGTCATTCAGCAAGTGAATGTCTCATCAAGGTGCTAAGTTCAGATTCTTCTGGGATTAGAACTTGAGTTCTTAACTTTAACCCAGCTTTTCAAAATATCAAATACAACAAAGTCCTTTTAAATCTAATTTTTATGTGTCTGTTTATTCCTATTTAAATAGCTCAGCAGAATTCTTCATGTTTAGTAAAAGTCTGATAAGTGAATGTTAGACATTTCACCTTTACAAACTTCAGAAATGTCTGTTATTGTTGTTATGTGCTGTTGAATCAGAACCAAGTCATAGCTGATGCTCTTGAGCTTTTTAGAAGCTGTACATTTCATGGAAAGAGATTACCCATATTTTTCCCACAGAGGAGATGATGGATTTGAACTACTTGCCTTTGAGTTAATAGTGCAACTCCTTATTCACTAGACCACTAGACCTCTGTCACTGGACATATATAAATACTAGTAATATAAATATACTAGATAGCATTTTGAATTTTTAAGTTTAACCAGTTTTTAAATATGACCATGATGAGTGTAAATATGTACTGAGTTCTATAGATAATAGATAAGTATCTGTACTTGAAGAACTTAATGTTGTCATAATGACCTCTTTAATTTCATCACTTCTCTTACTGTGAGACGTTGAGCATACTATTTAAACTTTTGGAGCTATAATCCATCGGATAGACATGGACCGACTCTAAGAGTAACTCCTCTAATTTGGAGGCTTTGTATGGATTGCTTTAAATCAGAGGATTAAATGAGCTTAAACACTTAACATACAGTGCCACACGTTCATCAAATAAGCAAACCTAGCTGTTTTTATCTTTTTAGCGACTCTGCATACTACTTTTGCCTTTGTTTTTCTTGGAGTTTGGCAATATCTGTGTCTCTGCTTACTGAAGAAGGCTAGATAATGAACTAAGAGGACTTTATTCTTACAAGTTTGTCATCTAACAATCTTGATTATTAACTAATTTTAGTACTAGTGCGTTATTGTCATAGGAAGCATTGTTTTGATGCTAAGATAAACGTTAAGTGTTTGTTTTAGGAAAATTTCCAGCAGTGTTATAAGCGAGGAGTAGCATCTGGTGGTCCTCGGGTGAATTCAAGAGGTAAGTGTATTTACCCAAGTTGTTTATGTATCTCAGCCTTTGTGCATCCTCTGTCAAGTTCTTGTCAAACCACTGTGCTTTCAGCATTAGTCTAATTAAGGTTTATTTGTTTACATGTGATGCTGAAGAACTGTGGGAGATCTTGGAATACTACAAAGGCGAGATCTTAGAATACCACAAAGGCTGTGGAAATCATTTGGCAATTTAGTTAGACATATATGTATGTTGTTGGCTTTTTTAATTTAAAAAAAAAAAGCTTAACACTAGATGTACAAAGAGCAAGAGCCTCGTGGGGAGCACCGTATCTGACCTTTCCCAACTTTATGGGGGAGAATTGTCCCCATCCACAGCATCAGTAACACAGAACCAACTCCCATGAGGTCAGATACGTCTCCCTGCTTCCATGCCTCTCTCCACTCATCTCAACACCAATCTTACTGCTTTTGTAGGTCCAGAATCCATTGCGATAGATCATAGACCACATAGAGCCATATCAGGGAGGTAAAAAGGTTATAATCCAGATTAATAAAAGAATGCAGTCAAGACAGCTCCCGAAATGTGTATGCAGGCACCTCAGCATGAGCTTCATGACTCCAAGTGTTCCCAAGTTCTCAGTCCTGCCAATAATGGCTCCCTTACACCCAAGGTCTCATCTCATCTCACATCAGTTCTCCAGTTCAGCCATGGTGGTGGCTGCTGTCTTGAAGCATGCCCTGCATTTCACCACCTTGGGGCAGGTTTCTCTTTAGCTGGGGGAAGAATTCCTATCCTCTGCAGCTGAAGCTGTTTTCTTTTGTAGATAGTCGAGAGTGGCCCTTGTGGAATCTTAGGTAGCTGGTCCCTTTGTAGATAAGCCAGCATGCCTCAATCACATAGTCCTGCCCCTCCACATAGTCACCCATGCTAGAAAATCCATACTGAGAGACAGACTCCACATTATAGTATAATTTAACTTTTGTAGATACCATTTTTCAGAGTCCCTGGGTGGTGTAATCAGCTAATGTTCTTTGCTGGTTATCTAAAGTTTAAAAATTCAGGTCCACCCAGAGGCACCTCAGAAGAAAGATCTGGTGATCTACATCTGTGACATTAGATATTAAAGACTTAGATATTAGGTACAAAAGACATTTCTACTCGGAAACACATGAAGTCACCATGAATAGGTGTGAACTTAATAATAACTGGTTTTGAGATATATTTTTCATGTTATATTTCTGAATGATTGTAATAAAAGATCATTCTAAAGATTCTAAAAAGATGAGAACATCTCCTCCTATTACATGCAATGTACAACCTCAGAAACCCAGTGGAAGGTCTTTTTGAGTTCTGATTGTGGGACTTGAAGGCAGAGGGTTTGTGGGTTGGTTTGGGTTTTTTGTTTTCCCTTTTGGATTCTAGATACTCCAGAGTCCTGGTGGTGCAGTAGTTAAGCTTAGGACTGCTAGCCAAAAAGATCGGTGATTTGAGCTTACCACCTGCTCCACTGGGGAAAGATGTGGCATGTGTAGTGGTTTTACTCTGCCTGTTTAAGGTTGCTTATGATTGGAGAAGAACTTGGTGGCAAAAGGTGATTTTTAACAAGTCTAAATAACTCTAGTGTTACTGTATTGATAGATCTGAAAAAGCTGCAGTTAAGACACAATTATTAAACAAGATTTTTTTCAATACTTTTAAAATGTAAGAAGACTACATTTAAAAAATCCAGTAGAATTGAGAAAATCAAGAATTACTGAGAAAAACTTTGCCACAGGAAAAACGTTACTTTTTTTTTCTTTTTGGAAAAAGTAGCCCGTATTTACCGAGCATTATTTGTCACTTAAAACAGTAACATTTCATCATGAATATTAACTTGAAAATAAAGAACAAGTTTCATCTTGGGGCCCAATGCCATAATAAAAATATCTCTGAATGGCTAATGTCTGATAGTTCTAAACATTGATTCTTTTATGTAGTCTCATTTTTCTTGACTCCTTCATCAGGTCTTTTGAGTAGAAGAGTGGTTACTGAAAACCTAAGAACTGATTGAAAATTATAAAAGAAAGATAAAGGAGTTTTTTAATCTGAGTTTTAGACTTTGCAAGCCATAGCTTGTGTTGTTATCGAATCTTTAGAGGGCTTTATTTTTTAATTTTTAGAAAGAAAAATGAGACTTTAGAACACTAATATAAAAGCCTATTGCAGAAAAATCTAGAAAAACAAGCCATACTTTATTGCTCTGTTATTGGAATTTACTGTAAAATGTATTTTTATGTGTTTCAGTAGCCGACTAATGTTAAATATTGTGTTCAAAGCTAACTACTTCATTATGAGAAACTCACTGTTGCTAATAAAACAGCAGGGTGGAGTGATTCTTCTCAGGTGAGCAGCCCAGAAAGAGACAACGAAACCTTTAACAGTGGTGACTCTGGACAAGGAGATTCCCGTAGCATGACCCCTGTGGATGTACCAGTGACAAATCCAGCAGCCACCATACTGCCAGTACATGTCTATCCCCTGCCTCAGCAGATGCGAGTTGCCTTCTCAGCAGCCAGAACCTCTAATCTGGCCCCTGGAACTTTAGACCAACCTATTGTGTTTGATCTTCTTCTGAACAACTTGGGAGAAACTTTTGATCTTCAGCTTGGTCGATTTAATTGCCCGGTGAATGGCACATATGTTTTCATTTTTCACATGCTAAAGTTGGCAGTGAATGTCCCACTGTATGTCAACCTCATGAAGAATGAAGAAGTCTTGGTCTCTGCATATGCCAACGATGGTGCTCCAGACCATGAAACTGCTAGCAACCATGCAATTCTTCAGCTTTTTCAGGGAGATCAAATATGGTTACGTTTGCACAGGGGTGCAATTTATGGAAGTAGCTGGAAATATTCTACATTTTCAGGCTATCTTCTTTATCAAGATTGAAAGTCTGTATAGAATTGACAATAAAAGGAAAGTAATTGTTCTCACTGGTGGATTAAGAAAAAGTAGTCTTTGTTCTCATGACTGATTGGTTTAGAAAAAATGTTTTCATGCATAAGAAAGGAGGAGGGCCTTACTATTTTTTTTTTCCTCCCCAAGGTTAAACATTTCAAGTTGAATGATAATTAGCACTAATCTGGCACCTTAAAATTGTGATGTAGCCTTGCTAGTCAAGCTGTGAATGTATATTGTTTGCACTTAATTCTTTAATTGTATTAATGTTCTACTTACTAAACTGCCTCAAGTTCAGGCAAGTTATAATGCCTTGTTGTGCCTCAATAATAATAAAAAAATTATGTGCACCCTCAGTGTTCTGACTTGATTACACATTTAGAGATGATAATGAACCTAACTTTCATTATTACTAATAGCTCTTGAGTGGGTTCTCACGGGTTCACTGACAAGGTCAGTGAATCTGAATTTTTGTTTTCTACTTTCCAGTATATAGTCAGGGAGATAGTGTGTGGGTCATACTAGTTAGTGGTCCATCATCATTCAGGCTTATGCTTTCTAGTGGATTCTCAGTTTGAGACAAAATTATTAGTTATCAGAAAATTTAGTCTCTCTCATCAGTACTATGTGTGTATGTGGTTTCTACCACTTGATAAATGATCTTGCACAAACTTCTAAGCTCTGTATTCTTTAAGCCTATTTTTCTAAATGTCAAATGAAGATAATAAACCAACCTCATAGGGTGTTTGTGCAGCTAAATTAATTCTGTACCAGAAAGAATCAATATAATGCTTAATATACAGGTATTTGATAATTGTTTTGTCATCTACAAAACTTTGGGTTTTATGTATGTGTACATAATATCTTTTTAAAAAAATATTTTTGTATATAACTGTCTTAAACAGGATAGCATACATTGCCAGAATTCAGGATTTGTTATTTGTAGTATTTTATCACAGTTGGCTTCTTACACTTGTCTATATCTCTCCTACTTATTTGCTACATTGATGAATAAGAATATTTTACTTCCCAATTTAAAGAATTCTTTTTATTATCCTTGAAAGGTTCCAAAGCAAAATTTTTATTTAAACATTCATATACATTTTGTTTTACAACATTAATTTTAGTATCTATACTTTTTTTACTTCCTCTCTCAAATTCTAATTTCCAGTAATCATTCTGTACCTCTTTGTGTCTTCCTTTTTTTTAGTG
>NW_006399907.1:7210823-7219057 GCF_000299155.1 Elephantulus edwardii | reverse complement strand
TTTATGTAATGAAGTTTATAGTCCTTGGTTTTAGTCCTAGGTCCATGATCCACCTTGAGTTGGTTTTTGTGTATGGAGTGAGGTGTGGGTTTTGCTTGAGTCTTTTGCAGATATTTTTCCAATTTCATTCTCCCTCCTGTTCTGGATTCATACATATTATGAAGTGTTTTTCAAAATTCTTTTTAGTGTTACATTCATTTGTGAATATATCACAGTGTAATTTTGAAAATTATATGGTTTTATTACAGTATTCATGTATATATCAAGAGTTTGAGAAGGGCATCTTTGCCTTTCAGCTGAAGCAGAAGTTGACTCAAGTTTTTACCTAATCCAGGAAGATGATATAAGAGCATTACATTATGATAGTCAATATTTTTGAGCTAGTGGATGAGTTCAATTCAACCCTGAAGCCTTGTTTAATTCTTTATGATACACTAGATGTTAGTGATTCACTAATTAGGTATTGGCAGTTATTTTGTGTTGATTGTGAAACAAAGCAAGCTGTAATTGTTTACAATCTGAATCTCTTCTCCATCTATCATGATGCTGCCAGTTGGCACAGTGGCCGGAATATTTTTTTCTTTTTTTTTAAATTTTTTATTATTTGTGTGTATGTGTGTTATACCGTCAAATCAGATTTGACTGGTACAGGAGGAGATTGTTCCTCCTTCTCCCGCAAAGCATTTGGTGAATTTGAACCGCACATCTCTGGGATTACAGTGCAGCTTCTTGCCACTGGGCCACCAAAGCTCGCCATGTTTTCTTAATATTGAGCTTTAGTCCACATTGGAGACTGCAGTCCTTGACCTTCTGCAGCAGACATCTCAGGTCCTCCTCAGTAGCAAGCAAGGTTGTGTCATCTGCATAATGCAGGTTGTTGATGAGTTTTCCTCCAATCCTGATGCTACATTCTTCCTCATAAAGTCCAGCCTCCCAAATTATCTGTTCTGCATATAGACTGAAAAGGTGTGGAGATAGGATGCATCCCTGATGCACACCTTTCCTGATCCTGAATTATGTGGTGTTTCCCTGCTCTGTTCTGACTGCTGCTTCCTGGTTCAAGTATAGGTTTCACAGAAGCAAAATTAAGTGTTCTGAGATTCCCATTCTTCCCAAGTGTAGCCACAATTTGTTGTGATCCACACAGTCTTTGCATAGTCAATGAAACATGATTCCTCTGGTACTCTCTGCTTTTGGCTAAGATCAAATTAATGTTAGCTATAATGTCCCTAGTGGCAATACTTATAGAAAGACTTCAGGTCTTTTGTTCATAGGGTCATTATGGGTCGTCATCAACTCGATGGCAATTAACAACAACAACAACGTCCCTAGTGCCACACAGCTTGCACAGCTTGTACATCTGGCAGTACTCTGTTAATGTACTGTTCCAGTTGTTTTTGGATAATCTTCAGCAGGATTTTACTTGCTATAGTAGTCATGCTATTGTTTGATAAGTTCCATACACTGTTGGATCGCCTTTTTTTTTTTTAAGGACTAAATACAGATCTCCTCCTGTCAGTTGGTCAGGTAGTTGTCCTTCAGATTTCTTGGCACAACTGGCTGAACATGTCTGGGGCAGCATCTGTTTGTTGAAATATACCAATTGGTATGCCATCAATTCCTGGGGCTTTGTTTTTTGACAATTTTTTCAGAGCAGCTCAAACTTCCTTCATCAACATTGCCTCTTGATCATATCTTGTTTCATTAAATTCTTCCATGTCCGTCTTGGCCCTAGCAGTCAGGAAATCAAAAGACAAACTGCACCGAGAAAGTCATCTGTAAACGACCTGTTTAGAGTACTGAAGAACAGTGATGTCAGCCTCGAGACTTAAGGTGCACCTGATCCAGGCCATGGTCTTTGTAGTTGCTTGCTATGCATCAGAGAGCTGAATAGTAAAAATAACAGAAAAAGAGGAAAAAATAACAGAAAAAACAGACTAAAAATAACAGAAAAAAGAATCAATGTCTTTGAGTTTTGGTGCTGGAGAGTATTGAACATACTGTGGGCTACCAAGAGAAAAAACAGGTCTGTCCTAGAGAGGGTGAAATCTTTGGAGGCTAGGATTTTGAAGGTCTGTCTCACGTACTTAGGGCACGTGACTAGGAGGGACCAGTCCTTGGCGCATAATGCTTGGAAGAGTAGAGGGGGAATGCAGAAGAGGAAGACTCTGGATGAGAAGAGTTGACTCAGTGACTAGGTTAATGGGATTAGTGTGTCAGAGACTATGAAATTGGCTCAGAATAGGGTAGGGTTCAGAGCTATTGTACATAGGGTTGCTATGAGTCACAGGCAACTTGACTTCACATAACAACTGGTATTTTGTGGTGGCCAAATGGTCAGAAGTTACACTGCAAATCTAAGGTATGTAGCTTGAACCCATCAAACACTGAAAGAATGATGAGCAGTCTTCTGCATGATATATAGCCTCTGAAAACCTGCTGGAGGGTCAGCTATGACTACATTGACATAAAGGTACTTTGTGGGTTAGGAATAGTAAGCTAACACATGGTTTTGTGTCTAGATAACAAAGTATATAGAAAAGTAGAATACAGATAAATGATTCAGGGGAAAATATTTTAAGAATAGTTGGTGATCATTGTTACAGCTCTTAGAATTTAACAGGTCTTCCAGATTTTTCCAAAGGTCAAGTTCAACAAGATTTTAGACCTTATTTTCATGGTTTCTACTATACTAGAGTCTTAGTCTTTTCCTCCTAAATACAATATTTATTGAATTTATTACTGCAGAAAGAGTGTAGGCAGCATGGAGAGGTCCATATCTGACTGCTATTAAATACACATGGGAATGAACTGTCCCATCAGCAACATCCACAGTATGAAACCAATTCTTACATAGTTTCCTATACTCCTGCACTTACTAATTCTAACACCAATCTTACTGTTGTACTGGATCTAAAATTTGTTGCAATGACCACACGAATCACAAACCATATTCATGGTTGTGTGGTTTATTAAAGTAGTTAACAAACTACAATTCAGATTAGCAGCAGGATACAGTACCTCACTCAGTCTAGAGAGCTACATGCCCATTGACCTTTAGCCTCACAGCGTTCGTCAGTATTACAGTGTTCTTTGAGTCTTCCAGCCAGCTTAGGTTAAGGGCCCTGGCTCAGACTCCATGAGACAGTTCCAGATCAGTTCCATGTTCTGTCAGTCACTGGTTCTCTGCTGAGGCTGCTGCTCTTTTCATGTAGGTCTTGGTCTACGTAGGAAACCGGACATGTGCTATAATCTCTGTGGCTTCTTCCTTACTGATAGATTCCCAAATGGCAGGTGCTGAACCTGCATCATTTACACTTAGTGGAATGGTGAAGCTAGCCAATCTCCTGTGGGTAGACTGTTGTTATGTACCATTGTGCTGACATCAACATAGAGCTGACACTCTAGCAGATTTTCAGAGACAGTAAAGTGCATAGGAGAAGATTGCTCATTTTTGGTTTCATGGAGCAGCAGGTAGATTCAAACTGCTTGCTTTTAGATTGTCAGTATGGCTCCATACCACTATGCCACCAAGCCTCTCTGTGGATAGACTAACATACTAAGTTCCCTCCCACTTGGAAGTCAAAGTCAATGGTTAGAAAAGTAATTTTGAACAATAAACCCTTGACATCACAATTATCAATGACTGTCCCTTTAAAATTTAAAAGTACCCAACAAAAAGATTTCATTAATAGGGTGTTCCCAACTGATAACTTGCTAATGATTAGTTTTTCAATATTTGGATTGCTGATTTGTATCTGGCTGTGGGGATACAAAGATTAATGGCATCCAAATGCTCAAATGTGTCAATTACATCAATATCATCTTGTAAGAGCAATCTTAAGTTACTTCTTTGATTTCTGTCACCCTTCTTTGTTCTCTATTTTGAGATCTTAACTATGAGACAGTAGACTCCCTTGCACTAGTCCTTTAATGTTCTCACCTCTTCTCTAGGTTCTAAGTTTCACTTTCTAGAATATTGGGGGGGGGAAAGCCAACCCAAAACTTTTGTAGAGAGTTTTAAATTTCCATACATGTCTATTAGCAGACTGTTCCTTACATAAATGAAGACTATTTTTGTTTCATGTGGTTTTGTTTTAAATCTTCTTCTCTATATCATAATTCAGCTGTTTTTCTAATTGCTTTAATTTTTATAGTTAATACTCAGAATATTGTGATGAATGGCTGGCCTCATGTTTAAGAATAGGGTGCCAAGAAGATGACTTGAATGCAGGAGTGGAGTTACTGATTTTGAGATTCTTTTGGGGAGAAGATTAGAATAACTTTGTAAGAATGGAATAGATTTTTAGTTGGAACATATAATGCATAAATAATAAATGATTAATATATTTAATACATGTAATTTTAAACTTTAAAGAATACATCAATGTCTTAAAAAGAAATTACTACCTAGAGAGGAAAACTAGAAAAAGACAAGATTATCTCATATATACTAAATAATTTGATACAATGTACATGCAGAGTATGTAAAGTTTTAAAATGCAGGCTTTAGCAAATGGTCTTCCTATTGTAGAAGAGAATAAAATGAATACATTTTTGGAGGGTAAAGGGAATCATTTGAGTTTTTCTAATATGCTTTTTCATGCAGGAGTTCCACTTCTAGAAATTTACCCTACAAGTAGTTTTTTAACAGTGTCAAGACATACTTATGGCTTGAAGCGCAACATCAAGAAAACTAAGATCCTCACCACTGGGCCATTTGGCAGCATCACGATAGATGGTGACGAGATTGAGATTCGTAACAGCTTCAGCTTGCTTGGCTCCACAGTCGAGACTCCTGGTACCTCCAGCAGCCAGGAAATTAAAAAAAAAAACAAACAAAAAACCCCTAATTGCATTGGGAAAATCTGCTGTCAAGGACATCTCCAGAGGACTGAGAAGCAGTGATGTCATTCTGGAGACCACAGTGTGCCTGATCTGTGCCATGGTCTTTGCAATTACTTGCTATGCATCAGAAAGCTGGACAATGATTAGGGATGACAGAAGGAGAATTGATGCTTTTGAGCTATGGTGCTGGAGAAGAGTTGACTATACCATGGACTGCTAGGAGAACAAACAGGTTTTCCCTGGAGAGAGTAAAACCAGGCTGCTCCTTGGAGGCAAGGATTCTGAAGCTTCGTCTGATATACTTTGGGCATGTCGCAAGAAGAGACCAGTCCTTGGAGACTGACATCATGCTTGGGAGGGTAGAGGGATAGCACAGGAGAGGAAGACCCTGGATGAGATAGATTGACTCAGTGACTGGGATAAAGGGAGCAGGTGAGTCAGAGACAACAAGGTTCATTCAGGATAGAGCATCATTCAGAGCTGTTGTATGTAGGGTCGCTATGAGTCGCAAATGACTTGACAGCACATAACAACATATCGCTTGATTATAATAGTAATTCCTAGACAAACAGCCAATAGAGAACTTGTAAAATATAAAATCTAGAGCAGAGTGTACAATATGATCTCCTTCATAAAAAAAATTAAATGTGTGTATACATACATACATACATACATACATACATACATACATACATACATAACTTGAATCTTACTTTCTGGTAGGGTGTACGAGAAATGTGAATTTATGGTGGTGGTTTGCAGCTGTTGAGTATGACCCAGAGTGACCTTATGAACAACAGATCTGAACCCTGTCCTGTCCTGTGCCATCCTCAGAATCTCTGACACACTTGAGCACATTGTTACAGTACACTGTCACTGTGTTAATCCATCTGGTTGAGGGTCTTCCTCTCATCCCTCCACCTTTCCAAGCATGATGTCGTTCTCTAAGAAATAGCCTCTCCCAGAAACATGCCCAGAGTATGTGAGATGAAGCTTTATCATCTTTGCCTCCAAAGAGCACTCTGATTGCACCTTCTCCAAGACTTATCTGTTCTTTTGATAGTCAGTGAAATGCCAGTACCCTTCTCAAACACCAGAGCTCAAAGACATCAATTCTTCTGTCTTCCTCATTCACCATCCAGCTCTCAGATGTACAGCAGGTGATAGAAAAGACCATGGCCTGAATCAGGAGCATTTTAGTCCTTAAGCTGACATCATTGCTCCCCAGTAATTCGGGGGAGGTCCCTGACTGCAGACTTTCCCAGTGTAATATGTTTCCTGATCTCCTGGCTACTCCTGACTACCAGTACTACAGGTATTGATTGTGGATCCAGCAAAATGAAGCTGACGGTTTACAGTTTCAATCTTTTTTCTCCATCTATCATGATGTTGCCTATTGGTCCAGGGTGAAAATTTTTGTTTTCTTGACTGAAAGTCCTCACTTTCAGCAAGCAAGGTTGTGTCATTTGCATACACAAACATAATTTGTTGATGAAGCTTCCTCTGATTCTGATGCTACATTCTTCATAGAATTCAACTTCTCAAATACTTTGCTCAGCATATAGATAGAGTCAGTATGGAAAAAGGATACAACCTTTACACACACCTTTCCTAATTTTAAACCATGTTAAAATTCCTCTGTACAACAGCCTCTTGATCTAAGTATAGGTTTTATACAAGCACAATCAAGTGTGCTAAAATTCCCATTTTTCTCAATGTTAGCTATAATTTGTTATGATCCACACAGTCAAATGCCTTTGCATAATCAATAAAGCACAAGTAGACATTTTGGTATTCTTTGTTTTCAGCCAGGATCCATCTGACATCGATAATGATATACCTGTTGCCACACCTATTTTAAATCCAGCTAGAACTTCTGGCAGATCTCAGTCTGTTTTATTCTAGCCATTTTTAATGCTCCCCAGCAGTGTTTTGCTTGCTTGTGAAATTAATAATATTGTTTGGTAATTTTTACAATCTGTTGGATCACCTTTCATGGGAATAAGAACAAATCTGGATCTTTTCCAGGCAGTTTGGTCAGGCTGTTCTCCAAATTTCCTGGCACAGACTGGTGAGCACATCCAGGGATGCAGCTGTTAGTTGAAACATGTCAACTGATACCAATTCCTGGGGCCTTATTTTTTACCAAATCTTTCATTGCAGTTTGAATGTTGTCTTCCATTACCCTTGGCTCTTGATCATATGATCCTTCCTCAGGTGTTTCAATCTTGGCCAGTTCTTTTTGGTATAGTAATACTGTGCATTCCCTCCATCTCCTTTTGATGTTTCCTGGGTTGTATTATATTTTACCCATAGCATCTTAAGTATTGCAACTCAAGGCTTGGATTTTTTTCAATTCTTTCAGCTTGTGTAAAGTCAATATTTGTGTTTTTAAAAACTGGTATTTATGATGACTAAATCAGTTAATACACAAAATTTGATTATTCTGTTTCTACCATCATATGTTACCAAGTCCACACTTTTCAAATATCATTACTTCTTCATTGTTTCCAGCTTTTGCACTCAGTCACAAGTTATATCATTAATGCTACATGTTTGGTCTATTTTAAACTGCAAAATTAGGTCAAAATTTTCAGTTTCCTCATTTTTGGCTTTAGGTGTTGGTGTGTATATTTGTACAATAGTCATAATAGTAAGATTTCCTTGTATGCATATAGATAATACCCTGTCACTCACAACACTGCTTCAGGATAGAACTTGAAATTGCTTTTTTAATTGTGAAAGCAACACAATTCAACTTGTTTTTCATTTCTGGTATAGTATACCATATGACTCCATGATTTAAAGTGGCTAAATTACTCCCTGATTCAAAGCCAATCTTTCTCATTTCATGAATGCCTAGAATGTTGATAGTCATGCATGCCATTTAATTTTTCACATCTAGGTTTTCAACATTCATACATTCCATGTTCCAGCTATTAAAGGATGTTTGTGGCTGTTTCTTCTAATTTTTATTAACTTCAAATCTGAGCTCTACTTCTAATACTGTGACTATTCATGTTCCCTTTTTTGTTGTTCATAGGGCTTTCAGTGGCCTGCTATTTAAGAAATGGATGGCCAATCCTTCTTAGTCTGTTTTAATGTGGGTGGTCTACTAAAATCTGTCTACAATGAGTGACCTTCTGGCATTAGACACACTGCGGCACATCACAGCAGCCTACAAGTTATGTCAGTACAGCGAACTGACAGACACGTGCTATACTAATAAGGACAATGAATGGCAAATAAACAAGAATATAGATATGTTGTTGTTGTTGTTATGTGCCATCGAGTCGCCTGCGACTCATAGCGACCCTATGTACAACAGCCCTAAACTCCGCTCTGTCCTGTGCCAGTCGCACTGTCTCTGACACTCCCATCCCAAT
>NW_006399907.1:7203668-7208996 GCF_000299155.1 Elephantulus edwardii | reverse complement strand
TCATCTGGCCTTCGTTCATTAGTGTTCAAAGCCTCAAATCTGTTCAGGTATAAAATAATTAGCATATGCAGACTAGTCCCCCTAGTTCTACAAACTGACAGATAAATCTCGCAGTTTAAGAAGCTCCAGGGGTGCAATCCCAGAGGCACACGGTTCGAATCCACCAGATGCTCTGCCAAGGAAGGAGGAACAATCTCTTCCTGTATCAGTCAGATCTGATTTGACAGTACACACACACAAAATCATAATTTTAAAAAAAAATCCACAAGAAGCTCCAGGGTAATGTTTTCTATCTGGAAGTTCGGAGGAAAGTCCTTGTCTTTGAGCTTCTGCTCCTGGCCCATCTTCGTGTGGCTTGGAATGTCTGTTCAGAAAGCAGATCAGGCATATGAAGAATCATGTTGCAGGGGCTGGCAGAGGCCTGGGTAAGTGCTGGAGCCTTCTAGCTGAGATACACAACTGGTACAGGGAATAATGTCCCAGATGAGGGCAATGTCTTGGCTGGACCTGGGATGCTGCTGCTCCATGCTTGGCCTGAGGACTGTAGGCCAGAGATGCTTGCTTGCTCTAAACTCAGAATCCTTGAGCAAGGTGTGGCGAATGTCTAAGCAGAGGCAGGCTCAAAATTGCTTCCTTCTGCTGCCAGTGCTTGCTTGCTCTAAAAGTCATCACTAAATAGCATAGTGTTAGCTTTAAGGAAAGTGAGGGTTTATAGCAAAGGACTTTTACTTTATACCTTACTGTAGAACTTGAAATGTACATACTGCTCTTTTAAAATAAAAAGAAAAGTAAAATAGAAACATAAAGATATACTGCTATGGTACTTTGGTACTTCCTTAGCATACTATGTCTCCTTGAATTGCATTTTAAATTTTAATTATTAAGCTGGGATAACAAATGGGAAGAATTTGACCATAAAAATAGCTACCTTTTGGGGAGCTCTGGTGGCCTAGTGGCAAGGAGCTGCAACTACAATCCCAGAGGCAAACAGTTCGAATCCACCAGATGCTCTGTCGGGGAAGGAGGGGCAATCTCCTCCAGTACCAGTCAGATCTGATTTGACGGTACATGCAGACCAAAATAATAAAATTATATTTAAAAAAATAGCCACCTTTCACTTCAATTTACAAAGTGCTCTCGTGTGCAGTTTTACCTGCTCCTCACAAGAACCTTGGTAAAGTAGATATATTTTAGAAGGTAATAAAGTGGAGACACTTAAAGATTGGTTTTCTAGGCTGAACATAGAAATTCCATATGATCCAAATATTCCACTGCTCGGACTAGACCCCAAAGAAATCAAAACTGAGAGAAAAAGCAAGATTTGTGCACCAGTGTTCATAGCAATGTTCATAGCATGTTCATAGCAATTGCAAGAACATGGAAACAGCCCAAATGTCCAGTCACAATTGAAGGGATTGAGAAATTGTACATTCACACAATAGAAGACTGTGCAGCACCCAGGAGCAATTATTTAGAAAATTACTACATAACTTGGGAGAGACTGAAGAGCATTATGTTCAGTGAAATAACTCAGTCTTTTAAGGGCAAATACTGCATAAGACCATTGCTGTAAAAATAGAACAAGAAGTAGTCAAACGTGTATGGGGATCCATGGGGGGGTGGAGTGGGGGAAGAGGGGTAAGGATATGTAAGAGGGAAATCACAGGTTTGCATAATTTGGTGAGTGGAGGGGGGGAGGCAAATGAAATATGAAGGATCCAGTGAAGATCTGAAAAGGTGGGGTAATGGTGGGTATAGTTCAATGATATATGGGTATGGTTCTAATTAATTACCATTAATTAATTTTACAAAACATGAATGGGAATGACTTTATGAAGCATTGTGTGTGAAGGATAGTGTCAAACACAATGACATTAATTTTGTATGCACATAAATATAATAGAATTTTTTAAAAAAGAGATTGGTTTTCTAAAGCTTGTAGCAGAAGTACTGAAGCCAGGTTTAGAGCTTCTGAATCCAAATACAATGCAGCATTTTCTGCAGGACTTTCTCTACTTACTGAGTTCTCCAATGCTGTGCCTTTCATCATACTTTCCACTTGTCTCTTGCATACACGGACATTTTTAGTGCATGAATTTTGCCCTGGAAAATGATGCATTTGAAATGTGCAAGTGCATGTGAAATGTACAAATTAGACTTCATTGAGGTTGTCTTCTTTTTTTTTCCATTGAGTTTGTCTTAAATTATAGCTTCTCTGAAGCTGAGGCAAGAATGACACCTTTAATGTGAGATGTGGAAAGCCTGAGGGAACGAAGACGCAGGGCTTTTGGGGTTAAAAAAAAATCCCAAAACATAAACAAAAACCCCACCAAAACCCTGGACATAGATATTTACAACTTTGTTGTTTTGTACCATCAAGTTGGAACTGAGCCTTTGCTGATCCTTTAGCAGGTTTTCAGTGGTAGTACATCGCATGGGAAGAGGCTGTCCATCCTTCTCCCAAGAAACTGCTGGTAAATTCAGAGTATATGCCTTTGGGTTAGCACCATAACTCCTTACCACTAAGCCACCACAACTTTATTCTCGTTAATATTATATAATAATATAGTATCATTAATATTGCTTGCTTTAGCATCTACTTCTTCTTCTCTTAGCATTTCAGTCTCTTGAGATGGAACCAAACACTGTCTAACCTTCTTGTTTTGGTTTATGTTTCAGTAAATTTGTTTTCAAACATTCCCCTTTAAACTATAATGTCTGACACACTCTTTTAAAAATAATTACACATACCATTTTTAAGGGAGCTCTGGTGGCCTAGTGCAAGAAGCTGCTCGGCAATCCCAGAGGTACGTGGTTTGAATCCACCAGATATTCTGCTGGAGAAACAGGGGCAATCTCCTCTTATAGCAGTCAGATCTGAGTTGATGTTACACACAAAAAAATAATAAAGTAAAAAATTAATTATACTATTTTAATGGTGATTACTGTTGATTTGTATTATATGAACAAAATATAAATTTTTTTATAAGATGTGTGTATATACTTAACACATGTATATGAAGTGTTAAGATATCTGCAAATGTAACTTTTGGGTTAAAGATAAATTTAATCACTATAGTACTCACTGAATATAGCTGTGGTTTATATTGAAGCATCCACAAACAGATTTGTGGGTTTTAACTCATTTTCTGTTTTCATATTGACTTTACACATGTCTACAAAGATGGGACAGCAGAAGAGTTGGGGAAGATAGGTGAGGAATACAGCTGTGTATACTCCATTTAGATGACTAAAATACTAAATTTAAAAGGTCTATAGGGCCACTGCTTGGAGTGAGAATTACTTTCTGTAATTTGAGCTGTAATCATGCCAGTTATGCTATACTGAAGGCTTAGGATAATGCCACCCACATATGCTGCCAAGTAGCCTATATTCACAGATGACTCACTGTTCTCTAAATTCATTCCTATACTTCTTCCTCTGCTACAGCTTACAGGTTTGTCTCCAGCTACTTTGTGAGTACCAGATGTGAATTTCCAACTGTTTACGTGAAATCTCTAGCTGTACAACTCATCAGTCTCTATCTTAGTACTTCCAGAGGCAAACTCATCTTTCTCTGAAAATTGTTTTTCTTGGTTAATGATTTCAATTAGTCATCAAAATTTGAAGCTTTAGAATAATTCTTGAGTTCCCTTTGTTACTTGTCACTTTTTATATCTAATGAGTCACAAATTTCCATTGATTCTACATGTGAAATCACTCTTAAATGTCTTACCGTCTTTATCCTTACTGTGGATACCTCATCACCCCATCTTTTTTTCTCATAAGGTTCCCTGGATGGTGCAAAGTGCTAGAATAGCAAAAATTTGGCAATTCGAACCTTCCAAAAGTATCTCAGCGGGCCTGGCAACCTTTCTAAAAGGTCACAGCATATACAGCAATTCTACTCTGCCCACATGGGGTTGACATGAGTCAGAATCAACTAGATGACAATTAACATCTCTCACACATTGATTCATTTACCAGTATTGATGTTCTTGTTAGGTACCATTGAGCCAGAAATGACTCATTGATAATCTTCCAATGGGATTTCAGAGGCAGTAAATTACATGGGAGGAGACTGCCTCTCTTTCTACTATGGAGCATATGGTGGATTTGAACTGTGCTCCTTTGGGTTGCCAGTGCAACACCTTACCACTAAGCCACCAGGGTTTGCTTATTATGTATGAAGAGCAGTGTAAGATGAGACACCTTTCATTTATCCTGTGTTGAATAAGGCCTCTCTGTAATACAGTAATAATAGTTAACATTTATTGAGCATGTACCATGGGTAGTGTGTTTACCTCATTTAGTCTTCAGAAGAGTTCTTGGAAGCATGTAAAGGAAACAAGGCATTGATAGGTAAGGCATATGCAAACCATGATAATACAATAATACAGCTGACTTCTACAACCTTCAATGAAATGAGGGTATTTAGAACAGATACCTTGTTATGCAAAGTCATATAAAGAGAGCCCCTAGAAACAATTAGGAACCCTAGTGGCATAATGTCTAACATACCATCTTCTTTCCCTAGAGTGGTTAGTGGATTTGAACTGCTGACCTTATTGCTAGCAGCCTTACATGTTGCACACTACCTCCCCAGACTTCCTAAATTATAGCTTAGAGCAAGTCATTTTCATCTTTTCATTGACATTTGAGGTAAAATTTATATACAAATTGGTTTTCTATTCAACATTTCTAAAACAAAACATATTTTGTTTAAGAAACATTTAGAACACTCACAATGTACTTGCAATCTTAAACCTTCCACATACCCCTTTATATCCTTTTCTGGGACTTACGCTGGGATGAATGCTGCTCTTTCTGAACTTTTATGACTGGTTATTCTAAGGAGTGAGTGCCTCCCTGGTGATATTGCTCACTTTATCGGCCATCTACTGTTTGACTTAAAGTTGAGCCATGGAGGTAAGTTTTGTTCGACATTCAAAGGGAGAGTAAGGGTCACAGTCTTGGGAGTTTTGTCAGTCTCTCTTGGGCCCGTAGCCTGGACTTTTCTGCATTTTTTTAGTTTGGTTCTGCTTCCCCCCACTTGATCTTGGATCTTGTACTGTAATCTTAATTAGTTAGTGGTGGTAGACAGGTAGTATCTAATTCTGCTCATGGGGTCATGGAAGTTGAGATGTGCATGGTCCTTTAGACCTTTGGACTGTTTTTCTTCCCTCATTTTTTAACCTGGCCAGAGAAAGTTTCATCTTAGATGGATGGCTACTTTGTTGTTGTTGTTGTTATGTGCCATCGAGTCGCCTGCGACTCATAGCGACCCTATGTACAACAGCCCTAAACTCCACTCTGTCCTGTGCCAAT
>NW_006399907.1:7188510-7202957 GCF_000299155.1 Elephantulus edwardii | reverse complement strand
TGACCCCACCCACATTTCTCCTCATAGAGCCCAGCCTCCCGGATAATCTGTTCTGCATATAGGTTGAAAAGGTATGGAGATAGGATGCATCCCTGGTGTACAAATCTTTAAGACACCAGTCACTACCCACCAAAGTTGTTGTTTTTGTTATGTGCCATCAAGTCACTTGCGACTCATAGCAACCCTTATGTACAAGAGCCCTAAACCCTGCTCTATCCTGTGTTAACCTCACTGTCTCTGACACACCCACTCCCATTGCCCCAATCACTGAATCGATTCATTACATCGAGGGTCTTCCTCTCCTGTGCTGTCCTTCTACTCTCCCAAACATGGTGTTCCTGTCCAAGGACTGGTCCCTCCTTGCAACTTGCCCAAAGTATGTCAGATGAAGCTTCAGAATCCTTGACTCCAAGTAGCATTCCGGCTTCACCTTCTCCAGGACAAACCTGTTTGTTCTCCTAGCAGTCCATGATATATTCAACACTCTTCTCCAGCACCACAGCTCAAACACATCAATTCTCTATCATCCCTAGTCACTGTCCAGCTCTCTGACGCATAGCACACAATGACGAAGACTATGGCCCATATCAGGTGCACCTTAGTCTCCAGCCCAACATCGTTGTTCTTCAGTACTCTTGAGAAGTACCTCACAGCTGACTTTCCCAATGCAATTTATCTCTTGATTTCCTGGCTGCTGGTATCAAGAGTGTTGACTGTGGAGCCAAGCAAAACTAAGACTGTTAACTATCTCAATCTCTTCACCATCCATACTGATGCTGCCAATTGGCCCAGTGGTGAGAATCTATTTTCTTGATGTTGAGCTTCAATCCATATTGAGGGCTGCAGTCCTTGACCTTCTACAGCAAGCACTTCAGGTCCTCCTCAGTTTCAGCAACCAGGGTTTTGTCACCTGCATAACGCAGGTTGTTGATGAATCTTCCACCAATCCTGATACCACATTCCTCCTCGTACAGCTCAGCCTCCCAGATGATCTGTTCTGTATCTAGGTTGAAAAGGTATGGAGACAGAATACATCCCTGGAGGACACCCTTCCCGATTTTGAACCATGCGGTGTCTCCTTGCTCTGTTCTGATGACTGCTTCTTGGTTCAAGTATAGGTTTCGCATAAGCACAATCAAATGTTCTGGGATTCCCATTCTTCTCAGTCAGCCATAGCTTGTTGTGATCCACATAGTCAAAAGCCTTTGCATAGTCAATGAAGCACAGATAGACATTCCTCTGGTATTCTCTGCTTCTGCCAAGATCCATTTAATGTTAGCTATAATATCCCTAGTATGACAACCTTTTCTAAAACCAGCCTGCATATCTGGCAGTTCTCTGTTAACGTGTTGCTCTAGTCATTTCTGGATAATTCTCAGCAGAATCTTGCTTGCATGTGATACTAATGATATTGTTCGATAATTTCTGCACTCTACTGGATCACCTTTCTTTGGAATGGGAACAAATATCAATCTCTTCCAGTCAGTTGCCCAGCTGTCTGTCCTCCAGATTTCTTGGCACAACTTAGTAAGCACATCCAGGGCAGTGTCTCTTTGTTGAAATATGTCAGTTGGTATGTTGTCAACTCCTGGAGCCTTGTTTTTTGCCAATTCTTTGTGGAAGATTGTGGATTATGTTATACCAATTGAGCTTTATATTTCCTGAGACTATGATCCTGGAGTCAAAGGACTAACCACTCCTTCCGTCAAGGTAGATGTATGGTTACGATCAAGAAGTTTATTTGATTTTGGCCCCTGTTGACTACATAATTCATTACCATTGAGCCACAACTAATTCATAGCTGACCATTCAACATGTTTTAAGAGCTGTAAATTGCACAGGAGTAGAATGTCCACCTTTCTCTTACAGTGCTACTGGTAGAATTGAACTGCATGCCTTTGGATTGGCAACCCAACTCCTTACCCAGTAGGCTGCCAGAGCTCCCTGGATGTCTGAAGCATATACTAACATGAACAGAGAAATAATATCTATCAAACCTATGTGTGGTGATAGTGGTTGTTAGGTGCCATTGACTTGAGTACAATTCATAGTGACCACATGAACAACATATCTAAACCCTGCCCTATCCGGTGCCATCCTTATCATCTCTAGCATACTTGAGCCCATTGCTGTAGTCACTGTACAGCTATTTGCTGCAGTCAGTGTACAGCTGATCTGCTTGAAGGTCTTCCTCTCCTTTGCTGATATGATGATATCCCTTTCCAAGGAATAGCTCTCTAACAATATGCCCAAAGTCTGTGACATGAAACCTTACCATCATTGCCTCCAAGGAGCACTCTGACTTCACTTTCTCCAAGACTTACTTGTTTATTCTTTGGCAGTCCATGAAATACTCAGTACTCTTGCCCAACACCACGTCTCAAAAGCATCAGTTCTTCTGTTATCTTTTTCCTTGTCCAGTTCTCAGATGCATAGCAAGTGATTGAAAAGATGATCTGAATCAAATGCATCTTGGAGGGCAATTATGTCAGTTTGATGACTAAGTTGTAATTTGGAGAAGTCCCTGATAGCAGATTGCCTGATGGAATACGTCTCCTGATTTCCTGACTTGATTGTGGTTCTAAGATAAAATTGTTGACAATTTCCGTCTTCTTCCTTTATGATGTTGCCTATTGGTCAGTGGTTAGGATATTTGGTTTTTTTGATGTTGAGATGTAATCCATGTCGAAGGCTGTAGTCTTTGATCTTCTGCAGCAAATGCTTCAAGTCCTCCTTATTTTTCAGCAAGCAAGGTTGTGTCATCTTTGTAATGCAGGTAGTTGATGTGCCTTCCTCTGAATATGAAGTCACATTTTTGCTTATAGCATCCAGCTTCTCAAATGATTTGCCCCGCATTGAATAGGTATGGAGAAAGGATACAACCTGACACACACCTTTTTAAATTTTAAAACATGAAGTGTTCTGTTGCTGTTTGAACAACAGCATCTTGGTCTAGGTCTAGGTTTCATATAAGCAAATTAAATATTCTGAAATTACTATTCTTCTCAGTGTTAGCCATGCTTTGTTATGATTCACAAAATGCTTCTGCATAGACAGCAAAGCACAAAGACATTCTTCTAGTACTCTGTTTTCAGCCAGGATTCATATCACTCATACATAGCCATGAGAATAGTCCTTTTTCTCCTGTTCATAACTGTTTTTCTTGCTTGTATGCCTAGATATCTGCTTGTAGGTGATGATTTATTATTATTGATATTGCAGAAGTATGTATGTAATACTGTTTACCTCTGTTGACTATATACTTTTTGTATACCTTTCTATGACTTCCTTTTTTTTAGTAGTGGTATACTGATAATCCCTTCCTTCACCCTCTTTATGTTTTATATCTATTACTTGTATACTGATTCAAAAAAATTTCTACTAGTTTATTTACAAAATTCAAATATATATAGTTTTCAAGAACAAATTCTTTCCATTTCCCTTACCACCCCCATCAAATTATACAACCCCATGATTAAACCTCCCTCCCTCTGCACATCCTCATTCCTCTGCTTCCAACCTTTCTCCCACCCTCTTGGATCCTTGTACTCATTCTACAATAATGGTTTTATACAATATTTATCCTTGTGGGACTGAGTTAGTTCACTCAGCATAATGCCCTCCAATTTTTATTCCCTTCTCCCTCTTTTCCCCTCACTTGTAAATAGCCAAGAATTATTTCTCTGTGTATAAACCTGTTTTTCACTTTTTAAAAAATTGTGGACTCACAGCTTTTTTGTCCCTTTGTAATTTTCATCAATATATCCTTTGGATTCATCCCTGTTATTCACTGTTTTAAGAATTTGTCATTATTCTTTGTTGTTGTGAACCATCCAGTCAGAACTGACCCGCAGCTGACCCCCAAGCGGGTTGTTAGAGACAGTTAATTGCATGGGGATGAGACTGCCAATCATTCTCCCGCAGAGCAGTTGGTGGATTCAAACTGTATACCTTTGTGTTGGCAGTGCAATTCCTTGCCTCTAAGCCACCAGAGCTCCGTAATTATTAGTATGCATAGTATTCCATTGTATGTATGTATCATAGCTTCCTGATCCATTGATGGGCTATTGTAAATGCTGCAGTGGACTTGGGTGTGTATGTGTTCTTTTGTGCTTTATCTCTTATTTCTTTAGGATATATACTGACTTGTGAAATTTCTGGACCAAATACTCTTCCTATTTTCAACTTAAGGGAGCATCAAACTGCTTCCCATAGTAGTTGCACCATTGTGTAGTCTCACAAGCAGTGTGTGTGAGATCCAATCTCTCCACACCCTTGCCAGCATATGTTGTTTGTTGTGTTATTGAACTTTGCTACTGGAGTCATGTCATATCTTATTAGGTTTTTTTATTTGTATCTAATGGCTAGTGATATTTAACATATCTTCTTATGTTTATTGGCCATCTGAATACCTTCTTTGGTAAAGTACCTTTTTATGTTCTCTTGAAGACTAAACTACACTTGATTCAAGCCATGGCCTTTTTAGTAATTTGCTTTGTCTCTGAGAGCTGGACAAAGAATAAGGATGACAAAAGACAAATTGATTACTGAATATTCCATGAATTTCAAAAAAATAAACATATATAGAGAAGTCTTGGAGAAGGTGCAGCCAGAGAGTTTCTATTTTAAATTGGGTTGGTTGTCTTCTTTTTTGATGAGTGTTGGAGTTTTCTATAAGTTGTAAGGAAAAGCAAGTTCACTGCATTCTTAAGCCCATTGCAGCAATCACCATGTTAACCTACCTCTTAAGTTCTTCCTCAGTCCTCAGCTTTTCTAAGCATAATCATGAACTGGCCCTCCTGATAACATGCCCAAAGTACTAGAGATCAGTTTCACAATCTGAGATGCATTCTGGCTGTATTTCCCTCAAGACAGATTTGTTTGCTCTTTTGGCATTCGATGGTAGATTCAGTATTTTTTTCTGTAAACACCATAATTCAAAACATCAATTCTTCTTTGATCTTTCTCATTTACTGCTGAGTTTTTACAAAACACAAACAGGTAAGTAAGGTAACATTCTAAAGGCAACTGGAATCAAGGCTGCCCATTGGTTTTGACTCAGAGATGAGGTTACAAATCTTTATGGAATGATTAATTGTAATCAGTGTTAGAAAACAAAATATGAATGATGGAATTTAAAACAAAAGGACTTATAATATTCCATTAAAAATCTTTAAAAAACAAACAACATTTTAAAGGAAGACACTGCCTATCTTTCTCCCACAAAGGTAATCAATTTTTGCACAACATATAAGGCAACTGATAATGTTGTGGCTTGGTCAAACATACTTTAGTCCTTAAAGTGACATCTTTGCACTTTAATGCTTTATATTTATTGTCTTACTGTGATTTGAACAATAGTTAACAGAGAAGATTGGTTTTCCAATGAACCATTCATAAAGATTTTTTTGTTATGACATTATCATTCTCAATCTTTAGTAGTTTAAAGAGATCTTTTGAAATAGATTTGCCCAATGTAACACATCCTTTTGATTTCTTGACTGACTGCTGTTTTCATGGGCCTACCTTATAGAGCCTAAAAAAAGAACTCTTTGGCAAGTTCAGTTTTTCTCTCTTGATAATGCTTGTTGCTCAGGCTGGAGGAGTTTTGTTTTCTGTATGTTGAGATGTAAGCCAAAGTTAAGGTTGCAGTCTGATCTTCAGGGCTTCAAGCACTTTTCTCTTCCAGCAAACAATATTGTATTATTTGCATATTGTACATTACTAATGAACTTTCTTCCAATTCTGACGCTATACTCTTCTTCAGTATAGTCCATCTTTTATTATTTGCTTTGCAAATAGATAGAATAAATACAGTGAAAAGGCAGGACCCAAATATAGACCCTTCCTGATTTTGAACCACACGGTATCATATTGTCTTTCCCAATGACAGTCTCTTGATCTGGTTACCATGTACAGGTCTACAAGAGCACTATTAAGTTTTCTGAAATTTACATTCTTTGGAAAGTAGCCCCAATTTGTGGATTCACACAGCTGAATGCTTTTGCATAACCAATGGCTTTTGTTGTTATGCACCTTTAAGGCTATAAATCACACAGGAGGAGGCTGCCCATTTTTCTCTTGTATAGCAGCAGATGGATATGCCCGGTGTGCCTTTGAGTTGGCAGTGCAATTCCTTACCACTGGTTCACCAGAGCTGCCTCCTCAGTAACTAATTTAGGTAAACATCTTTTCTATTTACTTAGTTACTCTGTTTTCAGCCAAGATCCATTGTTGTTATGGGCCCTCAAGTTGCTTGTGACTCATAGCGACCTTAAGTAAAAAAGCTCTGAGCCCTGTTCTATTCTGAGCCAACCTTACTGTCTCTGACATATTTACCTCCATTACCCCAGTAACTGAGTCAATCCGTCTCATCAGGCATCTTCCTGTCTTGTGCTGTCCCTCACCCATCCCAAGTATGATGTCCCTCTCCAAGGCCTGGTCCCTCCTTGCAACATACACAAAGTATGTCAGCCAGAGCTTCAAAATCCTTGCTTCCAAGGTACAGTCTGGTTTCGCCCTCTCTAGGATGAACCTGTTTGTTCTCCTAGCAGTCCATTGTATATTTAATACTCTTCTTCAGCCCCACAGTCAAAAGCATCAATAATTATTCTATCCTCCTTAGTCACTGTCCAGCTCTCTGATGCATAGCAAGTATTGCAAAGACCATGGCCTGAACCAGGTGCACCTTGGTCTCTAGACTGACATCATTGCTCTTCAGTATTCTGGAGAGGTCCCTAACAGCAGATTTTCCCAGTGCAGTTCATCTTTTGATTTCCTGGCTTCTGGTAACAAGAGTGTTGATTGTGGAGCCAAGCAAAGTAAAGCTATTAACAGTCTCAGTCTCTTCACTGTCTATCATGATGCTGCCAATCAGCCCAGCAGTGATCTTTGTTTTCTTGATGTTGAGCTTCAATCCATTTTGAAAGCTTCAGTCTTTGATCTTCTGCAGCAAATGCCTCAGGTCCCCCTTACTTTTGACAGACAAGGTTGTGTCATTTGCATAATGCAGAATCAAGGTGTTAAAGAGCTGAACAGAAGATTACAAAGGCAGCACAGGAAGATAAAGCAAAGTATTATAATGAAATGTGCAAAGAGTTGGCGTTAGAAAATAAAAAAGGATGAACTTTCTCAGCATTTCTTAAGCTGAAGGAACTGAAGAACAAACTCAAGCCTCGATGTGCAATTCTGAAGGATGCTTTGGGAAAAATGTTGAATGAGGCAGGAAGCATCAAAGAAAGATGGAGAGAGTACACAGAGTCACTATACCAAAAAGAATTGCTGACACAGAAGAATTTAATGAAACAGCATATGATCAAGAACCTAAGGTGATAAAGGAGGAGGTTCAAGCTGCTCTGAGGAATTGGCATAAATCAAGGCCACAGGAATTGACAGCATAACAAATAACATATTTCAACAAACAGACACTACCCTGGATGTGCTTACCAAGTTATGCCAAGGTATCTGGCATACAACAGTCTGGTCAATTGATTAGAAGATATCTCTATTTGTTCCTAGTCCAAAAAAATGGTGACCCAACATAGTGTGGGAATTATTGAACAGTATCATTAATATTTACATACAAGCAAGAAAGGATCCCCAAAATTACTACAACAGGACATCAACAGAGAACTGCCAGAAGTGCAGGGTGGGTTTGGAAGAGGCTGTAGTGCTAGGGGTATTACTCATTGTAGGGTATCTGAGTTGTTTCTAGTTTTTGGCTATTAGGAAGGAACAAAGCTGCTACATTATGATAAATGGAGCAAAGACTGAAGCTGTTAATTATTCATCTTGCTGGGATCAACAATTACCCTTGGTACCAGCAGTCAGGCAATCAAGAGACATATTGCATTGGGCAAGTCTGATGTCAGGGATCTCTTGAAAACACTGAAAAGCAACGTTGTCAGTTTGAAGATTAAGGTGTGCCATGGTTTTCTCAATCACCTACTATGCATCAGAGAGCTGGACAATTCATAAAGATGACAGAAGAGGAATTGATGCTTTTGAGTCATGATGCTAGAGAGAGTATTGAATATTCCATGGACAACCAAAAAAACAAACACGTATGTCCTGGAAAGGGTGCAACCAGAGTGCTCCTTGGAGGCAAGAATGACAAAGCTTTGTCTTACCTGGATACATGGATCTAGTTTAAGGAAAGATGTCTGGGCAGGGTTTGTTTTGTGAGTTGTCTGTGTTGAGTTCATGGCTAAATCTACATTAAGTCAGTAAAATGATGCAAGAAGAATAGGTGGAGGAGAAAGAAGATAGGGAAGGACAGAATCCAGAAAACCAAAGGTTGGATGACAGAGTAAGCAGTGGGAAGGACTGTAGGTTGGTTTTTTTAAAAATAATTTTAATGAGCATTTACAGAGATTTTTTGATTTCCATTCATTCATTGCTGCACTTCTCTCCCTCCCCCCCCCCCCTCCCCCTCCAGTTCGCTCCTCTCTTTCAAAAGTAAAAGAAACACTCCTTCCCTGGTACACAATCCCCCCGCACCCCTCCCACTGCCCCAAGTACATTCCACTATGCAACCTTAATTGTGGACTCTTGTGATAACCATAAGACCCTATCATACATTGCTTTTATTCACTCCCTCATCTGTTTCAGTACAGTTTGCACAATTTATCCAGTTTTTCTCAGTCTTACCCCAACCCTGATATCAGTCCCATTTTACAACAGTGGCACCATGCAATATTTGTCCTTTTGTATCTGAGATATTTCACTCAGCATAATGTCCTTCAGGCTCACCCATTTTTAATAATATTGCATGAGTTCCTTGTTTTTCAGTGCAGCATAGTATTCCATTGTGTGAATATACCACAGCTTCTCTATCCATTCGTTTGTTGATGGGCACCTGAGTTGTTTCCAACTCCTTGATATTGTGAACAGAGCCACAGTAAACATGGGTGTGCATATATCTGCATGGATGTCAGTTATGGTCTCTTTGGGATATATTCCCAGTAGTGGAATTGCTGGGTAGGACTGTAGTTTTTGAAGTGAGACATTTAAAAAACAAAACACTCCAAGCCATATAACATATTGTCAGATAAAAGGAAGAATTTAAGATAAAAATGTCTCTTGAAAAAAAAGTTTCTTATACTTATTAAGGAATGAATTAGTGTAATTTACTAATGAAAGGGTCAAAGATTCAGTTGGTGGAAAAGGAGGCTGAAAGCCAGGGAAAGGTGATTCATTGAAGCATGATTTAAAGTAAGGAAGTGGACTATGTATCGGTTTCACATGAGTATAATTAAATATTCTAGGATTCCCATTCTTCTCAATGTTAGCTATAATTGTTACGATGTACATAGTCAAATGCACTTGTGTAGCCAGTAAAAACCAAACATACATCTTTCTGGTAGTGTCTGCCTTCCGTGAAGATCCATCTACCATTAGCAATGATATCCTGCCTACCACAGCCTTTTGTGAATCCAGCTTGAATCTTTGGCAGTTCCCTGTTGATTGCATTTTTTTGTTCCAAACATTTAATCTTCAGCAGGACTCTAATTGCATGTGATATTAATGATATTGTTTAATAAGAAACAGAAGTTTTAAGCAGTAGGACAGAAGCTGATCAATGATGGCCCATAGCAGAGGGAAAGAATGTTGAAATTTAAGGTTGTATTGGTTATTGTAATAGCAGATGATTGAAATGTGAAGCTCTGTTGGTTTTGTTGGTAGGGAGCTGCACTGTCAACTCAAAAGCCTATCAGGCAGTTGGAAATCATCAGCTACTCCCTTGCCATTTGTTGTTATTATGTGTTGTCACATCACTTGTGACTCACAGCATCCCCAAGTACAGCAGCTCTGAACCCTGCTCTTTCCTGAGCCAACCTTATCGTCTGTGACACATCTACCCCCTATTACCCTAGTCTCTGAGTCAGTTAATCTCATCTAGGGTCTTTTTCTCTTTGCACTGTCCCTCCACCTTTCAAAGGTCCCTCCTTGTAACAAGCCTAAAGTGTATTAGATGAAGCTTCAGAATCCTTGCCTCCAAGGAGCAGCCTGGTTTCACCCTCTGATGAAAAGATAATACAGAGTCATTGTACCAAAAGGAATTGGCGGACACCAAAAAATTTCATCAGATAACGTATGAGCAAGAGCCTGTGGTGATGAAGGAAGAAGTTCAAGCTGCTCTGAAAGAACTGGCAAAAAACAAGGCCCCAGGAATTGATGGTATACCAACTGATATATTTCAACAAACAGATGCTGCCCTAGATGTGCTTACCAAGTTTTCACCAAGAAATGTGGAGGACAACCACTTGGTCAACTAACTGGAAGAGACCTATATTTGTTCCCATTCCAAAGAAAGGTAATCTGACAGAGTGTGGAAATTACCAGACAATATCATAAATATCACATGCAAACAAGATTCTGCTGAAGATTATCCAAAAATGACTGGAACAGCACATCAACAGAGAACTGACAGAAGTGCAGGCTGGGTTTAGAAGAGGTCGTGGTACTAGGGATAGCGTTGCTGATGTTAGATGGATCTTGGCTGAAAGCAGAGAGTTCCAGAGGAATGTCTATCTGTGTTTTATTGACTATGCAAAGGATTTTGACTGTATGGACCACAACAAACTGTGGCTGACTGTGAGAAGAATGGGAATCCCAGAACACTTGATTGTGCTTATGCCAAACCTATAGTTGGACCAGGAGGCAGTCGTCAGAACAGAGCAAGGGAACACTGCATGTTTCAAATTTGGAAAAGGTGTACACCAGGGATGTGTCTGGCCTATCTCCATATTTTTTCAATCTATATGTAGAACAGATTATCTGGGAGGCTGGGCTCTAATTTAGAAGATTAGTTCAAGAACAATATTTAGCAGGTCATATTAATCCACTAGTCCTTTCAACTTTGCAGTGTTTGTAATAAAAAAGGAAATCAGGTAAATGGACTAATTGGATACTATCAGTTAAGATGGGTTATGCAGGTTATACTAATGATAAAGATAATAAAGTAGTTAAAACTGACTTGACTGCTGATCAACAGGCTGAATTATATGCTGTTATTATGTTATTGCAGGACAAGCTATATAATAGAAAGGGCTAATTTGACTTTACAATCTTTGTTGAAAAAAAAAACCAAACCAGGAGGGGGCAGATAGGACAAGAATATTATCTCCTCAAACTCTTTTACAAAAATCTTTATTTAAATTTTTTAAAATGCTGATGAAAAAGGAGAAACTCCAGCTGAAAGACATTAGGTATTGCAATCCTCTAAAGAATTGAATCAACCTATATATTATAAGGAACCTCTAATGAATGGAAAAAGGGATTTGTTATTAGATGGGGGCGAGGATTTGCTTATATCTCTACAGGATCAGAACTGCTTTGGGTGCCCTCCAGAAACGTGAAACCCCGGGATGAGTCAAAAGATGACACACTTTGATGAGGACAAAGCTGCAGAATGGCAGATAATACCAGCTATTGGGCATATATTTCTAATACTCTCTTATTAAAAGTAGTTTATTGGCTTTATAAAGTTTTGGGTAATAATATATCTCTCTAGTAGATGTTTCAAGGATATAGTTTTCATGGAGATATCAGTAACAACTTCAGATTATCCTGATATTCCTCCCTGTCAGTTGTTTCCTTTATCTTTCTTAGAGAATGGATACATTGGAGACAATGTTGAGAAGAGCAATGACGAGTTTTAATTAATATTTCCTATAGAAGCATCATTAATTGGAGTCTTGTAGGTTCTGCTTGTCAGCATAGAAACATAAAAAATTTAAGTTAGAGTAAGGAAGGCAATGGATTTATAACTGCTCATGCTAGTAACCCGATATCATGGCATGGAGGAGGAATAGTTATTTTCTTACCAAAAACATTTATGAAAAATAGGAACTGCATTTGAACACGTGTCCCTTTGGATTGGAAATTATTCGCACAATCATATTGATAGTATGATTAGCCATAAACTTAAAAGATTATATTGTTTGAAATTATTTGTCATATATTTATTTAAATTTTTCCCTCTTTTAACAACCGGAATCTAGAGGGAAGAGAAAAGACCAGAGAATTGCCAAAATTATTGGGATAGCTATTGCTGCCAGTTTAGGCCTGTGTCATACTCATAAACAATGCCACCCAAAGGTAATAAAGGAGGTCAGAATTGCTTCCACTGTGGAAAGCTGGGCCACTTCAGTAAACAGTGTCACAGACGAGAGCCACAGATAGGCAAGGGAGTAGAGAGGAAGCTCCCACTCGCTTGCAGTTTTAAGTGTGGATCTGGTCCTCGTGGCTGGCAGGACTGACAGGCCCCAGATCCCAGCTGGAAACAAAGGAAGACGCTTCAACAATTCAGATCTTCCCAGAAGAGCCCTGGGTGAGCATTAACATTGCTGGTAAGTATATTCATTTTCTCCTGGAAACAAGAGCCTATCATTCAGTCCTACAAGAATTCTCAGGTGAACTCTCTTCTCGCTATTTCTTATTTGCTGAAATTGATGGAAAACCTCATAAGCAGTTCTTTATTTCACCTCTGCCTTGCATGTGAACTTCCTAGCTGTAAAACCCAATGGTAAATGGAAGTTGGTCCAGGACTTAAGAACAATAAATGACATGGTTGTGACTCTACATCTTGTGGTTCCTAGCCCTTACACTATAATAGACAAAGTGCTAGCCAATAAGACTTTTATTTTAAGAAAGCTGGGTAATCTCCTCCCGTTCGACTAACTGCCTCTGAAAAGCCGCCGGAGAGCCTCACGCACAACACCTCAGTACACCGGCTCAAAAATACTTCATTACACTCAATGATGGCTCCCACAAGTTGAGTGATCTTTTTACCGGCTTGATGATCTCAAGGTTCCAACAAGGATTCCATGGAACCAACGCTGAGGATAAACCTCAATTATGATCTAACAGTTCTTAAACTAACAGAAAAAAGGCTATTAAGTCCAGATATCCTTAACTGGGAAGCAACCATAAGCAGACAGGGAGCCTGCCGAAGGGTCGGCACCTGGAAAGAGGTGGGAGGCTGCTTTCCGTAAGGTAGCATGGCGGCCACTTACTGAATCTGGGCAGAGCATTTCCTTTCCACGCAAGAAGCCTTGATTTTTTTCCGTACAGGAACATGGCGGCCGCCGGAGGGAGCCGGTCCTAACCATTACGCCCCGGGGGAAGAGGCAGCCGTAAAGGAAGTGTCGTTTCCTCTTCTTGCTTCTCCCGCCTCCCACCGGCTGTCGTAAAAGGGTGAATGGAGAGCGAGTTGTGGGGGGGAAAGAGGGAGGAAGGGGGCCGCGGAGTCAGAGTGGCGCAGCAAGTGGCTGCAGGTGGCGAGGGTGGCGGGGAGTGGGGAGTGAGGTAGTCTGAGGATCTCAGAGGAGGAGACTGAGAGAATCAAAAGGAAAACTAACACTGCAGTCTGGCCTACTGCTCCGGGGGCTACAGAGCCCCCACCTAAGGAGATGGACCTCAACCGGATCATCCAGGCACTGAAAGGTACTATCGACCCGAAATTGAGGATTGCAGCTGAGAATGAGCTCAACCAGGTGAGCAACGGGCCTTCGGCGCTACCTCCGCCGTGGAACCGGCACCCTCCGCGGCTAGCTGCGCTCCCTCCTGCTCTTCACCCCACCAGGGCTCGGGACCCTGACGCTTCCCGCGGCCTGTCCCCACCCTGGGCCCCAGCCTCCAGTTTCAACAGCACGCTGTCCCCACTTTGTCCCCCTAGGATCTTTGCTGACAACCTCGCGCACCTGTTGGCTGGCTTAGCATCTTTTTGTGTTGTCTTCCTATCCCGGTCTAGTTCCCTTCTCTTGGTCCGCACAAAGAGGCTTTTGCAAGTTGAAACATTTACTAGTTGCTTTCAGGGTTTGATTTCTCTAAGTGCACCGAGTTGGGAACGTGAGTGGGAAAATCACTTCAAATGAAAATCTGAGTTCATCTCTTTCTCCAGACCCAGCCCTTTTTAGGTGTTGCTCTGGGAAACCCTGCCCATCGCCTGCTTTTGTGGGGTGCCAGGACTGTTTGACACTGATTGCCAGAGTTTTGTTGGAACGCTGAAAACATGCTGTTGGGAGCGTGCTCTGAGAAGAATAGACAGTTTTTATGGTAGCATCTGTTTTGTAACAAGACACTTTGAGTAATAAGTGTTTGAAGGAATTTCTTATAAATGCTAGAAAGTATAAGCCACAGTTCTTCCTTATTAGCCTTAGCCTGGTAATAAGAATTAAGGTTCTACTCTTACCTTAGCATTTAAAAATGTTAGTAATCTGAAACTCTTAATTCCACTCCTCCCTTTAAGAATGGATTTTTGTTAGGTGTAGTCAATCAAGCCCAGTCGACTCAGAATAACCTTCTGAGCAACAGGTCAGAACCCTGCCATGCTCCCGTGCTCAAGCCCTTTTTCATAGTCTTTGTGTGGTTGCCTCTGGGGAAGGGTTTCCCTCTCTTTCTCTGACCCTTCACCTTTCCAAGCATGATGTGGTTCCCCCCCC
>NW_006399907.1:7180848-7188410 GCF_000299155.1 Elephantulus edwardii | reverse complement strand
CACACACACAAGGACTGGCCCTTCTTGAAAACATACCAGGTATATGAGAGGAAGTTTCACCATCTTTGCCTCTAAGGAGCCTCCAGCTGCACTTCATCCAAGCCAGATTTGTTTGTTCTTTGGCAGCCCATGGTATAGTCTTCTGCAACACCATAGTGCGAAGATGCCTCTTCTGGCACCCTAATTCATTGTCCAGTTTTCAGATGCATCGGAAGCAATTGAAAAGACCATGGCTTTCATCAGGCACATCTTAGACTTTAAAGTTATATCCTTGCCTTGGCACTTTGGAGAGGCCCCTGACAGATTTCTTCAGTGCAGCAAGTCTTTTGATTTCTTGATAGCTGTTACTGTTGTTGTTATGTGCCATCTAGTCGCATGCGACTCATAGTGACCTTATGTACAGTTAGCTCTGAAAGCTGCCTGATCTGCACCAATCTTCTCCAATGATGACATAATTCCATTGCTCCAGTCACTGGCCAATCCACCTTGTCCTAAATCTTCCTCTCCTGAGCTGTCCTGCCATCCTTCCAAGCATGATGTTCCTCTGCAATGACTAGTCTCTCCTGGCCACGTGCACAGAATATGTGAGATGGAGCTTCAGAATCCTTGCCTCCAGGGAGCAGCTTAATTTTTCCCTATCTAGGACAGACCTGCTTATTCTCTTTGTACTCTACCATATATGTTCAACACTCTTCTCCAGCAGCACAACTCAAAGTCATTGATTCTTCTTCTGTCATCCTTAGTTATTGTCCAGCTCTCTGATGTAGAGCAAATAATTGTGAAGACCATCGCTTGGATCAGTTGCATCTTAGTCACTAGACTGACATTGATGCTCTTCAGTACTCTGGAGAAGTCCTTGATAGCAGACTTTCCAGTGCAGTTCACCTTTTGATTTCTTGACTGCTGGTGCAAAGAGTGTTGATTGTGGAACCAAGCAAGCTGAAGTTACCAATAATCTCAATGTCTCTTCTCCATCTATCATGAAGCTGTCATTTGGTCCACTGGTGAGAATCTTTGTTTTCTTGATGTTGAGCTTCAAGCCATATTGAAGACTATGGCCCTTGACCTTCTGCAGCAAATGCCTCAGGTCCTCCTTTCCTCAGTTTCGTCAAGCAAGGTTGTGTTATCTGCATAATGCAGGTTGTTGATGAATCTTCCTCCAATCCTGATTGGATCCAGTTCCTTCTCATAAAGTCCAGCTTCCTGAATGATCTGTTTTTCATGTGGATTGAAAAGGTATGAAGAAGAAAAAAAAAACAAAAAACAAAAAAAAGAAAGAAAAAAAAAAAAGAAAAGGTATGACGATAGAATGCATCCCTGACATACACCTTTCTTGATCCTGAACCATGCAGTGTTTCCTTGCGTTGTTCTGACGACTGCTTCCTGGTCCAAGTATAAATTTTGAATGAGCATAATTAAGTGTTTTGTAATGTCTCTTCTCAAGGTTAGCCACAATGTATTGTGATTCACACAGTCAAATGTCTTTATATAGTCAATGAAACATAGATAGACATTGTTGTGGTACTCTGCTTTCAGCCAAGATCCATCTAATGTTAGTTGTGATGTCCCTAGTGCCATGGCCTCTTCTAAACTCAGCCTGCACATCTGGCAGTTCTCTGCTGATGTACTGTTCCATTTGTTTCTGGATAATCTTCAGCATGATCTTGCTTGTGTGTGATATTGGGATACAGGTGTTTATTTTAGAGTCAAGTAAAATGAAATTTATTGTAGACCTCTCAAAGAATGAATTGGGGGTCTCTCTCTGGCTATTTGAGGTTGGGTCTTCTGTGGCTTATAGCAGGTGACAGTACAATAGCTTTGAACCCTGCCCTATCGTGAACAAATCTCACTGTCTCCGACACCTCCCATTATCTCAGTTATTTTGTCAGTCTAATCCTCAGTTTTCCTCTTTTTTTTAAAAAATTTTTTTATTTACTCTTTCTCTTTAATTAGAAAAGTACATATTTAGCCCCCAAAACTTCCCATTTGGAAAAAGGAACAGTTCACAGTAAGAAACAACACCAAGACAAGTCCAACTTCCATCATATCGATTCCAGTTCATGGTGACTTCATGCTTGGCCAAATGGAACCATGTTCCAGAGTTGTCAATGACTGGACACCCTTTATCCTCTGAGTAGGCCACGAGGCCTTTCACCAAATAGCTTCTGTGTGAACCCAAATTGTTGACCTTTCAGTTAGCAGCTGAACACAATTAACCATTTGCACCACTCCGAAATAAGTTTTCCTCTCTTTGCTGTCCCCTCCAGCCTTCTAAGCACGATGTCTTTCTCCAAGGATTGTTCCCTCCTGGCAGCATGCCCCAAAGTATGAGACAGAATTTCAGAATCCTTGCCTGTAAGGAACAACTTGGTTTCAACCTCTCTATGACAGACCTGTTTGCTCTCTTGGCAGCCCATGTTATGTTTAGTACTCTTCTCCAGCACCACAGCTCAAAGGCATCAATTCTTTTTCTGCCATCCTTAGTCATTGTCCAGCTCTTTGATGTATAACAAGTAATTGTGAAGACCATGGCCTAGATAAGGCACACTTTAGTCTTAGATTACATTGTTGCTCTCTAGCACTCTGTAGAGGGCCCTGACAGCAGATTTCCGAAAGCAATTGATCTTGTTGCCTGGTGTGGTATTAGGTTTATCTTTGCTTCACAAAATGAGTTTGATATTATTTCATCTTTTTCTATATTTTGAAATAATTTGAATAGTATTTGTGTCTGCTCCTGCTTTCTGAGTGTTTGGTAGAGATCAATAATCTATGCCAGGAAATTTGGAAGACACCTCTCTGGCTGAACTGACTGGAAGAGATCCATATTTGTTTTCATTCCCAAGAAGGTGATCCAACAGAATGTGGGGATTATTGAACAATATAATTAATATTACATGTAAGCAAAACAATGCTACAGATCATTAAAAAAATAGTTAGAAAAGTATATAGAAAGAAATCTGCCAGATGTTCAAGGTATGGCACCAGGAGTATTTTTGCTGATATCAAATGGGTCCTGGCTGAAAGAAGAGAATACTAGAAGAATGTCTCTTTATGTTTTGATGATTATACAAAGGCAAATGATTTTTTTTTACTTTTGACTGTGTGAATAATAATAAATTATGGCTAACATTGAGAAGAATGAGAATCCCAGAATGCTTGATTGTACTCATGCAAAACCTATTCATGCTTGGAAAACTCAATCACCTTGGAAAGGTGGAGGGTCTGAGAAAGAGGGGAAGACACTCCACTAGGTAAACTGACATAGTGATGCAGCAATGGGCTCAAATGTGTCAGAGATTGTGAGGATGGCTTGGGAAAGGACAGGATTCAGATCTGTTGTTAATAGGGCTCTTGTGGCATCAGGATTGGAGGAAGACTCATTAACAACCTGCAAATGACACAACCTTGCTAAAACTGAAGAGGACATGAGGCATTTGTTGCAGAAGGTCAAGGACTGTTGACTTCAGTATGGATAGAAGCTGAACATCAAGACAACAAAGAGTCTCACCAAGGGCCAGTTGGCAGCTTCATGCTTGGAAAGGTGGAGGGACGGGCAGCGCAGGAGAGGAAGACCCAAGATGAGAGGGATTGGCCCAGTGACTGGCAAAATGAGATTAGATCTGTCAGAGATGATGAAATTGGCTCAAAAGAAGGCAAGGTTCAACGCTAATGTACATAGGGTTGCTATGAGTTGCAGGTGACTTGATGGCACTAACAACAAGAACAACAACAAGGCACCTAGCAACAATAAATATTAGAGTTATGCTTTCTTCATTTTATCCCTTTTTTGGGGGGGAAGTGAGAACAAATTACATTTAGAATTAGTTAGCTGGATTCAATGTAGATAATAATCCCAATTTTTTGGGGAAGATCCAAAGCATATTGTTGGAACATAGGCCTTCTTCTCTCCACCAGGCCCAATCAAGGTCTTGACCTTGGCCACATCAGAGTGGCACAGCTTCTTCACAGCTCCTTTAATTTGGTGCTAGTTGGCCCTGACATCTACACTGAACACAAGTGTGTTGTTAACTTCTGTCTTCTTCATGATTGACTTGGGAACTTGATAATGGCATAGTGGTCAAGCTTACTTCTGGGGGCACTTGTCCAGGGTTGTTTGGGCTGCCTTCAGTTTTAGCACCTTAGGCCACTAGAAGGTGGATCACTTAGTTGGTTTTCTTTTTTTTTTTTTTGTGGTGGTTGTGGCTGTGGATGCCCTTCAGGACTGCTTTCTTTGCCTTTTATGTCTTGTCTTTGGCTTCAATTTTTTTGAAGGTCAGAGGTTTCTGTCTTTACTTTTGATGTCATCTTTGTAAAAAAATTAATTTCACTTTTTGATTGTTATCTAATGCCCTTATATATTATGCTAATTTTTGTCTTGAAGGCTATTTTATTAAAAAAATTATTATTGCTGCTCCTGTTCTTTTATTTTCGTTTGCTTGATATAGTTTTTCCAGTCTTTGAGTTTTAACTTTGTGTTTCTTTTTTTTTTTTTTTTAATTGTTCTTGCGGAGGAAACCCAGTTTTTTTTTTGGTGATGTAATTTTTTTTAAAAAATTGAGATTTTAATGAAAGTTTATATAGAACTTGGATTTCCATTCATTCATTGTTCCAAATTTTTCTCCTTGCTCACCCATTCCCCCCAGTTTGCTTTTCTCTTTTTTTTTTTTTTTAAAAACCCAACTTTTCATTGTTGTACAATTCCCCTCCTCCCTCCAGTCCACTTTACTATGCAGCTCTTTTTCTGGACTGTTATGGAAATAATACCTAATCATATATTTCTTTTATGCATTTACCTTCATCTCTTTCAATACAGTGTATATTATTTATCCCTTCTTTTCTTAGTTTCCGCCCAACCCTGATGTCAGTCATTTTTATAACAATGGAATTGTGCAGTATTTGTCTTTTTGTGACTAAGCTGTTTCACTCAGCATAATGTCCTCTGGCCTACCCATTTTGTATAATATTTCATGAGTTCCTTCTTTTTCAATGCTGAATAATATTCCACTATACGAATATACCACAGCTTTCTATACTTTTCGTTTGTTGATGGGCACTTGGTTTGTTTTGATCTCTTAGATAACTGAACAATGCAGCAGTAAACATGGGTGTACATAAGTTGTGTTTCTTATAGGTAGAATATTGAAGGATTTTTGTTGTGTGCTGCTGAGTTGCCTGCACCCTATGTACAACCTCTGAAGCCCTGCCCTATCCTGAGCCAGTCTCACTAACTCTGACACACCAACTTCCATTGCTCTAGTACAGTCCATTAGTATCAATCCATCTCATCCATGGTCTTCCTCTCCTGCGGTGTCCCTCCAACCTTCTGAGCATGATATCCTTCTCCAAGGACTGGTTTTTTTCCTGGCCACATCCCAAAGTATGGGAGACGGAGATTCAGAATCCTTGCCTCCAGGGAGCACTCTCTTCAGGACAGAGTTTATTACTGTCATTTTATTACATTCTTTTTTGTGATATTACTATTATTTCTATTCTTTCTGCTTTGCTCAATGAATTTTACTTATGGTTTTTCTTACCATTTTATTTGTTGTTATGTTTTAGTGTTTACCAAATCTTTGTTTTCTTTTTCTTTTTTTAAATCTAAGGTACCTCTGGTCACATAATGAATAAGGAGTTGAGCTTGCCACCTCAAAAGGAGGTTTGGATCCATCAGATGTTCCTTGGGAGAAAGATGGACAGTCTCCTCCCATGTGATTTATGGCCTCTGAAAACCTGCTGGAGTTGGTTCTAACTCATAGTTGACCCAACGGCAATAGGTTTTTTTTTTTTTTGCTTTTGTTTTGTTGTTTTTCTTTAGGTGTAGCTTGTTTGGGATGTGTGTGTGTCTATATAAAATGACATTTTTCTAGCTCAGCTTCCTAGGAATGTGTGTGTATGTGTGTGTATTTATATGAAATGACATTCCTCATAACATTTGGGAAATTTTCAAGCAGCAATCATCAACAATTTCTTCTTTGCTCTTTTGGGTCACTTCTTGTCTGGATTCTAGTTACACTTAAGTTATTCTTGATATCGCATATCATTCTTAGATTTTCTTCTTTGACTTTCCTTCATTTTTCTGATTTTTCCTCTAACAGATTAATATTGCCAAGTTTGTCCTCTAATTTATTAATTCTTTGTTTCATTTTTTTCCACTTTGCTATTTTTTTTCTTCCCATGCATTATCTATTTCTGCAATTTTAGTCTTAATATTCTCAATTTCACTTTGCTGGTTTTGTATTTCTCCAAATTTTCCATTTATCTGTTTGATTCTTCCATATTTCCTGTGTTTCTCTCACTTTGTAGAGGAAACTACAGTACTATTCTTGAATTCCTTGCCACGAAGTTCCAGTAGCTTTCTTCCTTTTAGAGCTTATCCTTTTTTGTTCCATCTTGTCCTGCTTTCTCTGGTTAGTTCAGTTTTCTGTTGCCTCCTAGATATTCTAGTATTATTGTCTTTGTGGGTGGTGCAAGATGTCTGGCCTGTGTGTGTCTGGTGAAGGGTGGGGCATCTGACCTGTGGCAGTTTCTATTGGCCTCAGAAGAACCTGGAATAGACCTCCTCGGGAGGGATTATGATGTCAGTCAAGGGATTGGGTGGGTGTTGGTGCTCAGTCATACATGGGTAGTGTGAAGCGATCATCATTGACCTGAAATCCTCAGAGTACTACTAATCTAGGGCATTACTACAGGTCAGGCTTGACACAGTCCACAGATTCTTGGAGGGAGACAGTGCTATTAAAGGTAAATAAAATATTGAAAGCTCTTTCAGAAAATTTGAAACAGGGATTGTAAGAAAGACTGATTATTAGGAAGGAACATCTGAGGCTGCCTGAATTAGTAGGATGCTGTCCTTAATCTGATCTGTTCAGGGGGAAAAATATACTGCTAGGAAGAAACGTTGTTTTATTCAATGTTGTTGTTGTCGTCATGTGCCGTAGAGTCAGCTCTGAGCCCTGCTATATCCTGAGCCAACCTTATTGTCTCTCACACACTTCCATTACCCCAGTCCCTAAGTCAATCCATGTCATCAAGGGTCTTCCTCTCTTGCACTATCCCTCCACTCTTCCAAGCATGATGTCCGTCTCCAAGGACTGGTCCCTCCTTGCAACATGCCCAGGGTAGAAAGCTTCAAAATCCTTGCCTCCAAGGAGCATCCTGGTTTCACCCTCTCCAGGACAAACCTATTTGTTTTCCTAGCAGTATATGGTATTTTCAATACTCTTCTCCAGCACCACAGCTCAAAGGCATCAATTTGCCTTCTATCATCCCTAGTCATTGTCCAGCTTTCTGATGCATAGCATGCACTGGTGAAGACCGTGGCCTAGATCAGGCACACCTTAGTCTCCAGATTGACATCATTGCTCTTCAGTATTTTGGAGAGGTTCCTGACAGCAGGCTATCCCAATGCAATTTGTCTTTTGGTTTCCTCGCTACCTATACTGAGAGTATTGATTGTGAAGCCAAGTGCACTGAAGCTGTTAACAATCTCAATCACTTCACCATCTATTATGACACTACCAGTTGGCCCAGTGGTGAGAATCTTTATTTTCTTTTTTTTTTTT
>NW_006399907.1:7163354-7178684 GCF_000299155.1 Elephantulus edwardii | reverse complement strand
TTGGTACTACTGCAGCTCACCACGCTGTCTCTGCCTCTGCCGCCATCTTGGATCCCAATCGAGAATCTTTATTTTCTTGATACATAATATAAAGAGATCGGAAAGTGTGAATCAAAGCAAACTAACAATATTCAATTAAAGTTTTCCTTCCTATTCATTGAAAAGTTTACCTTTGATACAAGGTCAGAAGGTTTATTATATTATTGAAAGGAAGTGAATTTCAGCTATAGATTGCAGAGTGAAGAGGTAAACATCTGTCAGTCTGATAAAGAAGTCTCTTCCAGGTATCCTTCCAGACTAAGAGGGCAAAGGGCTTCAGCCTGATAAGGAAGTCTCTTTCATTTGTCCTTCTAGACTGAGGGCACTTTTTCCTTTTAAAATATTAAAGAACTATTAGCTGTAACTTACTACAGGGTATTTAAAAGTTTCCTGTTTTCTTGTCTGTTGCAAAGGCTTAGTCAGTGCTACTTAGGGACTTTTTTTTTTAATTCATTATAACTTTATTCCTTCGATGAATAATAGTTGATTTTTTTAAATTTTAATAAACATTTACAGAGATTTTGGATTTCCATTCATTCATTGCTGCACTTCTCTCCTCCCACCAGCCCGCCCCCACCCCAGTTTGCTCTTCTCTTTGAAAAGTAAAAGAAAAACTCCCTCCCTGGTACACAGTCCACCCACACCCCACCCTCCGTCCCACTACATTCCACTATGCAACCTTAATTGTGGACCCCTCTGATACCCATAATACCCTATCATACATCGCTTTTAAATTATTCTCTCCCTCATCTCTTTCAGTGGAGTATACACAATTTATCCAGTTTTTCTCAGTCTTACCCCAACACTTAGGGACTTCTTTAAGGGAGCTCAGATAGCTTTTTAGGGAACTCAGAGGGCTTCACAGTAAAGACTTTGTTGCCAGTCCTAGGATATGTAGTTTGAATCCATCAGCTGCTCCACTGGCAAAAGATGGCCAGTCTCTTCTCTTGTGATTTATTGCCTCTGAAAATCTGCTGGAGGATCAGCTCTGGGTAGGTTCTGACTTGATGGCACACCATCAGTACCACCACCACTGCGTCTTTACTCAGAATACCATAAGTCTCAGGCTATAAACTTGCAGACTCACAGGCAATGTGTATTGCAGTCCTTTAATAGAAATGTTTCTTCACTTAGAAATGATTGAATTGACCCTTGCCCAAACAAATTCTTAATCTTAGTCACTTTCACTTGCTGTATGTGCAGCTTTGAAAGCCTTTCAAGCATTTTCTTTTGCTAAAATAAGGCTATATTTAACTGTTTTGATTTGCCTGCAGACTCAACTTAAAGACAATAATTGGTACATAAATTTGAATAGTAATTGTATTAACTGGTCTTCCTTGTAAGCATGGATATTATCTTGTCACTGACAGTGTTGTACTTCAGAATAGAACTTAAAGCATTCTTTTTGATAACCAGTGTGACACTAGTCTTTTTTAATTTGTCATTCTTGGCGTAGTAGTCTATGTGATTGTCTGGATTTGGCATGGCTAATATCACTTAGCTTGCTTTGCTTTGGAGAGCTGGACTATGACTAAGAATGACAGAAGAAAAATTGATGCCTTCGAATTGTGATGCTGGAGAAGAGTCTTGAACATACCATGACAGACAAGAAAACAAATAGGTCTGTCTTGGAGAGGGCGAAACCAAGTTTCTCCTTGGAGGCTAGGATCTTGACGCTCCGTCTCACATGCTTTGGGCATGTGACCAGGTGAGATCAATCATTGTAGAAGGATATTATACTTGGAAAGGTGGATGCACGGTGTAGGAGACGGAAACCCAGGATGAGATGGATTGACACAGTAACTGGGGCGATGGTAGTTGGTGTATGGGAGTTAGTGAGATTGGCTCAGGACAGGGCAGGCTGCAGGGCTGCTGTACATAGGGTCACTATGGGTTACAGGCGACTGGATAGCACATAAGAACAACAACAATATCGGTTCAACCACTGATGTCTGCAATATCCATTTCCAAGTGTTCAATATAATTCTTTTTATAGCTAATAGTTTTTCTTGGGTTTTGCTCTGTGTTTTCCACATTGAATGTGTGGTTGCAACGTTTCTTCTCATTTTGATGTATGACACATCAGCAAATAAAGATCCTGAAAGCTACACTACATCTGTATCATAAAGATAGACTTTGATAAGTTCTTCCCCAGTCTTACATTGAGTGCTTTTTAACACGAGAAGCTTTTTGTCCAGTGCTGTATCAGTGTTCTGAAATGATTGGAGAATGATTCAAGAAGCATCAAAAGAAAATTAAGGAATACACAATCACTGTACCAAAAATTAGTTAACCAACCATTTCAGAAAGTAGCATATGTTCAAGAACTGACTGCTAGTATGGAAAGAAGTTCAAGGTTCACTTGAAGAAGGCATTAAGGAAAAACTTACTGTTTATATGGATTGCATCTCAATGTCAGGAAGGCAGAATTCCTCACTACTGGACCAGCAGATAGATGGAAAAAAGACTGAAATGGTCAATGACTTAATCTTACTTGGATCCACAATCCATACACTTGGTACCAGAATTCAGGAAATCTGAAGACATGTTATACTGGGAAAGTCTGTTGTCAGAGACCTCTCCAAATTATAGAGAAGCAGTGATCTCAGTTTGAGGATTAAGGTGCTAAGAGCTGACCAGTGATGAAGGATGACAGAAGAATTGATGCTTTTGAATTGTGGTATTGAAGAAGAGTGCAGAACATCCTACGGACTGTCAAAAGAGCAAACATATATCTTGGAGAAAGTGCAGCCAGAGTGCTCCTAGAAGGCAAAGATAATGAAGCTTCACCGTACATACTTTGGGCATATTGCTAGGAGTGGTTATTCTTTAGAGAGGGACATCATGCTTGGAAAGGTGGAGCGATGGCAAAGGAGAGGAAGACCCTCAACCAGGTAGATTGACACAGTCCGCAGCAATGGGTTTGACTGTGTCAGAGACTGTGGAGATGGTACAGGATACTACAGGATTCAGATCTGTTGTTCATAGGGTCACCATGAGTCGTTCTCGGCTCAGTGGCCCCTAAAGACAACAACAATAAATAATAGAATACCACTTGGAATGTTTTGATAAATGGTGTAGAGCTAGAGGTGCTCACATTTCTATATTAATGGATATGGAAGACGGCTGCGTGAAGGAGATCTATGCCTTTGTGAAGAAGATGATCCAGCAGAATGTAGAAATTATCACACAGTATCATTAATATTCCATGCGATTAGATTTTTTACTGAACATAATTGAAAAATGAAGAATACCACATAGCCAAATTCTAGCTAGTTTAAAAAGAGAATGTTGGAATACTTAAATTGTTTCTTTGGATCCTGAACATAGATCAAAAAGCAGGTATTTGAACAGAACAAAAGGAGACTGTGTAGTTTAAAATCAGAAAAAGGTATATGTTAAGATTATGTTCTCTGACTATACTTCCTCAGTCTTTATGCTGAACAAATAACCCAAAAAACTGGATTGTATGAAGATGTAACATCAACATTGAAGGAGGACTCATTAATAACCTGTGACAGGCCTTCCTGGTTGAATGCAGAGAGAATTTTATCAACACCAATGGAAGTAACAGGAATCTGAGGAACAATTTATGTGTGTGTGTTTGTTTTTTAATTTTACATTTTCCTGTCTTTTAACCATTTATAGACATTTTGTTTGAGGACATTAATCAGAGCAACTTCTGTTTAGCTTTCTAGCCTACCCCTTCCTGCCTTCTCAGCTTTATTTGAATAAAGGTGATAGAAAAAAAAAATTGATGCCTTTGAGTTGTGGTGTTAGAGAGGAGTATTGAATATCCTAGGGGTTGCCAAAAGAACAAATAAGTCTGCCTTGGAAAAAGTGCAAGTATGGTGCTCCTTAGATGCAAGAATGCAAAAATTTATCTCACATACTTTGGGCATGTTGTCAGGAGGGATCTGTCTTTGGAAAAGGACACCATGCTGGGAAGGGTGGAGAGAAAGAGAGTAACACTCCAACCAGATGGTTGACTGTAGACACAGGGACCGTAACTGTGGGCTCAGAGCAATTTAGACAATAATAAGGGTGGTGCAGCCTAGGGCAAGGTTCAGATCTGTTGTTTATAGAGTTGCTATGAGTTGTGGGCACCTCACAACAGCAGCAGTAACAACAGTGAGCTTTATTCCTGGGCATAAGTACTCATCTAATCTGATTTGATTTGATTGTTCTAGGCATTCAGTACCTTCCTGGTATTGTTCACCTTACAGTCTTGTTTATTGTTTGGGTAAAAGTTGTGTCAGAGGAGTGAATTTTGTTCCAGTTTTGAAAGATGACTAAGGACATTAGTTTCAGGGGTTCCATCCATCTCAGTCAGACCAGTGAGCTTACTAAGGACCACTTTAAACTCTTAAAGATGTCATCTTGAGAATGAAAGTGCACCTGACTTGAACCCTAAGCTATTTTCATTTCTCTTGTATTCGTGGATAAAGACGACTGAAGAATATTGGCAAAGAATTTTGCATGTATCATTGACTGCCAGAAAAATGAATAAATCTGATTTTGAAGGATAATAGAATGTTCCTCAGGAGTATGATGGCAAGGCTCTGGACATATTTTCAGGAGGGACCAGTCCCTGGAGAAAGACTTCATGCTTCAGAAAATAAAGGACCAGAGAAAAAGAGGAAGACCCTCAACAAAATGGATTGGCACAGTGCTTACAGCAGTGAATTCAAGCGTAGCAACCTGTGTGAGGGTGGCACAAATCTACGCTTTGCTTCACTTCCTGCCAGTTGAAGCCGATGGAATAGGAAAAAAACCCCTAGCAAACCTCATTGCCATCAAGTCGAAACCAACTCAGATGACACTCCAGCAGGTTTTCAGAGGCAGTCGTAATTTGCATGGAAGGAGTTACTTACCTTTGTTCCATAGAGCTTCTGCTGGATTCAGACTGTCTTTGCGTTAGCAACACAGCTCCCTATAGATTACACTACTAGAGCTCCCTTTGTACATAAGGTTTTGAATTCTGATAGTCTTAATTATCAGTTTAGCTTGTGTACTAGTGCTCCTATAAGGAAAATCCCACAAATAGGTGGCTTTTAACAAACAGGAATTTGTTCTCTCACAATTTAGGAGTCTGGAAGTCCATATTCCCAGTGCCTAGGGGAAGGGTTTCTCTTCTTTGTGGCTTCTGGTTCTAGACCTAAGTGTAGGAGTGTTCCACTCTTGGCTCTTTCTAGGTGGTGCTATGTTCTCTCTCCTTTATTCTCTGCTTTTATCTCTTGTAAGACAAAAGATGGTACAGGTCATACCCCAGGAAAACTTCCTTAGATCAGGGTTGTGCTCTGATTGAGTGGGTTGCATTTTTGCCTTAATTCCCTTACAGCTTGTTGTCTGATCACATCCTAGGGATGATTATATCATTATGTAATGTTCTCTGGTCATGTCGCCTTAATGGTCCAGAGGGTAGGATTTATAACATGTAGGAATTGCATAATGCTTACAGTCATGACCCTGCCAAGTTGACACATGTTTTTAGAGGCACAGTTCAATTTATGACAAATTTTGTTGGGTTGTTGTGTGTCACCAAGTCAGAACCACCCATAGACCACCTTCCAGCAGGTTTTCAGAGGCAGTAAATCACACAGGAAGAGATTGCTCAGATGTAGAGTCTGTTCTTTTCTAGAAATTTCTCTAAGAAGAAGTTCAAAGTACAATGTCACAATGTACAACGACCTTATAATAAAACATAGTTATACTCTTGAACTTACTATAATGTGCTTTGCTTTAAGTTCCTTTATATAACACGTTGCTGCACACTTTTAAATTGATGACCGTGCTTAGAAACACGTTTTGCCGTCATTTGTGACAACATGTTAATTTAGTTAAAGATGATCATGCTGATGGTGCAACATAGGGCAAGGTTCCATTTAGTTGTTAATATGACTCTGTGAGTCATAGTCAACTTGATGGCACCTGACTACAACAATAAATCCTCTCTTCCAAGCAAGTATGCTCTGCACAGGAGACAGGGGACACTTCTACAGTGTACCCAGATCTGTCAGTTAACATTCAGAAGTGTAGCCAGCCTGAGTTCCAGAATTACATTCATCTTTAGGATTGTATTTTTCTCTATCCAGTTCCCCCCAGTCCCACTATTGACTAGTTTTCCCAGTTGCTATTTGTAATATTATTTCTGTGGGAAAAATATTAAAGATACATACAGTACCCCTTCCTCACTGCCTCTGGAATTCTGTAGTAGCAACATAGGAGAGTAAGAGTGGATTGGAATCTTGAGTTCCAGGAACTCATTCACAGAGGTTTTTTAAAGTAAGTCCTTCACATGGCCTCAATAGAGAAACAATAATTTCACAGTCAAGCTTTGGTGTTCCTGTTTTTCTGTGCATCTGGAGATACCATTTCACAATTCCTGCCCTTTGAGAGTTTTTTTTTTTTTTTTAAATTTTTTTATTAGTTTTCTTACCAAGTTTGAATACATTGTGTTTCACACTGGGCTTCATTCATGTTGTGTTTCTTCATACAATCATTTTCATGCATTACTTTTTATAAAATTAACCACCATTCTACTTGCCCGTCACCCTGTCTTTTCGCCTGGTTCCTTTCTGTTTTCTTCTCCCCCCACCTCCATCCACCAAACTGTGCGCCCTGTGGTTTTGCCCCTACCCATCCTCACCCCTCCCTGCCTCTTGAGTTCCTGTACATGTTTTACTAGTTATTCTTCTATTTTTACAATAATGGTCTTATTCAGTATTTGTCCTTATGAGACTGTGTTAGTTCACTCAGAATAATGCTCTCCAGTGTCTCCCAAAATATGCTGTATTTTTCAGAATCGTTGCTCCTGAGAGTTTATTTTTATAAACAACAGATTTATTTGAGATATATTTCAGGCTGTGGAGCAAGAATATTCTCTCAAAACTTGTATTCTGGTGGAGCATGTTGTTGTGTGTTCTTCAGTTAATTGTGATAGATTGATCCTGTATGAAAGAATGGAACTGCCCTGTGTCGAGTCACTTGTGACTCATAATGATCACAACAGCTTTGAACTCTGCTCTGTCCTGTGCCAACCTCATCATCTCTGACAAACCTACCCCCATTAGCCTAGTCACTGAGTCAATCTGTCTCATCCAGGGTCGTCTTCTCTTTTACTGTCCCTCCACCCTCCTAAGTATGATGTCCCTCTCCAAGGACTGGCCCCTCCTTGCAATATGCCCTTAGTATGTCAGACGTAGCCTCACAATCCTTGCCTCCAAGGAGCAGCCTGGTTTCACCCTCTCTAGGACGAACCTGTTTGTTCTCCTAGCAGTCCATGGTATATTCAGTAGTCTTCTCCAGCACCACAACTCAAAGGCATCAATTCTATCATCCTTTATTTTTGTCCAGGTTTCTGACGTATAGCAAATAATTGCAAAGACCATGCCCTGAATCAGGCATACCTTAGTCTCCAGACCGACATCACTGCTCTTCTGTATTCTGGAGAGGTCCCTGACAGCAGAATGCGATTCGTCTTTTGATTTCCTGACTCCTGGTACCAAGAATGTTGATTGTAGAGCCAAGCGAACTGAAGCTGTTAACAATATCAATCTTTTCACCATCTATTATGATGCTGCTAGTTGGCCCAGTGGTGAGAATCTTTATTTTCTTGATATTGAGCTTCAATCCATATTGAAGGCTACAGTTCTTGACCTTCTGCAGCACGTGCCTCAGGTCCTCCTTACTTTCAGCAAAAAGGTTGTATCATCTGTGTAACGCAGATTGTTGATGAGTCTTCCTCCATTCCTGATGCCACATTTCTCCTCATAGAGCCCAGACTCCTGGATGGTCTGTTCTGCATACAGATTAAAAAGATACGAAGATAAGATGCATCTTTGATACATACCTTTCCTGATCCTGAACCATGCAGTGTTTCCCCGCTCTGTTCTGTCTACTGCTTCCTTGTCAAAGTATAAGTTTCACATGAGCACGATTAAATGTTCTGGGATCCCCATTTTTCTCAAGTGTAGCCACAATTTGTTGTAATCCACACAAATGCCTTTGCATAGTCAGTGAAACACAGACATTCCTGTGGTATTCTCTGCTTTCAGTCACAATATATCTCACATTTGTCTGATGCCTTTGAGCTGTGGTGCTGGAGAAGAGGACTGAGAATACCATGGACTGCTAGGAAAACAAATAGATTTGTCCTGGAAAGGGTTAAACCGGGTGGCTCCTTGGAGGCAAGGATTCTGAGGCTCCGTCTAACTTACTTTGGACATGTAGTGAGGAGAGACTGGTCCTTGGAGAGGGACATCATGCTTGGGAGGGTGGAGGGATGGCGCAGGAGAGGAAGGCCCTCTATGAGGTGGATTGATTCAGTGACTGGGATAATTGGGATGGGAGTGTCAGAGACAGTGCGATTGGCACAGGACAGAGTGGAGTTTAGGGCTGTTGTACATAGGGTCGCTATGAGTCGCAAGCGACTTGACAGCACATAACAACAACAACAACAACATATCTCACATTGGCTATGATGTCCCTAGTGCCACAGGTTCTTCTAAACCCAGCCTGCACATCTTGGAGTTTGCAGTTGATGTACTGTTCCAGTCATTTTTGGATAATCTTCAGCATGATCTTGCTTGTGCATGACATTAGTGATATTACTTGATAATTTCTGTACTCTGTTGAGTCACCTTTTTTTGGAATGGGAATAAATATAGATTTCTTCCAGTCAGTTGGTCAGGTAGGTAATTAACTATCTTCTAGATTTCTTTGCATCACCTGGTGAGTGCGTCCAGGGCTTGCTGAAGTATCTCATTTGGTATTGCATCAATTCCTGGGAACTTGTTTTTGCCAGTTCCATCAGAGCAGCTTGAACTTCCCCTTTCATCACCATTGCCTTTTGATCTAGGTAAAGGAGGGTAAATAGGGTGGTCACTCCCTGAAAATTGACATCAAGCAGAGATTAAGATGTGAAGAATTGAGAGGGGAACAGCAGAAAGAACAAGTTCACAAAAGACCCCGATCTTTGTATCTTGGAGAACTATAAAGGATAAGAGAGTTGGAACATAAGGTAGAGAATGGAAAAATAATTGCTTTTACCTTATTTGGGTTCTCCTAAAATAAAGCATTTAACTGAACAAACTTTTATTCAGAAAGCTTCATAAAGATAAAATAGATATCTGTAAGAAACCATTGAGAACTTACTTTTAATTTTTTTATGACTCGGTTAGAAACTTCAAGTCCAAAATGGGACAAAGAAATTATTTGTATATTTGTGAGTAAGGAAAGTTATATGAGAATATATCTGAATTTATCTCTTGATGTTTTAGCTGGCCAAATTAACGTAAATTGAATCAAGACTGAAAGGAGGAACGAAAGTTTTTCATAAAGGTAAAAAAGTTGCAGACTTCCTGTATGGTGATACTGGTGTAGAGTGACAGCAGAATGAAATAGGAGTAGTCTTCTTTCAGACAGGTAGTGTGGATCTAAGTGTAAAGGTTATTCTGTATTTGAATGTATTACAGTTTGAAGAAAGTAACTGAAATTTTTGTATTTATAATTTTTAATATTTGATTTACTGTAAGATCCTTCAGTATCTGGCACAAAAGTTGTTTTATCATGTAAGTATAGAAGATGTAAAAATTAGACATTAAATCTGCATCACTTTTGGCTCCTGTAAACTACTGATAAAGTGTTTTTTTTTTAATTGTTTTAAAATTCTAGTGATTATAATCATGGAATAAAGGAAATATACATACAGAAGTTTAAGAATCTAAAGATTTTATAGGAAGAAAGACATGATACAAAAATTTGCTGGAAGATAAAGAAAGATTTAGAAGACACAATATTCTTGCATAGTGAAAAGATCATAATTTTAATCCTTTCTTGACCAAATTGCTTTTTGCTTTAAATTTTATTGTTGTTGTTGATACTAATGGAAGACATACTGAAATGGATGTAAAAAGCTTTTTGAGCAAAGAAAATTTTAATACAAGGATGATAGACATACGTGTCTCAAGAGGGCTGTAGTGGTAGGATGGGTGGGTGCCGTGAAGCCTGTGTCTTGAGATCACCCTGTTGTGTGGTCCCTGCTAGGTAGCAGCATGTACTACAATTGAGAATTGAGATCGCAGCCTCCCAAGAAACCTGAGAGGCTGAAAATAATGGGAAGTCAATGGTTAAAAAAATTTAGTGTTGTCATCACTTTTCCAGATTAATTTTTAATAGAATATTCATCTTCAATGAAACGGTATACATAAATGTGTATTATTAATTAAAAATGATATGGTCTGATGTATTGAAATAGATGCTACCGTAGATTCACATTCATAGGAAAAGGTAAGTTGAATAGAATCTGTGGGTTATTTCCTGAGTTGAGCTTCACAGAGAAAGTGTGAGTCTTTTCTGGGATATCTGTGGGCATGGTCAGGGCTAAGCTCTAGGAAATATGGTGCTTCTTGAAATTGCTTCAGGTAGTATATTGACTCTGTATTTCTTGATTTCTTTCTTCTGATGTCTTCATTATAAACTCAGGAGTTTGTCAAAATAGAATATATCTGTGGAATGAAATGACCAGGGAAAAGCAGTTTTGTCATTACATACTTATTTGGGCATTGACAAATGTAAAAGATGGTTCAGCAGTGGAGGGCAGCTTGATGAAAATAACTTTTAACTCTTGTCTTTTTTTAGTCTCAACTGATTCCCTTTGTAGCTCAAGCACTTCTGTTTAACATCACCTTATCCGTCTTACTGTGTTAGATGTCCTGTTTTGGGTAGCTCATATTTTCCTGTTGATAAAAAATTAAAAAATCATAAGTAAAGCACTAGTAATCTGAAACACTCGTACTGTGTAGGTTAAATATAAGGTTGCTGCTAACTCTTAGAATTTCTTAAGCTAGAAAAACCTAGAAAGCTTACAAGAATACCTTAAGAATAAAATGTTTCAATTATAAAATAAAATAAAGGGACTAAAGAATTTGTTAAAGAAGACAGACTGCAAATATGAAAAAAAATCCAGCCACTCTTGCAATACATATCTTACTTATCTAGTGCTGCTGTAACAGATAACAGGAGTGAATGGATGGCTTTAACAGACAAAAATGGATTCTTTTCTAGTTTAGGAAGCTGGAAGTTGAAATTAAGAGTGCCACCTCTAGGGAACGTCCTGTCTCCTGGTTTTAGGGGAAGGTCCTTGTTTCCTTCATCATCTGGAGGCCAGCTGTTTCTTGTAGATCGTTGTGTGGGTTGGCTTTCCCCTTTGTCTAGGAAGTTCTTCTCACAAGGTGTCCAAGCTCAAAAGGACAAGCTCCGCTCCTGGTGATTCTTGGTAATTCTGAGTTTTCTGGGCTTGCTTTTCTCCTCTTCTATGTCTCATTCATTGCTCTTGAGTTGGAACTGTCTCAGAGCTGAGCCTCCAGCGGCTTTTCAGAAACTGTCAATCACTCCACAGGGGAGTGCCCATCTTTCTCCTGCAGAGCTGCTGGTAGCGTTGAACCACCTGCCTCTGGCAGTGCAACTCTTCATCTGCTAGGCCACCAAAGGTCCCCTTTTTTATGTCTAGTGAGTTAGATAGTGTTAACACATGTCATCCTGGGCAAGTAGGGCTGAACTTCCTTTACATAGATTTGATTGTGGAGGATCATAACGTAACACTCACATTATATAATTACATACATGCATTTTGGAGCGGGGGACACAATTCAGTCCATGACAGAGAAAATGTAAGTTTTAAAATAGGTTTTGGAGGAAGTATAATTACTCTTTGGATTTGAGGACACACTCATTCACTGCCGTTGGGAGTATAAATTTGGATGCTCTTTTGGATAGCATTTTGGCAGTATAAGTGAAAATACTAAATGCTCACATCTTTTCATCAATTTAACTCAATTTTTAGAAATACTAAAGATATTTAAAAATTTTTTATAATTATCATTTTGCCTTGGAGAGTTTCTCTTACTTGAAAAATGTTCTTAATTTGGAAGATAATATAGCCAGTAATAGTTCATTTATATTGCCCTATTTTATAAAATATTTCCTTGTAATTTCAGTCCTACAAGATTATCAATTTTGCCCCGAGTTTACTTCGGATTATAGTTTCTGACCATGTGGAATTCCCAGTACGCCAGGCAGGTGAGTTGCTTTTTTTTTTTAAATTTAATCTTTAATAAAATTTATAATTTATAGGTGAAAGTGGAATGAAAGCTTTGTTTCAAACAACTGTGACTTCTGGTAAAAACAGGAAGAATGCATAAAGTATTTCCAGGGTTTTATAGTTGACATTTCCCCTGTGGAAAGTTGTGGATAAATCTTGAGCCCTCAAATCTCCCCTAGTGTTTGCTTTCTTCCACTCCTTAATCTTGACCAATTTCTTGCTTCTGTCACTTTGCCATTCTTTTCTGTAGATTTCCCAGTTTTAATAGCTTAATCTCCCTCATTCTCTACAATTCTTGATGGATTTGGTACATAAATAGATTAGAACCATGAATTTATATATGTGAATTTGAGAATTAGTTGTATGTTAGACCATGAGGTGTAACTTATTGACACATGTATGTAACTAAGTTCCTGGGGAGCAAGACCATTTGGTTTAAACATGAATGTTATTTTTATATCTATGAAACTTTAATGGAACCCTAGTGACTTTGTGGTAAAAAGTTGTGCTGCCAACTTGAAGGTTGTTGTGTACCCTAGAGTCAGAATCAACCCATGACTGACCCTCCTGCAGGTTTTCAGAGGCATTTAATCAGATGGGAGGAGATTGCCCATCCTTCTCCTGCAGAGCAGCTGATGGCCTCGAACCACATGCGTTTGGTATTGCAACACAACTTCTTGCCACAAGGCCACCAGAGCTCCATGAAGGTACAGAGTTCAAATCCACTAGCTGTTCCTTGGGAGATAGATGAGCAGTCTCCTCCTAGATGATTTACCCTCTCTGAAAATCCACTGGAGGGTTACCTATGAGTTGGCTCTGACCTGATGGTAGACAACAACAACAACAACATGGAACTTTATGGTTGTTATCTAATATTGAGCATTGTCCTTTCTGGTTTTTTTGAATGAACTTATCATAAGAGCACAGAAGGTTAAAAATGGAAAAAGCTTGCAGCATCATGAGTCCTAAGAAGATGGTATTATGGTATTAAGGGGAGAAAATGACAAGCAGAATAACTAATTAAGGAATCCATATAGCTTAAAAGACTTATGTTGTGTGACATAGTCCCTTCTCAGTAACCTAGGGAAGACCCAAGAATACAATGAAGAAAGTGCAGGGGGTTGGGGAGTAGTTTACTCAGCATTCCTCATCCAGAAATGACTGTTAATAATACTAGGTAAACACTAGTTTTGCATGTGTTCAGCCAGAAGGATAGGCAAACAGTTTTACAGATATGGAGTTATACTCTGTGACAATAAAAATAATTTTATTTGAACATAACAGTAAAAAATAGTAGGAATTACTAAGCTCTAAGAAAATGTTTACAACAGTATGTGTGGTTTCCTGGAAGATCCTTTTGTGGTTGAGAGAAAAAAGAAAAACCTATGGAAAAATGCATACCCTGGAGTTATTTTTTCCTTTGCAAGGTTTATTAGGCTTTCAGATAAATTTTCTAACATCTTAACTCTTATGTGTATAATCTTTCAGTTGTTCCATTGTAGGAGCCCTTGTGGCACAGTAGTTAAGCACCCAGCTAGCTGCTAACTGAGAAGTCAACAGATAAAACCCAGCAGCCCACCTGTGGGAGTAAGATGTGGCGGTCTCCATCTTTCGATGGTTTGCCTTGGAAACCTTACAAGGCAATTCTCTTCTTTGTTGTTGGGTCACTAGGAGCCAGAATTGACTGGAGAGTGATTGAGTTTGGTTTAATAGATCTATTCTGAAACAATATTTGGGTAAATGGGTTCTTTTTTCCAATAATTCCGTAACTCTTTAATAATTAGAGTACCATCATAAAGTTCTATGAAGCTTTTAAGAAAAGACAGTATTTAATATAACTTAAAAAGTTTATTTATGTCTTCAGTAAATGAAGTATTAATTAACCTTGTAAAAACAGAGTATACATTATATTGTTTTTAATCCCACCTCTTACTGTTCCTCCTGTTAACTTTGGTGCATAATTTTCCAATTCTTTATTTTCTTTAAATGTGCTATCAGAAACGAATCTGTAGCACATACTATTTAACCATTTTCTTTTTTCGTTTTACTGTTTATTCTAGTGGCGTAGGGGTAAGGAGTTGCACTGCCAACACAAAGGCATGTAGTTCGAGTCTACCAACTGCTCCATGCAAGAAAGATGAGCAGTCTCCTCCTATGAAGAGATTTATTCCCATGAATGATTTAACTGTCTCTGAAAACCCAGTGGAGGGTCAGCTCTGAGTCATTTCACTTAATAGTACAGAACAACAATATTTACTACTAGAATTTTCCCTTGTTGGTGTAAATGGATACTTCATTCTTTATCAGAACTGTTTAATATTTCTTTGTGTGTATCCTCTGTAGTTTATTTCAACAATTTCATATTGTTGGACATTTCCCTTCAGACCAAAGTGCTAGATCAGTAAATATAAATATAGTAACATTTAGACATTTAAATATTATCGTTGTTTTTTCTTTTTCTATCAATACTCATTGCCACTGAATCAGAACTGACTCACAGGTGACCCTTCAGTGGGTTTTCAGAAGCTGTAAATCGCACAGGAGAAGATTGTCCATCTTTCTGCTGTGAAGCTGCTAGTGAATTGAAACTGCCAGAGGTGTCGTCATTGGACTAGCAGTACACCACTCTGTAGACCACACCACCAGAGCTCCCTGTCGGTACCGCATTAGAACCCATTAGGAGACAGATTTGCCATGTCCTCATCAACTCTACACATTTATAACATAATAAATTAGATAATTAAGTTTAACATTATTTGGTAATAAAATAGATGGTATAAAATTTACTATTATAACCATTCTTTTTTTAAAATGATCCTAATCATTCTTAAATATACAACTTTTAAAAATGTACATTAATTACACCTAATTATAGTCACAATCTTGTGTGACCATCACCACAATCTATTTCTAAATTGTTTTTATTTCCCCATACAGAAACACTGTACTCATTAGGCAGTAGCCTCCCAGTTCTCTTCAGGTTGGCAGTGCGGCTCTTTACCACTTGGCCACCAGACTGCCTTCCTCTATTTTGTAGTAACCACTAAGTTACTTCTGTCTCTATACACTTGAATAAGTCATTGATTGTGCAAAATTCAATCATTCTATCTCCACGTTCATTTCTGTCACCGAGTCCATGTTTTCCCACTACTGATTCTTCTTCCCTGTTCCCAACTTTGCATTCCAGT
>NW_006399907.1:7131047-7160197 GCF_000299155.1 Elephantulus edwardii | reverse complement strand
TAGAGCAGGGTTTAGGGCTGTTGTACATAGGGTTGCTATGAGTCGCAAACGACTCGACGGCACATAACAACAACAACAACTATACACTTGCCTGTTCTGGATATTTCGTTTAAGTAATTATGAAATGTTTATCATTTTTTAATCTGATATATTCCAGTAACATAGTAACGTTCTCAAGACTCATCAGTATCATATGTAGCATATATCAGAAATTTATTTTTCTTTATGCTTGAATAATATTGTAGGTGTATGTTTATGTCACATTAAAAAAATCCTTCATTTATTGATTCCTTGATTTGTTTGTACATTTGGGCTATTATGACTAGTGTTACCATGAGCATAGGTGTACAAGTGTCACATCCTTGCTTTCACGTATTTTGGGTATATATCTGATAGTAGAATTCCCGGAGTTTAGTTAGTTTTGATAAAGACACTAAGCAGCATTTGAAAGTGGATTTTTTTCATAACTTATGTACATTTTATATCTGTATGCTGCAAGATAGCTTATCTTGGTGACTGGATTATTGCCTCTTTTTTTAAGGACAATTTTCTTAGTAATTTTATAACTTATAGAATCTGAGATATTATTGGTGCTGTTGAGTAAAACTCATAGCAGTTCTTTGACAGGAGATCTGAGTCCTGTCCTGTCCTGTACTATCCTCACAGTCACTGACACACTTGTGCCCATTGCTGTAGTCACTATTTCAGTCCATATTGTTGATGATCTTTCATTGACTCTACCTTTCCAAGCATGATGTCGCTTTCTAAAGAATAGTCGTCCCTCCTGTCTGTTTTTCAGCTGAAAGTTAGACCTTGTAGGTGATTTTGTTTCTGATTTGAAGTATGACTAAAGGATATTAGGGTGTTAAGAGTTTATTGTCCAAATTAGCTTTCCTATCCATTAATTTACTTGATCATAAGGATGGGTGGAAATATGTAAATAGGGTATCTTAGCCTATCCAGAAGGGGAATGGTTCGTCTCACCATTAAATTGAGCGGATCAAATAGCAGAATTAGAGGGGATTTCCCCACCAGTAAAGAAGAAGCAAGAGAAAGGTAGTGTGTCCTTCAGAGTTAGAAATTCTTGTGCCAACCCGACCAGGGCCTATGTGGAGCAGCAACCATAAGAACCACAATAGAGAACCATAGAGCAATATGAGACAGAGAACTAGAGACCAGACATGTGATGGGACCTTGGCATTGCTGCCCTACAGAAGCAGAGCTAAGAGCTTTTGTCCATGTTTGTTAGATAACTGGAGGTGAGGGAGGAGCCATAATGGGCAGATCTGAGAGCTTTGTAACACCTAAAACCGCAAGGCTCAAGACTGAGCTGTCCTGACTATGATTAGCTACTAACCTGGATTATAATCAGTGTAGTCTGCGAGCTGTTGCATCAGAGTTTGGACTCACTAAAGCAGATTGGTGTTGGGATTAGTATAAAGAGGTGTGGGAGCATGGAGAACATGTTCATGGAAATCAATTTTGTTATTGTTGATGGGGATGCCTCCCCTTTGTGAAGTTCGTAAAGTTCAGATACGGCTGTCCTTATACTGCCCTTGCTGTTTTTATAGCTGTGATTTTGCAAGGTTCTACTAGTCTCTATTGGACTAATAAACTTGACCATTTTTATATTTGTGAGTTTTGTTTCATATTTTAAATTTTAATTATAAGGCAGTATGTTATAACATTTGTCCTTTGAACCTTTATATCCAAATTTATACATTGACAGTGTTATAGACTGTCACTATTTGTTTCCAGGTTTTTTCATTACCCTTAGTAGAAACTGAGTGACCCTTGACCAATAACTCCTCCTGTTGTCTATCAACCTGTGGAAACTATTTTCCTATCAATATATTGGCTTATATAAGTGGGATCATATAATACCCGTCCTTGTATGTATAGTTTATGCCTCTCAACATAATGCTTTCAGGGTTCATCCATCTAATAGTGTGTGTCAGAACTTTTCTTATGGCTGAATAATATTCCATTGGACATATGTGGCACATTTTGTTGATCCTTTCATCTATTTCTGGGCACTTGACTTGATTTCTAGCTTTTGCCTGTTGTCATTAATGCTGTGATGAGCACTGATGTACAAGAATCCTTTCGCATCCTTGCTTTAGAAGTGTGTATATATTTTAGCAAATTCATTTCAAACTTAAGATGCTTGTGATGTTGAATGGGTTTGATTTTCTAGGAAAGTTTAATAATTAGATTCATATGCTATAGTGTTTTATTTCTATAGCTCTGACAAGCCATTCAGTAACTAGATGGCTAAAGGGGGATTTTGGATTATTGATGTTATTCCTATTATCTTTTGTGCTTTTCTTTATTATCTTTAATTTGCTGTATTTGAGTTGATTCTGGCTCTTAGTGACCATGTAGGACAGAATAGTACAGAGCTATAGAATTTCTAAGACTGGAAATATCTTTCTTCTGTGGCAGACTGATGGGTTTGAAGTGCCAACCTTTCATTTAGCTGGAGCACTTAGCCACCATGCCTGCAGAGATCTGTTTCATGTTCAAGAGAATCCATAATTATCTCTGAAAGTACTTACTATTACCTTTTAAATAACTGCATTAAGTTCAATTTTATTTTAACTAATTGTAGATTTACTTCTTATATACAAATTAGTCAGTGTCCCTTAGTAAGAATATTTTTTGTTTATAAAAATAAACAAACAAACAAACAAACCACCTCAAGCTTATTGCCACTGAGTTAGAACCAACTCTTCCTCAAGTTTTCAGAGGCTTCAAGTTGCACAGGAGACTGACCATCTTTTTCCCACAGTGCAGCCAGTGGGTGCAAAACTCTTGCCTTTGGGATGCTCGCACAACTTCCTACAGAGAGGCCCCCAGAGCTCTCTATTAAATTGTTGTTTATTGTTGTCTAGTCAAGCATGACTCATAGTGACCCTATGAACCAAAGGCCTGAAGCCTTTCTATAATTAACATTTCTCCAAGTTCATAGAGTTTCCAGAGGCATGTGGTTTAGGAAGTGGATACCACTCCTGCTTCCAGACCTGTCTTAAACTGGGAGCTCCACCAAACACTGTCACGATGGACAGTCATTATGGCATTTGACCCCCAATGGCACAAGGTTCAGCATCACAACAAACCCAGATTGCGGCAGTGCAGCAAATTGACAGAGGAGTTCTGTACAACTTAGAAGAATTTTCCTCCAAAATAAAGTTAATACTAGACCATATATATATATATGAAACAAAGTCCTGAAGCCTTTCTATAACTATCGTTGTTTCTCCAAGTTCATAGTTTTGAGAGGCATGTGGTTTAGAAAGTGGGTGCCATTCCTGCTTCCAAACTTGAAAACAATTACTAAACTTAATAATTTAATGAATTAATTTATGATTTTACTGTGCATTTTTTTGTGTTTGAAGATTGCTTTTCTTTATTTACAAAACTAGTTCTGGAGGGATTTAAATAAATACATTTGTATTGGATATAGTTGATTTTTCGTTTTGCAAAGGTTAATATCTGACATTTATTCAGAACTGCTAATAGGTTAGCTGATATTATTAGAACATTTATTACTTTTTAAAAACAGTCTACACGTTTTTAATGATTATGTTCTGTGGCAATCACCGCTATATGAAATTGAATAAAAACACAGATAAAAGATTGGATTTGGTCTAAATCACCTATGTGACATAAATTAAAAGTAAAAGAAAATAAAAAGCCCACATTAACATATTAAAATTTCCAGATAACTTTTATTTTGGTCCAAACAAATTTAAACTTTAGATGGAGTCATCTTTTTCAGATCTCTGTAGAACCAAAAGTAATTAAGCTTTTTAGATGTCAAATTCATAATTTAATTGAATTTTTGTTGTAATATAATTATAACCAGTGTTAAACTTGTTGGTTTGTCTGTTGTCTGTTTCACCAAGCAATTTAATTTCATGATAAAGAAGGGATTGAAATTGGGCAAAAAAGGGAAAGTAGAATACTTGAGATAAGAAAGTTATGTTGTTATGTGGGCCATATCTTTCTATCTTCATACATTGAGACATGACATTATATGTAAAGTTATTTGCATAAATTCTTTATTTACCTGAGTAGTTAGGAAGCTTCGTATTCCCTTTGAAAAACTGTGTATTAGTATATTAGCTTATTTCTTTTAGAAGCCTTTTGTCAAAAGTTAAATATGAGATTGGTTAACAAGAATAGAATGAAATAATTGTTTGATATATTTTGATGCATCAGAGAGCTGAACAGTGACTAGGGATGATAGAATAAGAGTTGATGCTTTGGTGTTGGAGAGGAGTATTGCATATACCATGGACTGCTAGGAGAACAAACACGTTTGTCCTGGAGAGGGGGAAGCCAGGATGGTCCTTGGAGGCAAGGTTTCTGAAGCTCTGTCTGACATACTTTGGACTTGTTGCAAGGCAGATCAGTCCTTGGAGAGGGACGTTATGCTTGGTAGGGTAGAGGGACAGCGCAGGAGAGGAAGACCCTGGATGAGATGGATTGATTGCGTCACTGGGATAATGGGGATGGCTGTGTTGGAGACAGTAAGGCAAGGAATAGAGCAGGATTTAGAGCTGTTGTACATATGATCGCTTACACATCAACAGCAACAACATATTTTGATTGAAATGAACAGATACAAAGTATCCTGAGACTTTCTGAAAAGGCTGGTGTTTTTCTTATATTAACAAGTGTTAAATATGTGAAAAAAGGTTAAGTGGAGAATTCTGAAGCTTTAAAAAGCGTATCTTTATATAGATTTTTCAAAATGACAGTACCAAGTAGATAGGTGAAAAAAAATAAATAAAAAAGAAATATACATGAAGACAAGTTTACCTTGTTGTTCTTAGGTGCCATAGAGTTGAGTGAGACCCATAGCAACCCGGTGAACAACAGAGCTGAACTCTGTCCTATCCTGTGCCATTCTCACCCTTCCTGACACACTAGAGCCCCTAGCGGCAGTCACCATGTCAATCCACTTGGTTGAAGGTCTTCCTCTCCTTCGCCATTCCTCCACCTTTCATTATTTTTCCTCATTTTGACTGACTTCTAATGCGGGCTCTACTGCTAGTACTATAACTGTTCCCATTCCTCTACTGCTCAGAGGGTTTTCAGAAGCCCATTATTTAAGAAGTGGATGGCCAATCCTATTTCTTAGTCTATCTTAATCTGGGAGCTATATATTAAAACCTGTCCATTGTGGGTAAGTAACCCTTGTGGCATTTGACACACGGCAGATCTTTCAATATCACAGAAACCCATAAGTTATCTCAGTACAACAAACTGAGTACAATACAGACAAGTACTGTACTAATTACAGCAATGTGATTACAATATAATTACAACAAAGTGACAGTTTAGTTTGTACCTCTAATAGCAGATCTTAAAGCAAATTGAGTAGAGTCTCATTTAGGTCTTACATTTAGGCTACCAAAAAATGCACTTGATTTCCAAATCATTATACTGTCATTTAAACACTGGAGCTTGATAATGATAGTGAAATGCTTAGTGCTTAGACACTCAACTAGTGGAAGAAAAACCTTTATTTGCCTTTCCCTTTACTAGCTTGTCAATTTATAATTGTAACATTTTCTACTCTTTGCTATGTTTCATGTTTGGGTTTGAAGGACTTAGCTTTTCATGCTCCTTAAAGCTGAATTAGAGCACCCTTTTAGTATAGCTATAATAGTGTTATTTTTTTCCCCTCTTAACTTAGCTGCCATTTACCTGAAGAACATGGTGACACAGTACTGGCCAGACCGAGAACCTCCACCTGGAGAAGCAATATTTCCATTCAACATTCATGAAAATGATCGCCAGCAGATACGTGATAACATTGTGGAAGGAATAATTCAGTCTCCAGATTTGGTGAGGTATGCATTGTACAATGTGATCAGTAAGCGGCACAAACTATTCACGAGGTTGGGGTTTTAGAGAACGAATCATCAGCTTCTAAATTATTGTGTTTTTAATGAAGTAAGAAAAATATACTCAAATTATACTCTTTATTTTGTCTTTACACTTGTAATTCTTTGCCTCAGAATATTTTGGATGAGAGTTTTTTTGTTTGTTTTTTCTAACATGGAGAGATCAGTTTCTGGGAATTCCAACTTACTGCTTTTTTAAAACCCCTTACCTGTACTATTATTTATTTATTTATTAGTAAGTGGAGAAGACAGGATAGAGAACATATAAACTAGACGAATTACCTGTAATTTCTCAATTTCATCAATATGTAGGGTAGCACTGTGCAGTAGAATTTTCTGCAGAGATGTGGGAATATTTTTTATTTCACATTGTCCAATACTTAGCTACTAATAGGCTAAGGAGCTCTGGTGGCTTATTCTTAGGTACTCTATTGCTTGTGTCATACAACTTCTAAACACTAGGTAAGGAGTTGCATTGCCAACTCAAGACACCTGGTTCAAATCCACCAGCTGCTCACAGGAGAAAGATGGGCATTCTCCTCCGATATAGTTTACTGCCTCTGAAAATCCATTGGAAGGTCAGCTATGAGTTAGTTCTGACTCCATAGTACATAACAGAACACACAGGCTAAATTAAATATTTTTACTTAAATACTTAATTATGGCTAGTACAACTAAGGACTAAATGCTTATTTAATTTTGACTAGTTTGAAGTATGCATATGTGCCTAGTGGTGTCTTCTTGGATAGCACAACTGTAGAGCCATGAAAATGTTGGAATCCTCAAATAGAAATACATTCTTTTATAGGTAAAATGAATGTGGGAGAATGAAATTGCTTAATGTTAGAAATTAGATATAGCTTCAACCTGAGTGTTTAGTAAACTTATGACATAAACAATAGAAAATAAATGTGAGGAATGTGCTAATAGGAGAGTTGAACTATCATTGAATTCCTTCTTAGGCATTTACTCTGCTAGGTAAGAAGAGAAAAGAGATTTACTGGTTAAAAAAAATTGTCTTGATTTTCAGTGGTTGCCCAAATGCCAGTGGTGGCACTGACACCCCTCTAGGACACTCTTGGCTAACTCTTATAAAAAGAAATCCTTCAATTTCCAGCTCTCTTTGAATCTTCCAATGGTTATACACAATATTCCATTAAACAATGATTTACAGTTTGTAGTTTGCGCTTCCTTTTCTGTTTATCTTTTGCTTGCTTAAAATGAGAAGGGATTGGAAGAGAGTGTTGCAAACCAGATGCAGAAAGAAAGCAGGGACACAAGGAAATGAGTTCTGAAAAGGAGGGAAGGCTAAGGCAGAGGGAGGTCCTCTCACAGCATAGCACTGTGAAAAAGGACCCTTTCTTAGTCTCCCTATAGTTTTTACTTAGTTTCAGCCAATCATCCTAAAAAAGTTCAGTCTCTGGAGACTGTATTTTCCTATTACTTAAGTGTTGCCAATATAACATGGGTAAGCTTAATCTTTAAGACCAAAGCTCAGACATGGCATCCCCTCGGGTGGGAGGCTGGGTGGAAATGTCTGTTTGCAGGGGGCATCCAGTATCTCCTCCAGAGAGCTGGGTGTAATTCTCTTTTTGCAGAGGTTGCACAGTCCTGTCTGGACTCTGATCTCAGCTGTGGCCCTCCTGTCACTATGTTGGGGAAACCACAGGAGAGAATCTGAAGATATATTTTTAATGAAACAGTTTTTATTTTACTGTACACAAGTATGACCTGTTGGTTTAAGTAAAAAATCGCTAGTGAGTTTTATCTTTTTCATGAGAATATATTGTTGTTCTTAAACCCTTTTATTTCCTCTCTTATATTTTAATATTTAATTATAATACTCTTAGAGAAATATTATCTTTACTATAATCAGAGTTTAAGAGGATTGCAAATAAAATTGAAGAAATCTGGTAACATAATAAAAAAGCTTTCTTTTGTTTATTATTTTTAAAATTTTTAAATTAATATTTTAATGGGAGTTTACAGAAAACTTGAATTTCCACTCATTCATTGTTGCACATTTTCTTCCCTACTCGCCCCGTTAGCTTTTATTTTTTAAAAAGATTCTTTCATTGTTGCACAGTTTCCTCCATCTCCTCACCACCAATCCAATTTACTATGCCCTTCTTATTCTGTCTTTTGTTTATTTTAGTAGTTTCAGTGAGTCTAGCTATTGACTGTTCCGTAGAACCTACTTATTTTGGGATGAGGAGGGCACTGCTAAATACTAATTTGTCCATATTCACATTCCAGCCATTTTTAAGTGAGTATATAAGGGCTTAGAGATGGTGCAGCTGGAGTGCTCTTTGGAGGTAGGAATGATGAGGCTTTGCCTCACTTACTTTGGGCATGTTGCTAGGCAGGGATAGTCCTTGGAGAAGGACATGATTCTGGGAAGGGTGGAGGGTCGGCAAACTAAAGGAAGACCCTCAACCAGGTGGATTGACATAGTGACTGCCATAAAAGGCTCTTGTATGTCAAGCAGTGTGAGGATGGCACAAGATAGAACAGCGTATCTTTTGTTCATAGGGTTGCTATGTGTTGTACTGGACTCAACAGCACCTAAGAACAATAACAACAACAACATATAAGGACATATTTGATGATAATATTGACAATTGTAAAGATAGATTGCCTTTCTTTCATTTCAGTCCTGTTTAGAATTGAGATCCTTTGAGGATATGATTATTGAGCTAAATGTTAGAAAAGCACATCTTTTTATCACATAATTTTATAATTTTATTACAAGAACATTTTATTGTTCTATCTTGTGTTCCTATTGTTTTTCTTCTTATTTATTTGAAATAGCTCTTTGCTTTCCTTTTCAGGAATTACCTAAAAAAAAAAAATACTTATTTCTTATACTCAGTGTAACAGTATCTCAGACAGTTTTTCTAGGTATACTGGGGTGACTGTTAGCAGATAATGAGATTGGTACGAGGCTTTGGTCCATGCCTAGTCATGTGGGCCTCTGTTTTATTTAACTTTTAATATTTGTAGGCCAGAATTATTTAGTTGAAGTTATACAATATTTTATTTGTCTCCCACCATTTTTAATAGGAAAACCAGAAAATAATCTAGGAAATTTTGTGGAGCTAAAGTAGTTTCATTACCTTATGTTTTTTTAAGTTTATGAATTTAATTTTAAATGCATTTTAAAAAAGATGTGTTTAGGGTAAGACAGAATGAAAGTTTTATGCTTTTTGCAAGATCATCCATTCTTTATTTTAAAACACTGAGTTGAAACATTGAGTTTTTTTCTTTAGAGGAGCTGTTTTGTTTTTCCCTCCTTGACATATAGCTATATATGTGGGTAGAGAAGTTGGAGTATTTATATATAAACTGTTAGAATCATATATAGATATCTGTCTAACTGTTTACATTTTTTTGTGACTGTTCTCACTCCGCCCAGAGTTCAGCTAACAATGTGTCTTCGTGCCATCATTAAATATGATTTTCCTGGTCATTGGCCATCAGTGGTTGACAAGATAGACTATTACTTGCAATCACAGAGCAGTGGAAGCTGGCTTGGCAGTTTATTATGTCTGTATCAACTGGTGAAAACATATGAGTAAGTTGATTTTTGTTGACTCGTTTTATGTTAAATTGCATACACGTGTCTATGCTCTAGTTATTTTGTATACTTAGATTATTTTAGGAAATGGCTTAATAGTTAATAATACTTGCACAGTTAAACAAACTTATTATAGTTATTAGTCAGAGAACTTTAAATATGCTAAGGTGCATTATTAGTAATAGCACTACATTATGTAGAGTTGTTTGATAGTTTCAGAAGCCATTTATTAGCAGTTTTCATTGGAACTATCTGATTGGAGGTTCTTTAATAGATATTCACCTTGAACACATTTCAAAGTAATTCAGATATTTTCCTCTTGGCAAAATAGAAAGTGCTGAAGGTGTTTGCTAACTAAAACAAACTACAAACCTATTGCCATCAATTGATATCAACTCATAACAACACTATGGGAAAGAGTAGAAGTGTCCCAGAGGATTTCCAAGGTTGTAATCTTGATTGAGCTCTTTACGGGTGTAGTCTGTAGGGAGTTGTGCTGTTAACACAAAGGCAGAATCTCTCTGGTAGTTCAGATCTACCAGCCTTTCTGTGGGAGAAAGATGGACACTTCCCTGTACTTTTTTTAAAAAAAAACCTAATCTTAATGAATGTTTACAGAGACTTTGGATTTCCATTCATTCATTGTTGCATTTTTCTCCCTGCCCACCCCTCCATCCCAGATTGCTCTTCTCTTTGAAAAATAAAAGAAAAATTCTTTCATTGTTGTACAATCTCCACTCCCTCCCACCCCACCACTGTGCAGCCTTCATTCTGGAATCTTGTCATGACCATAATACCCAACATAATACCCAATCATATATCACTTTTAAACAGTTCTCTCCCTCATCTGTTTCAATGCAGTATACATCATTTATTCAGTCTTTCTCAGTCTCACCCCAACCCTGATGTCAGTCCTGTTTTACAACAGTGGCACTATGCAGTACTTGTTCTTTTGTGACTGAGGTATGTTTCTACAGCCTCTGAAAACCTGCTGGAGGTTCATCTGGGCTAACAACAACTCCACAACAGTGAATTAATCTTGATTGAAGTACTACATCTTTTTCTGAGGAGCCTCTGGTTCAAATTGCTGACCTTTTGGTTGGCAACTGAGCACCTGACCACTATACCACCATTCCTCTTGTTATTTTGCTAGTAACGTTTTTCCCTATATATAGCTATTTGACATGTAATAATGTTGTTTTCTGGTTTTTAAGAGAATTGCTTATACGAAGCTTATACTTGAACCAAGAAGCATTCCTCAGAACAGAGCAAGGAAACACTGCATGGTTCAAAAGCAGGAAAGGAGTGCATTCTGGAATGCACCCTGTCCCCATACCTTTTCAATCTGTATGCAGAACAGATAGTTTGGGAAGCAGGGCTTTATGAGGAAGAGTGTGGAATCAAAATTGGAGGAAGACTTATTAACAGCTTACAGTATGCCGATGACACAACCTTGCTTGCTGTAACTGAGGAAGACTTGAAGCACTTCCTGCGAAAGGCCAAGGACTCTGGTCTTTATTATGGATTGAAGCTCAACATCAAGAAAACAATAAAAGCTCAACATCAATAAAAGATTCTCAACACTGGGCCAATTGACAGCACCATAATAGATGGAGAAGAGATTGAGGTTGTTAGCAATTACAGCTTCTTCATATCCACAGTCAACATCAGCAGTCAGGAAATCAAAAGATTAATTACATTGGGGAAATCTGCTGTCATGAACCTCTCCAGAGTGCTGAAGAGCAGCGATGTCAGTCTAGAGACAAAGGTGTGCCTAATCCAGGCCATGCTCTTTCTCAATTACTTGTTATGCTTCAGAGAGTTGGACAATGACTAAAGATGACAGAAAAAGAATAGATGCCTTTGAGTTGTGGTCCTGGAGAATAGTCTTGAAAATAGCATGCACTGCCAAGAAAACAAATCTGTCTGTCTTGGAGAGGGTGAAACCAAGTCTCTCCTTGGAAACTAGGATTTTGAACCTCTGCCACATTTACTTTGGGCACGTGTCCTGGAGAGATCGGTCCTTGGAGAAGGACATCACACTTGGAAGGGTGGATGGACAGCGCAGGAGAGGAAGACCCCAGATGAGATAGATTGATACAGTGACTGGGGTAATGGGGGTTGGTGTGTCAGAATTGTGAGCTTATTTTAGGACAGGGAAGGGTTCAGAGCTGCTGTAGGGTTGCTGTGCATCACAGTCGACTCAACCAATAACATTCTTTTTTTTTTAACCAATAACATTCTATGACAGGTTTGGAAGGAGGAGTGGCATCCACTTCCTAAACAGCATTCTGTTGATAAATTTGATAAATGTTGGTAGTTATAGAGGGGCTTCAGGCCTTCTGTTCATAGGGTCACTATGAGTCATGCTCGACTCAAAGATAATCAACAACATAACAACAGAAGTATTTCTGCTTGTACCTGCGACATACTGTGGTGGTCTTTTTTGAAATGGATTAATTCATACTGTATTTTCAGAAGAGTATTTTAGATTTATAACAGAGTAATCTGAGAGCACCTAAGTTTGTAAACTATTTTAACTTCTCAATTTAGGATAGTGTAAGAAGTTGTTCTTCCTCTATTATATGTTTATAATAAGAGTGTTTGTTTATTTGAATTAATGGATTAGACTTGAGGTAGGATGGGAACTAATTTAAATACTAGAAGAATGTATTTAGGAAAGCAGCAAAACAGTCTTCAGTTCTTTAAGAATGATTTTTAATTTTTGAAAAAAAATTTTGTTGTCTGCCTGCCTAATATAGCGGGAGCTCTTGTGTGGTAAGGAGTTAATGCTGTCAACTTAAAGGTATGTGGTTCAAATCCACCAGCTGCACTTTGGGAGAAAGATGGCCAGTCTTCTCCCATGCAGTTTACTGCCTCTGAAAACCTACTGGATGGTCAGTTATGAGTCATTTCAGATGCTACAAAACACAATAACAACATCCTAAAATAGCGATTGCTCTTTCAAAGATTCCTCTAACTTTATTCTGATAATCCTCATTAAAAAATTAAGTGTTATATAGTTTTATTGTTTATAACTGTTTTGGGGAGAAAGTATTATTTTCTTTTTTTTGCTTTTATTCATCTAGATATAAGAAAGCAGAAGAAAGGGAACCCCTTATAGCAGCAATGCAAATATTTCTGCCTCGTATTCAGCAGCAAATCATCCACCTCCTTCCTGATTCATCCCATTATTCTGTATTATTACAGAAACAGATCCTGAAAATCTTTTATGCACTTGTTCAGGTAAGTTTCTATAGCAGAAACTATAGTGAGAAACTATAGCAGAAATGTGGACTTTGTATTTTTGCCTGACTTGTGCAAAGTGCTGAATAAATATTGACTATTGTATATTCTGTAGAGCTCTTCATCTCTGACTTCATTCTTTACCATTAATAACTTTGTGTTTTACATGCCATCCATACTGACATCCTTTCAGCTTCTTGAACAGGCCCTTTTTAACTTCTGAGCTTTTACACGTACCACCTGGGAAATCCTTCCTCTTTATGCCTAGACTCATTTGTACTCATTCTCCAAGTCTAAGATTGCATCACTTCTTCTGGGAACTTGCCCCTTTCTTTCTAGAATGGATTAGGTGCCCCTTCTGTATGTTTATGCTGCTGTCTGAAGAGAGTAAGGTAACATCTCATGGTTTAAAATCAACAAAAGTGTGTATCAAGAATATATCCTTTCTCCATATCTATTCAGTTTGTATGCTGAATAGATCATTTGAAAAGCTGGACTCTATGAAGAAAAATGTGGTGTCAGGATAGGAAGTAGACTTATCAAAAACTCACATTATGAAGATGGTACAAACTTGATTGCTGAAAGTGAGGAGAATTTTAAATACTTAATGCAGAAGATCAGACTATAGCCTTCAATATGGATTACATTTCAACATAAGTGAACAAAAATTCTCACGACTTGGTCAGTTACCAACATCATGATAGATGGAGAAAAGATTGAAATTGTCAGTGACTTCATCCTACTTGGATTCATAATCAACACCATTTTTACCAGCTGTCAAGAAATCAAAGGATGTATTGCTTTGTGTAAGTCTATTGTCTGAGATCTTTCTAAAGTACTGAGGAGTAATGATGTCAGTTTGAAGGTTAAGGTGTGCCTGATTCAGGTCATGATCTTTTCACCCACCTGTTATGCCTCTGAGATCTGGACAATGAATAAGGATGATGGAAGAAAAGCTGTTGGGTTGTGGTGTTGGAGAAGGATACTGAATATCCCATAGACAGCCAAAATTACAAGCAGATATGTCTTGGTGAAAGTGTGCAGCAGCCAGAGTGCTCCTTAGAGGCAAGGATGGTGCAGCTTCATCTTGTATCCTCTGGACATGTTGCTAGAAGTAAGTATTCCTTGGAAGGGGACATCATGCTAGGGAAGGTGGAAGATCAAAGAAAGACACAGACCCTTAATGAAATGGATTGACTTAGTGACTGCAGCAATTGGTTCAAGTATATCAGAGATGTTGAGGATGCAGCATATAAATCAGGGTTCAGATCTATTGTTCATAGGGTCACTATGAGTTGTAGTTGACTTTATGGCACATAACAACAAAAACAAATCTATACTTGTCACATTGTGGTGTTGTGGGTCTGTTGCTAAAATTTGGCTTCCCCAAGACCAGTGTCATTACTCTGATCCAGCTATCTTGGCACTGTCTGCCCTGCAAACAGGTTGACCCACCTATCTCATCAATACTTGCATGAGCCATTTCTTCCTCATGCAAGTAGAATGTGTTAGTCTATCCACAAAGGGATTGGCTGGTCTTGGCATTGAGTGAGCAGATTCAACAGCAGGAAGTGGGTATCTCACCACCAGGGGAGATCAGCATGGGAGCAGCAGTGTGATTTGTTGACTTTGCACAAATTTGTTGGAGGATGAGAAGTTGCCTCGACTGAGAGATTTTATACTGTGGACTGAGATAGGAATAAGATGTAATATACACTCTTGGTGAAGATATTTACTAAGTCTGAGAAATAGTAGTCAGAACTGAGAAGCACAGTAATACTGGTCGGATGTGGGACTGCTGCTAGTTTATTTGGATGTACCTTCCCTGAGGCTGCTCTTCCACAGATCCCAGTCCAGAGGCCTTCACCTAAGTGTGCTGGAGGACAGAGGGATTATATAGTTATTGTATATTGCAGCCAACTTGCATAACCTGTTAATGCTGTCTTGGCTAAGGGACTATACGATTATTGATTGTATACTGGTGCTTTTTGCTACTCATAGTATCTTAACTTCCCTAATAAACCTTAGGGAGCTCTGGTGGCCTACTGGTAAGAAGCTGTGCTGTAATTCCAAAGGCATGCTGTTCAAATCCACCAAATACTTCATGGGAGGATGGGCAGCCTCCTCCTGTACAATTGGCTGCTTCTGAAAACCCACTGGAATTGTAGCTGTCAGTTCCAACTTGATGGCAAAACAACAGTAAACCTCTCAGTTGTGAATGTGGTTCTGTGTGGTGCAGTGACTTTTGGTCACAGTTACTAGGATGATTGGTGTTGGAATTGGTAAAAGTGTTTGTAGCTGCGTCAGAGACCATGTTGGACCTTGTAGGTGTTAGTTTTGTACTGTGGATGTTGAAGGCAGTTTCCTCTTGTAGAGTTAGTTGGTAGAGGTTGAAGTCGGCTGTCTCTATTCTGCTACTGTTCTAATTATGCACACCATATTATAATTCCATTTTATAGGAACACATTTACATTTGTTCTTTCTCAGCTAAAGTATAACCTTCCATAGGACAGATTATGTCTGTGTGTTATGCTCTTAGCATATAACGTATTTTTGGAATGCGTGTATGCAGAGGCACTATCCATCATCTCCTGCAGCTAACAATGAAGCGAATACATACCTCTAATACCAAAACGGACCTCTGATACTATGTCGCAGTATAGGGAAAGGTAATGGAAATAGAAAGTTTCATGAGTAGCAGTATTTTGTTGAATCAGGTAAAGAATTTTATACAAATGATTATCTCCTGCTGAATAATTGAGACCTTACTGCACTGATATTTTTTAAAGGATTCTTTTTAAAATTAGCTGTGAGAAACAAGTCAAAGATTTCATAAATTTATAGAGTAAAAATCCCTCTTGTCCATATTATGCCTGAAATCACTGAAAAATCCTACTTCTTTCTAGCTTCTGTGATATTTGATGCTGCTTCCCCTAGATTTAAAAAATTTAATTTGTATATATATTTAAGCTTAGTTTTATTTAATTTTTTTAGGCACTAAAACTTTTATTAAGCCACCTTCCTACTCTTAACACATCATAAGCCAAATTAACCTCTTTTAATACAGGGATGTGATAGGAACCAACATGTATGATAGACCTGTACTGGCTTCTATGTTTTCTTGGCCCCTTTCAGTGAGTTGCTCATCACCAAGCTAGGGTGGCCTATAGCACAGCCAGGGTTGACCAGCCTGCCCTTGGCCAGCAGGATGATGCAGCCCCTATTCTTCAGCTGGTACCAGGGCTTTATGGTCACCTTCTCCACAGCATTCTGGTTGAGCCACTTGATGTCAATCTCTGAGCCAAAATGTCCAGTGCTACTCTTGATGGCATCATTCCGCGTCTTCTCTTAAGTTCGGGCTGAGGATGATAGCAACACAGCCTATGGTGGTGACAAAGATGTTGCCCTCCTTACAGGCTTCATCCAAGGTAGTTATTTCATAGCCCTCCATGGTGGCCCACAGTGTGTTGATGGGGGTCAATCTCAGTGGTGATGACTTGCGCCCCGAAACCTCTCAGGGCGTGAGCACAGCCCTTGCCCACGTCACCATAGCCTGCCACCCTGCCCGCCGTCATGTCTGTGGCCCTCTTGATGTCATCGATGAGTGACTCCTGGCAGCCATAGAGGTGGGCAGACCTACTCTTGAGGACAGAGTTGTTGACATTGATGGTAAGCACCGTCAAAATCCCATTGGCCATTATCTTCTATACGCTGTGGAGTCCAGTCTTGGTCTCTTCTGAGCTACTTCAGATATCTGACAGGAGCTGTGAGTATTTGGTGTGAATAAGGTTAGTGAGGTCTCCATTATTGTCCAGAATTGTGTTGAGGGGTCCGTCCTTGAAGTACAGAGTCTGCTCGATGCACCACAGACACTCCGCATCCATTTTGTCTTTCCTGGTGTATACTGGAATGCCAGCCATGACAGTGGCAGCTGCTGCATGGTCCTGTATGGATAACATACTGCAGCCAGACCACTGTACCTCAGCACCCAGTGCAATGAGAGTCTCCGTGAGAACTGCCGTCGCCTTGATCATGTGCAGGCACCCAGCGAAGCGGGCACTTATCAGAGGCTTGGAGGTCAGGCATCCAGCGTTGTGGGCGCTCATCAGAGGCTTGGAGGCCGGGCATCCAGTGATGCGGGCGCTCATCAGAGGCTTGGAGGCCGGGCATCCAGTGATGCGGGCGCTCATCAGAGGCTTGGAGGCCGGGCATCCAGCGATGCGGGCGCTCATCAGAGGCTTGGAGGCCAGTTATCAAGCATTGTGGGCGCTCATCAGAGGCTTGGAGGCCAAACACATCTCTTGTATTGCATCGTGCCTAGCATCTCATTCACTGCAGTACCCAGGGCCTAGCATGCCCAAGGGCCAATCTGATGTCAGCGACTTTGTAGGACAGTTTGTCTGATATGTTAGTGGCACTTTGACATGGAATGAGGGGCAAGAGCAAGCAGGACCAGCCCTCTGGCTGAGGAAGAGCACTGGGCAGGCTACACCATGCAGGGGGGCTAAGCTTAATTTTACATGAATCCGTATGAAATTCCTTTTTTTTGTTGCCTTTTCCTAAATTTCAGCCTTACTATGTAGAGCAAGGCTGTTGTACATAGTGTCGCTATAAGTCACAAACAACTCGACGGCACACAACAATGACAACTTGTAGAGAAAACAGTTAAAATTTTTTGAGAAGAGGTATTATCGTTTATGTTGTTTTTCTTCTATCTTCCAGTATGCATTGCCTCTCCAGCTCGTGAATAATCAAATGATGACAGAGTGGATGGAGATCTTTCGAACCGTTATTGACAGGACAGTGCCTCCTGTAAGAAAGGGCTTGTTCCTGAGGACAGTTGGTGGAACTTGGGTTTCAGTTATTTGTGGTAGATTTTTGCATTATCTTAGCCTGCTATTTCCCAAACTATTACTTTAATGAAAGTAACTGATGATGCCTAACTCATTTTTAGAGAATTCTGCTAGACAAAAATAATACCTATGTTAATAACCATTTTAAAAACTTGACATTTATTCCTTTATATTTTTTCATCTATATGCAGTCAGATTTCAAAATAGTATATATAGGTACTCTTAAAATGAATTTCTTTACTCTTTTGAAATATTAATAAATAGGTTTTTATTATTTTCCGTGATTATCAGTGTTTTTATACTGTCATTTTTATTGACTGTTTCATTTGCTAGATACATTGTTTTAAATTTTTATGATTTATCTGTAGAGTGGAATTAAATTTTTGTGCACATACATATTTATTTTTTTTAGATAAAGCCACAGAAGTTTGTCTTGTTCAGGCTTTTGACTGATTTTGCAAGATGTTGTAAGTTTACTTCTGTGTTTGCCAGTTTGATAGGTGAAAACAAAAACTCATTTTGATCTCAATAATAATAAATGGTAGTACTATCTTTCAAACATCAAATCAACCTGTAGAATTTTGAGAGTAAGCATCTCTTAAAAGGTGCAGTATTTTCTCTCTTCTGTTTACTTCTTGAGAAAAATTATATTGAGGCTTATTCACATATACACAACAGAATTTAATACACAATTGAGTGACAAGACATAAATACTTGTGTGCCCAGACTGAAACATAGAACCTTTCCAACTTCCCAGAGTATTTCTTCATGGGATACATAATTTGTACTTTAAAGGATTTTGTGAAGGTAAGTAGATTAATATAACAAGCAATATTTACTAATTGAAGTGTAATTTTCTTACTTAATTCCTAAATGTTAGTCTTAAAATAAAGGCTTCTATGACAATCTAAGTATATATTTAATGTTCTTTAATCTATACCAAGATTTCTTTTGTTTTTGTTGTTCACATAAATCCTTTATTATATGAATATCTCATCTCAGTATTTTGTCCTTTAAGGAGACTCTGCAAATTGATGAGGATGACAGACCAGAACTAGTATGGTGGAAGTGTAAGAAGTGGGCATTGCATATTGTGGCTCGTCTTTTTGAACGGTAATTCTGTTTATTAGAATTACAGTCTTATAGTAAGTATCTTAGGTATGTTGTGTGCCTTCAAGTCAGAGCTGACCTATAGCTTACCCTCCAGCTCATCCTGCTACTGTGGAGAAGCTGGTGGATTTGAACTGCATGACTTTGAGATTACAGGGAGCTTCTTACCACTGGGCCACCAGAGCTTCCTAATTTAGGTATAGATAAAATAAAATATCTGCCTGGTATTTCCCTTGATGCCCTAAAATTTCCAGTATTTGTCCTTATACTTATAAAGGTTAGAAAGTCTTTTTCTGTTTGCTTCAAGCAGACTTAATTATAATCACTAATTTTTAAGATCACAAGGAGGTGAAGAGTCTTCTCTGGATTTGTTTTGTTCCATGAGAAATGGGGAAATGACATTGTAAAAATTACGAGAAATAGCCAAGAGTTGTGGATGGAATGCTGGCAGACCAACTCCGTTTGAAAAAGAATTAAGTTAATTTTGAGATTATTTATTAAAAATTACTATATATTAGATAGAACATACTATTTTAATATTTGCTGTTAGGACTGTTGATTTAATGGGTAAAATTTCTTTCTGTTAGAAATTTTAAGAATGGCTCAGTGCCTTAAGTATGATTTATCACGGTTTCAGTATAGAACTTTTGAAAGATGGGAAAACTAATAGTTTTCTTCCCCACTGGAATACCTAGTTTAAGAATGTTCTGTATTTGAACTAGTGAACGTACTTTGCTTTTAAAATTAATAGTATATTCTCCTTTTCTTTCAGATATGGAAGCCCAGGAACTGTTACAAAAGAATACTTTGAATTTTCTGAATTCTTCTTGAAAAACTATGCTGTGGGAATTCAGCAGGTGATAAACTTAAGCTTTTAAGATAGAGGAATGTTTACTGTTGTAAGTGAGGTCATTTCTATCCACTTAAAAGTAGATTGCAGACATATAAATTACATATTTGTAGGAGATAAGTGGTAGTTCTGAGAATTAACAGGACAATCAGTTTTAGACCTAAAAGTTCCGAGACAGCTGTTACAAAACTACCCTTATAGATTCTTAGACTCTAGATTCAAACCTTTCTTGATCCTGAGATAGAAGTCTTCATCACTTTGTTGTCAACGTTTATATTGTTAGAAAATTTTAGAAGAGTGTAATTATTTCAGAAGGCATTTAGAAGTGAGGACTCTCAGCTAAGAACATTTTATTGGAAATTTGGGAACTCTTGTACATTAATAAATTAGAAGTTATTAAGAAGCAATCTAAGTTAGTATTAATGTTTAGAAACTTTAAAAAGTATAATGACTCACACTTTTATGTGCTGTCAAGCTGACTACAACTGACTCATGTTGTTAAGTGCCATCGAGTCGGAGGCAATTCATAGCGACCCTGTGAACGAAAGCCCTTGACACTTTCATCCATTCTCCATGTTCGTAGGGTTTCCCCTTTTAGCTGGGAAGCGCCACCAAACACTGTCCGCCATGGATAACCATTATCACATTTGACACTTAAGTGTCACAGTGTTCAGCTTCACAGCAACCACAAGTTGCCTCTGTATAGCAAGTGGACACACCAGGGCTATACGACCTAGAAGAATGTTTCACCAGAAACAATTAAAGACAGGTCTTAGGGCCACGGCTGTGGCTTGGTAGCATCTCTTTCAGTCCAATAGGACAACTGGTCTCTCTCTGTATTGTTAAGTGCCGTCGAGTTGTAGGTGACTCGTAGCGACCCTATGAACGAAAGTCCTCGACACTTGTGTGATTTTCATCCTTTCTCCATGTTCGTGGGGTTTCTCAAGGCAAGCTATTTAAGAAGTGGATGCTACTCCTGCGTCCAAGCTACGGCTGACTCATAGTGACCCTTAAAAAGAATATATTGAAACTTAGCCCTTTCTTGTACCACATCCTCACAATCTCCTACATGTTGAACCCATTTTACAGTCAGTGTGTTAGTCCATCTTATTGAGGATCTTGGTTGATCAATAATAGTTCCATTTGAATAATAATTTTTGTTTACATTTAACAAAAATATTAGCATTGGTTATATCAGAAAGCAAGACTAAACAATTTATTTTAAAAATAAAATGATAGAAAGCATGTTCCTAGTTTTTCATAAATCTGTACAACCAGAATACTCTTTGGAAGTGAGGATAGTAAAACTTTGTCTCACATACTTTAGACGTGTCACCTGGAAGAGTCCTTGAAAAGGGACGTTAAGCTTGGAAACGTACAATGTTATCAAAAGAAAAGAAGACCCTAAATAAGCTGGACTGATGTAGTGGCTGCAGTGGTGGGGACAGTGGAGATTATAAGGATGGTATAGGATCGAGCAGGGTTTCATTTTTCTGTGCGTAGAGTTGTTAACAGCAGCATCCTGTGTATTACAGTGGTGGTTCCGTTTTTTTCCCCTTAGTCAATTTTATAAAGTTAAATATCTTGAATCTGGTATTTTGAGATAGAATAGTTGAACTGAATTCAAGTTCTGAATTTATAAATTCTGTATATCTTTTGAAAGAGCTCTTTTTATTTATTCAGCACTCAGTTCCAGCATGATGTAGTCAAAGCTTCAGAAACCAGGGTTGACCTAGGGTTACGTTGGAGTGCTCTGATAAAGGGGATTTGCACTACTCATAGCAGCCTTGTGCTTTTAAAAAAATTTTTTTTCTTTATCAGTCTTTTTTTTTTTTCAAAGTGTCTCAATTTTTTATTACATTTCTACAACATTTCCATAATCTGGGATTATGAAAACTCATATTTTCTTGTAGAAATTCCGTGTTTTATTTTTTTATTGATACATTTCCCCAAGTGGAATGATATAAGACAGATGGGGATGGGTTGGAGTAAGGGGGTTGAAGAGAGCATGGGAAAAGAGTGGATAGATAATGAACACTGCATTAGAACAGATGAGAGAAGGAACTGTCCAAAAGGAATAGATGATTAGGCATTAAATGTATGACAACTCTCTGGACAAGGGGTGCATTTTGCAGGATGGGCTGGGGGGTGAGGGAAGAAAATGTGCAACATTGAATAAAAAAGAAGGGAAAAAATACATTTGTTAAGGGGACAAAATAAAAATCTTGAATCTGTTTTGGTTCTACCAAAACAAAAAATAGTTTAGGAGCAGGAAAAAAAAAAGCCAGCTTAATTTCTTTCAGAGGAATTGCTCCAGTTCTGTTTTTAAATAAATTATCTTTTCCTTCTAACTTGAAATGACATTTTTATTACATATTAAAATCTGTTTGTGGTAACACAGAAAATTTTGTTTTCCCTTATCTAAAAGAAAGCTCATTTTTTTCTATGCATTATAAAAAGTTAACGCCTTTTTAATTTTAAAATTATTTATGTTCTTCTGTATTTTCTTTTCCTATTTTTATATAGGTCCTACTGAAAATATTAGACCAATATCGACAGAAAGAATACATAGCCCCCCGTGTTCTTCAACAAGCATTTAACTATCTCAACCAAGGTGTTGTTCATTCTGTCACCTGGAAGCAGATGAAACCACACATACAGGTTTGTGTCTGGGAATAACTTTGCAGAAGTACTCTATTTGAACTATGTTTTATAGGTAAAATAAATGTCACAAATCTGGAATTTCTTATGTCTTATCTTTAGTCATATTAATAATTTCAGATGAGTGCCATCTCAAGTTAAATTGATAGAAAACTTGGATTAAAACTCATTGCTGTTAATTTAGAATTGACTCACAGCTGAGCCTCTGTTGGATTTCCAGGGCTGTAAATCACACAAGAGGAGATTGCCCATCTTTTTCTTGCAGTCTCTGGTGGATTTGATCCACAGAGTTAGGTAGCCTGTAAGTTAGCAGTGTTACATTCTACTGACCAGAAAGAATGTGGGAATTTAAGTGTTGAGAGAAGTGACGACTATAGGTTTTAAGTGTTTGGAAGGTTTAGATTCAGTTGATGATGCTGGAATTACTTTTTTCCTTAATTCCCCCCATTAAGTCAGATCATGTTTTTCTACCTCTTTTAAATGCAAACACTGTTAAGATAAAAAAATATTTTATGTGAAAACATTTTGGAAACGGTTGTTAGAACTTGCTAAGATGGTATTGTTTTGTAAGAAGATGAAGTTTGATACATGACATTTTCCTTTGTAGCTCTGTAAAAGAGGGAGCTCTGGTGTCCTAGTGGTAAGAAGCTTTGTTGCAATCTTGAAGGCACACAGTTCAAATATACCAGCTGCTCTGCAGGAGACAGATGAGCAGTCTCCTCTTGTGAGATTAACTTCCTCTGAAAACTGCTGAAGGATCAGCTGTGGTTTGGTTCTGATTCCGCAGCATACAACAACATTTGAGCAGAAGTTAGTGGCAGTAAGCTGCACTGTGATTCCAAAGGCATGTACTTCGAATCTCCCAGCTGCTCTGTGGGCGAAGGATGGGCAGTCTCCTCCTCTGTGATTAACTGCCTGAGTACCTGCCAGAGGTTCGCTGTGTGTTGGTTCTGACTCTCTGGTACACAGCAACAACAACGTAGAAGTTAGTTTTTTGTTTTTACATAAATTGGTTACTTAAAGGTGAAAGTCGGTATTGTTACTTTAAAGACCAAATGAGAATGAAAAATTCTAGGCCATTTAGAAATAAATTTTTATTTGCATGCAGATAACTTGGGATAATTCAGAGACATTAGAAATTTTGTTTCCTTCCCTTCCCACTTCAAACTGTGATTTCTTAAATTCTGTGAGTTTTAGTGGCCTAGTCTGTGAGGAGTTGTGCTGCTAATCCAAAGGCCAACCACCACTATCCTTGAGCGACTCAGCTCTGTGGGAGAGAGATGGGCCGCCCCTTCCTGTGTGCTGTGTGCTGTACAGCCTCACAGATCCAGTGGAAGATCAGCATGATGAGTGGGTTCTGATTCCACAGCTATGAGGCTTTTGTGGCTTTTTGTATGATTGTGATAAGAAATAAGAAAACTTTGATCCTTAGGCAGGAATTTTTTCTTTTTAGTATTTAGAAATCTGCAATAAATGCTAAGAAACGATCCTTTTTTGTATGTATACTTGTTAAAACACAAAACAGTGTACTCAGTGTACTGAGAGATTACTAAACTCCTCCCTGAAGTCTTCACTTGTAGAAAAAGCAAATCAGAATTTCTAAAAAATGGAATTAAAAAAATTTTTTTTTACAGTTTTAGAACTTTATTTGATTATCAGCTATTAGTTTTCATCCACATTGATGGTCTGTAGATTTTTGAAAGTGGTGACAGGTACATAGGCAACCAGTGTATACAGCTTGTTTGGGGAATCTTCATCCTCATTATGTTTTCTGGACAACAGTACACTGATGCAGGACGGAACATCCTTATTCCTTTGGCCCAGACAGCTTTGGTAAGCCTAGTGTCCCCATCGCCTTCATGGCAAATTTCCGGATCTCCTTGAATGCCTGAGGCACATGCTTCTTAAATCCCACTCCATGGATGCGCTTGTGAGTGTTGATGGTGTACTCTCTGGTAACCTCTTCACTGATGGCAGAACGGCCTTTGTTCTTCTCACCTTCCTTTTTGGCGGGGGCCATAGTGCCAGGACCAGGCTGGAGGACTTAAAAAAATTTTAATATTAGTGATCATTTGACATTTGGGACCAAAATAAGAACTAAAAAAAGCAGTTGTGACATCAGATTGATATTTTTGCCTCTCCTTAAGGAATCAAAGGATGTTTAATATTGATTTATTAGTTGAACTTTATTATCCATTCTATTGATGGAAAGAATAGCATTCTTTATCTATTTCTATTTACCTGTAATCAGTTCCACTTCAGTAAATACAGCCTGCGACTCAACAGCACTTAACAACAAACAATGACAAATATAGCTTAAAAGAAACATGACTATAACGGCTTTAAATAGTGACAAGAATACAGTTTATGAGAGCTGCCCTCTAAGTACATTGTTCAAAATAACCCTCAAATTCATTGCCATCAAGTAGTAACCTACTTTTAGCATACATAACCTCCCTTGGGTTTCTATGGCTATAAATCACATGGGAGGAGATTTTTGGTCTTTATCTTGCAGGATAGCTGGTGGATTTGAACTGCTGAAGAAGCTTGATCTTTGGATTAGCACTGCAACTCCCCAAGGACTAGCCCATAAACATTATTGGTTTTTTTGTGCTGTCAAGCCAGAACTGACTCCCAGCTGACCTCCAGCAGGTTTTCAGAAGTAGTAAATCACATGGGAGGAGATTGCCCATCATTCTTCTGCAGAGAGGCATTTGAACAGCATGTCTTTGGGATTGCAGTGCAGCATCTTAACACTAAACCACTAGAGCTCCCTTAGATGTTGTGTACTGTCGAATGAAAGCCACCTATAACTGATCCTCCAGTGAGTATACAGAGGCAATAAATTGCTTGGGAGGAGATTGGCATTCATTCTTCTGCAAAGCAGCTGATTGATTTCAACATGAAACCTTGGGATTTACAGTGCAATTTCTTACCACTGAGCCACCAGTGCATACATTGTTAGTATCCCCAAGTCAGAATAACATATATTCAATCATTGCTTTGTGCTTTCTTCTTTTAGAATATCTCCGAGGATGTGATTTTTTCTGTGATGTGTTACAAAGATGAGGATGAAGAGCTGTGGCAAGAAGATCCATATGAGTATATCAGGATGAAATTTGGTAATTCAGAGAGTATTATTTCTAATTAGTTCTTAGATATGCAAAATAATATGCGATTTCTATTTTAAGCAGATTTTATTATGTAGTTAAAGTTCTTTGGGAACTTTATTTATGCTTTGCATAATGGATTCTGAAACTCGAAAGACTTCCATGTTTCATTGAACTAAACTTTTGGAACCTTTGGGTGTAGGAGGTGGAAAGCTACGTTACTCATCTGTTTTATGGGTGCTGAAACAGTCATGGGATCAACTCTTGCTTTTGTTGTTATGATGCTGATCTTTAGAGACCATATCTTTTTTTGTGCTTTTATTAATTCCCGTTCATAGGATGACTTGCTCTCTATCTGGAGATCCCTTGGATTTCTGTGTATTTTAGGAATATTCCTATTTGGTGCTAACTCTCAAAAACCCCTCTCTCCCACCGACCCTCCAACTCATTGCAGTCTAATTGGAACTGAATCATAACTGACCCTCTAATTTTGAGAAACTATAAATCATATGAGAAGATGCTCATACTTCTCCTATGGGGCCAGTGGTGGATTTGAACTGCCTGAGAAGCATGGCCTTTGGGTTAGCATTGCACTTCTGTTGACTGTGCCACCAGAACTCTTACTGGGTTCTAAGGACTAAATATTTTATAAGAGAATTAGGTTACCCACTGTGTCTCCCTATGTATTCTCCAATTCTGTGAGATCATCCTAGCATAGATCTTCCTAGAACTTTCTATGTAGATTACCTGAGTTCATTTCTTTTTATCTCTACTCGGAATTAATCCATGGACATTCAAGCATTTAATATACTAAAATACTGTTTGTTTGTTTGTTGTGTATCTCTGTTTGCCATAACTCAGGAAGTGTCTATGTACAGGGATTTTATCCTATTTGTTGGCTTTATTTTGCATTTCCCATCCTTTTTACACCTACACATGCCTTGTCTAAGATTAGTTTCTTAGTGCTGGCGTAAGAGAAATACTACAAGTAGGTGATTTTAAAGAAGAGAAGTTTTATGTTGACAGTTTCAGAGGCTAGAAGTTCCTGTTTAGGACTGTTATAGGAAGGCTTTGTCACTATTGGCTCTGTGTGGACAATACTAGTTCCAGGGTCTGTGACTCTACTGTTCTGTGACTATCAAGTGATCCCTACAAAGAAGTTTCCCCAATTTGTGCCTGCTCTATTTATATTTTAAATCATTACATTTAAGACACATTTTACACTGATAAAGTCTCTTTAGTAATCTATTTCCAAATAAGATTACATCTACAAGTATAGGGTTTAAGATTCCAGTACATATTTTTGCTTATGGGGAACACAGTTCAATCTGTAACATTAGTCAGTGTTAATAATAAAAGAATAATGTTTTTAGATTTGGTAAAAAACAAAAAAGAGACTTTGAGACAGCCTAAGTGTTACTCAACCTTCCCTTATTGAAATGTTTAAAAAAACAGTATTATTGCTGGTAAGAGTAAATGGAATAATACACATGAAATAACTTCTTAGCATAAAACAGTAGGTGCTTGTAAAATTCTCAGTATAGTACTTATTGTGGTGGTGCTCTTAGGTGCTGGCCAGTTGAGTGCAACTCAGAGTGATCCTGTGAACCACAGGTCTGAACTCTGCACAGTGCTGTGCCATACTCATCATCTCCGACTCACTTGAGCTCATACATTTGATAAATCCTGGTGTTTTCAGTGTTATTTTCTCTTTTATTTTGAAACAAGACCTAGATTTTGTTTTGTTTAATATTAAAACACAGGTTTACTCAAACACTTAGAGGTTTTCAGACTGTTCTAGAACATTGCCTATTTTGAAATTTGTCGGAAAATTTTTTATGACTTCAATTTAAATAGAATTTAAATTTTAAATAGATAAATATCCAACGATAGCTCCTGAATCTACCTGTTAACGGAGTCAAGGACTACTGTCCTAGCAATCCTGTGCAGAGTTGTTGCACGTGTGTTCCCTCTGCTGGAGTCTTTTATCTTTAGATTTCCAGGTATATAGGGTGTTTTGTTTTTTTTCCATCTCATTCAATCTCACTGAATTGTTACTTTAATAGTGAATTAGACATTCCCAAATATCCTGTTTAAATTAGCCTGCCATAGACTGTCACTGTTTCATTACCCTGTTTACATGTCTTCTTAAAGTGACTTGTTACTGTATGTGAGTATGGGAGAGTATGTGTTATGTCTGTGAATGTTTAATTTGGTTGTTCATTCTCCATATAAGCAACATGAGAAGCTTTTTTGCTTACTTTTTTATCGAAGAAGTCTAGAATAATGTCTGATTAATTACTGAATATTAAATAAATTATTGTAGTTTTTGGTTGTTTCCCATCCCCAATGAAAGAGATATATGTGATTATTGTGGTTTTTTTAAAAAATATTTTTCTATACTTTTTTAAAAGGACAGGTTGTAGAGTTTGACAGATATTGTTGCATATGAGAACATGGGTGGTATATGCTTACATTTTGTTTTGTTTTCAGATTTTTATTGGGGGCTGGACGGGGGGGCCCATCCTCGGAGGTGCTCACAGTTTCTTCAGCCACTCCAGGCTGGGGTCCAGGGGGTCCTGGGGGTGGCTGGGCACATCAGGCATGTTCCCATCATCTCGGAGGGGCACTGGGTAGCTGTAGGGGGTGATCTCGTTGATCATGGAGGCATACTTGGTGTAGGGGCTTAACGAGGGCAAAATTACAGCGAGACCCACAATGGTGAAGGACACGACCTGCACCGGCTCCTTGGCCCAGGCATTCTTGAGGAAGGCTGCGAGTCTAGTCGCCATGGTGGCCTCCGCGGTGGCAGCAGGAGCAACAAGAACGTGGAGCCTATGCTTACATTTTTTATGCGTATACTGTATTCTATATCAAGGGCCACGAGTACTATTTTATTTCATGGTTTTAGAATAGGGATTATCCAGGTTTAAATTTATAGCATATAATTACAGTTTTTTTAACATGGTTTAATCTTTTGAAATCTTAGATATTTTTGAAGATTATGCTTCTCCAACCACAGCCGCTCAGGCTCTTTTATATACTGCTGCAAAGAAAAGAAAAGAGGTATGTGCTTTTCTCTTTAAACCTAAAATGGAAAGTTGTCCTGTATTGATTTGACACTTGAACATCATTTTTGGAAGGGTGAAGGGACAGCACAGGAGAGGAAGATGAGATGGATTGACACAGTTACTGGGGTAATGAGGGTTGGTGTGTCGGAGACAGTGAGACTGGCTTAGAATAGAGCAGGGTAGATAGGCTCACTGTGAATCATAGGTGACTTGACAGCATGTAACAACAATATACCTCTATTGTTATTAGATGCCATCAAGTACAACCCTGTGAAAACAGATCTGAACCCTGTCCTATCTTGTGTCATATTCATATCTCTTACATGCTTGAGCTCATTGCTGCAGTAGCATGATTTCCCTTTCCAAAGAATATCCCCTTCTAGCAACATGCTCAAAGTGTAGGAGACGAAGCTTGGCCATCATTGCCTCGAGGGGCACTCTGTCTGCACTTTTCTCCAGGACAGATATGTTTGTTCTTTTGGAAATCTGTGAGATATTCAGTATTATTCTCTCACACCACAGCTCAAAGGCATTAATTTTTCTTCTGACATCTGATTCATTGTCCACCTATCTACCAGATGCATAGCAAATGGTTGAAATACAACCTTCATAGTTGAAAAATTATTAGATGTGTCATTTTATAATTTTTTTTTGTTCTACTGAAAAGAGCATAGGAGCAGGGAAGAAGAATCAGTAGTTGGAAAACATGGACTTGGTGACAGAAATGAAGCTGGAGATAGAATGATTGAATTTT
>NW_006399907.1:7128093-7128747 GCF_000299155.1 Elephantulus edwardii | reverse complement strand
GGTTTAGGGCTGTTGTACATAGGGTCGCTATGAGTCGCAAACGACTCGACAGCACATAACAACAACAACAACAACAAACTGAAAGAGCAGAGTGAAGTAGCCTTGGTTATTGTGATTTTTATTGAATTGTACCTTTTTATTGGGTTTCTGATAGTTTACTACAGGAAAATGTCTGTTTCTGAAAATTTCTGCATCATTTTTTGCTATATTACTCAGTAAAAGCTCATGTAGACTAAAATGTTTCTGTATTCTTTATTTCTGTAGGTGTTGCCAAAAATGATGGCATTCTGTTATCAAATCCTAACAGACCCAAACTTTGACCCTAGGAAGAAGGATGGAGCTCTGCATGTGATTGGTTCCCTAGCTGATATTTTATTAAAGGTCAAGATGATTTAAATATTAATTACTATCAAGAAATAGGCAAAAGAGGGACAAAGTCTTGAGTAATTGAAATTAGTGACTGCTTCTGGGTACTTGAGTGGACCATAGACTTCTGTCATCTGTTTCCTTAGTTAAAAGTAAAAACATAAGGTTGCATAGTGGAATGTTGTATGTGGGGTTGTGGGATGGGTGCGGGGGGATTGTGTACCAGGGAGAGAGTGTTTATTTTACATTTTTTTTTCTATAATTATATTTTATTAATTTTCATAAACA
>NW_006399907.1:7099159-7121412 GCF_000299155.1 Elephantulus edwardii | reverse complement strand
CGTCGCCCTCGCGCTGCGTCTATTTTACTTTTCAAAGAGAGGAGCGAACTGGGGTGGGAGGGAGGGCTGGGTGGGGAGAGAAGTGCAGCAATGAATGAATGGAAATCCAAAATCTCTGTAAATGTTCATTAAAATTATTAATAAAACAACAACAAAGAAACTTAAAAAAATAAGTAAAAACAACTCAATTGCTTACATCAGCTTATATGAAAGTGTGTAGAATAAGGAAAAGATACTAAATGTCTAAACCGTTATCTTTTGTTTATACAAAAATCAGTATCAAACTGTATTTGCAATACTATGTTTACACTGATCTGAAATATTTACTGTCTAGTTTAACAAAATTTAAAAAAAATTTTAAGTAAACATATAATAAATGTAAACTGTAGTAATGCTGATTTTTAAGGAAGTGTTTTTTACATATTTTAAAAAAAATGAAGTTGAAATTTAATTTCCATTTCCTAACAGAAGAGTTTATTTAAAGATCAAATGGAATTATTGCTGCAGAATCATGTCTTTCCATTATTATTGTCCAACCTGGGATATCTTCGAGCTAGAGTAAGTTTTTTATATTCCATTATATACCTTAAAATCTTTAAAGATAAATTGACCTAATAAAAAAATTATATGAATTAGAAGGTCTTTTATGGTCACATCAGTTGAATAAAGAACAAACTCATAAATTAAAGCATTTGTGGATTTTAATATCAGCTTTTTCTAGCCTTACTTATGTGTTTGAAAAACATATCCCTTTAGAAGGATATTTTTACAGCTATTGTGTAATGTAACTGTCTAAATTTTTCTAATTTTTATTGTCTTAAACCTCAAGAAATTGTAAGATAGGTAACAATTTAGCTTTTACTTTTAGAATGTTGGACACATTGTCTTATGAAAAAAGGTGAAAATAATCATTTAAATTTACTTCTGTTCTAGCATCAATATATTTAATTAAATAAAAAGACAACTTTAATTCAAATGTTTTCACAAGTACATCAGTACAAAAAAGTCTTATTTAAAAAAGCATAGAAGAATAATACCTTATACATTATAAAATGTTTTTGACACCTAAAGAAATACTTGGGGTAAATGTAGACTAGGAACATTGAAAGCAAAGGAATTTTATAGTCATATTCCTACCTCTGAGACAAGATATAAAGTTTAATTCTCTTTCTGAAAAATTTTTATAATTCAAATTAGTGCTGATTATGATTTGTGCACATAGAGCATAAGGAAAAGAAAAATGTGATTTCATGTTTCACTGGTTTAAAATTTGTTAAACTGACTACTGCTGTCTAGTTGATTGTGACTCACAGAGTTGAACTGCCCTATAACGTTTCCAAGGCTGTAAGTCTTTATGGAAGTGGACTGTCACATCTTTCTCCCTCAGAGCAGTTGGTGGCTTCTAATTGGAATCTGTTGGGTTATTACTTAATCATTGTGCCACCAGGGTTGTTTTTGCTAGGAGTCTGAAAAATGTTTCTACCTATGTGGTGAAAAAAAAAGAGTTTACTAAGTCAGTTAATGTAAAGGAAAATAATTTTTTACCTAGGTGTAAAGGCCACAAAATAAATCTCAAATACTGGTTTCATAGTACCTTTTACATTAAAAATAATGAGTTCTGAATTAAACTCTTTATTGTTGTTGTTGTTGTTTGATGCCCGTCGAGTCGTAGACAACTCATAGCGACCCTATGAATGAACGAACAGCCTGAGCACTGTTCGTACATAGAGTTTCCGGAGGCAAGCCATTTCGGAAGTGGATGCCGCTCCTGCTTCCAGAAACTCTTTATTACAAGCATAAAATATTTTCATGCTTAAATTTGGCAGCTTTTTCTTATAAAAACTGTTAGTACATATAGTTTAGAAGTAGTGAAACTTTTCTCCTTACAAAAATTAGAAGTTAGAAACTAAAGTTAATATTTCACTCTAAAAAGAAACATCTTGGTGGGATTAGTGACAGTTTACTGAGTAAGAAACTTGTTTTTGTGTTATTTTACAAAATACTGTAATCCTAATAGCCCCTTTTTAAATACAGTCCTGTTGGGTACTCCATGCATTCAGTTCTTTGAAGTTTCATAATGAGCTCAACTTGAGAAATGCAGTTGAACTAGCAAAGAAAAGCCTGATTGAAGACAAAGAGATGCCTGTCAAAGTAGAAGCTGCCCTTGCTCTTCAATCATTAATTTCTAACCAGATACAAGGTAAAACTAAACATAACTTTGAGATGTGATTCTTCTCTCTCCACTCCTTTCTATTTGACACAGCCTTCTCAGGTAACTTCTTTTCCTTCCTGTTTTAGGAAGAGGATTCTATAGTGTTATGCTTAGGAATTTGGATGTCTAAGCTTCTACCCCTTCAGAATCTGAGTGGGAGTTTTTCATCTTTTCAGGAGTTGCTTTGGGCTAGGCTGTGACTTCCAGAACAATTTTAGATTAGGAGATGAGCTAATACTGTTGATGTTAGGCCAGAGACCTGAGACCTAGCTTTAATTTTGCTATGAACTTGTTATGTAAAGCTGAGCAAAGCACATGATTTGCCATGGTACAGGTTTCCACATTTTTAAAGTTAGAAGTTGAATTAGATGGCTTTAAGATTCCTTTCAGTTTTAAAAGTCTGTAACAGTGCTACAAGTACTGAAAGTAGCAAATAGTATTTCTAGTGAGATGCCTATTTCTCCAGAAGAATGTTTTGTTTAAATGTCAGACAATCCAATGATAGTAAATTCAGCTTTTTAGAAGAATATGAATTTAATTCACTACCACTCAACAATATTGCAGTAGAATTGTGTTCCCTGGATCCAACAGTGCTGGAGTAGCTGGAGAATGTACACTGGTATTGTGTGTGGTCTTTTTAAAAAGAATGTATTTACGGTAAAAATTTATACAACAAATCTGGTTTCCATTTAATGTCTCCATTATTCATTGTTATTGTTTACATTATCATGCCATCTTTTCTCATTCTGGTTCTGTCAGCCCTATTGTCTACTTTCTTTGACCCAGAACTTCGCTTTAGGGTAATTTTTGACGGTTTAGTTTCATATAGGTAATTTTTTTCTTTCATACAAATGATTTTTAAAAAGAATTTCTTGTTCATGGTTGCTGTTCTTTATTTTATGAGCCTGTTACTTACCTAAAAGGTGACCTCAAATGATAGTTTTGATTTGTAGTTTAAAGAGTATCTGGATTGTTTCAGTAATCTGGACTTTATGAGAATTTGAATTTTTTTCCACATTTTTCTCATATTCTATTAGTAACTATCTGTAGTGGTCCTGATTAGAATAGTCTGAGCACAATCTTTAAGTGCATGGTACTTTATTCATAGATCCTGATGTCATTTATGATGTATATATCATGCAGATGACAAAGAGTTTGCATGATTAGAATTTAATACAGGGCAACTAGTATTTTGATCAGGTTGGTTTACTTAACCCTTTGTTACTCATGGGAAAATTACGGCATTTAGCATTATTTGGGTGCAAAGCTTTCTAGCTTACTTGTCACAGATCAAGTTATGTATGTACAACTACTTTACCATGTGATTGAATTCTTTCATATCTATGAATGGCTAATTTTTACTGACTTTTGTTTTATTGCATTAGCTAAGGAATGTATGAAACCACATATCAGGCCTATTATGCAAGAGTTATTGCACATTGTTAGAGAGACAGAAAATGATGATGTTACTAATGTTATCCAGAAGATGATATGTGAATACAGTCAAGAGGTGGCCTCAATTGCTGTTGATATGACACAACACTTGGTAAGACTGGGTAAAGTTTTATATCAGTTTGATATGAAAAGGCTTGAGTAATCGAGTGTTTAGTTTTATATTTAACTAAAATGTTAATATAGCAATTAATGTTTACTCTCCTTCTTTTGGCATTTCTGTAACTAGATTTATCAGAAAACAATGATGTATAGGTATATAAGCTCAATTGGAATAATACCTTAAATATGAAATAAAGTGATCATTTTTCTAATAATGGGAGGAATTGCTTTTCTGATGTTTTCTTGCCTTGTTAAGGGTTAATGTCACTTGTGAACACTAGAACCATCATATGTTGTTGTTCTGTACTGTTAGGTCAGAACCAACCCATAGCTGATCCTCCAGTGGGTTTTCAGAGGCAGTAAATTGCATAGGAGGAGATTGCATATCTTTTTCCTGCAAAGGAGCTGGTGAATTGGAACCATTTGCTTTCGTAATAACTTCTTACCACCAGAAATCCCCAGAACCATCAGATAGATATTAGTTATTTTTATAAAGGTATTTTTATACAGATACTATTTAATTTTTAGTGGTTTCATGTACTTTAGGAGTTTTTTAAGTTATTTTTCAAAGGATTTACTACTAATAATAGCTTTTAAATGTATTTAAAAATATTATCCTAAGGTAAAAGAAACAAAAAAGCTACCAAAATCTATTACTGTTCATTAAATTTTGACTGATTGCAGCAATTTCTATTACAGAGTAGAAATACTCTATAGGGTCTTCCTGACTCTATTCTTTATGGAACAAGATCACCAGACTTTTCTTCTGCAGTGTTGCTGCTTGGGTTCAGGCTTCTAGCCTATAGGTTAGTGGTTGAAGGCAAATCATTTGTATCAACCTAGAGAGAGACTCACTGTTGTTGTAACACTCTCTCTCACTGCACTTGAGTCGGAACTGGCTCATAGTTGCCTCTCCAGAGAGTTTTCAGAGGTTGAAATCATAAGCGATTTTAACCACATGCCTTTGGATTGGTAGCACAGTTCCCTAAGTCGTGTAACCAGTGATTAATTTGTGATGGCTTATCAAAAGATATATGTGTGTGTGTGTGTGTGTGTGTGTGTGTGTTGTTGCGTACCATCAAGTCAGAGCTAACCTATAGTGGACTCTCCGGCAGGTTTTCAGAGGCAGTTAATCACATGAGAGGAAATTGCCCATTTTTCTTCTGGGAGCAGCTGTTGGATTCGAACCACATGTGTTCGGGCTTCTTGCCACTAGGCCTCTAGAGCTCCTTATGTATACATTCAGTCCCTCTGGTGTCTTAGTTAAGGAGTTGTTCTGCCAATCCAGAGGCAGGCAGTTTCCCACTTTGTGGGAAAAATACGGGCATTCTTCTCTTGGATGATTTGTAGCCTCTCAAAATCTGCTGGAGGGACAAACTGTTAGTCTGACTCATTAGCACATAACACAAACTATTGGAAAGTAAAATCTTCATTTTCCCTCTGAACTTTTATTTTTACAGTTCTATTTTTTGTCAAAGTAGTAGATACAGGTAATTTTTAGAAGCTTATTAAAAAATCCTTCGACTCTCTCCCTTTTAGCTCCATCCATCCAAAAGCATGCATTCTAAAAGATACTTGTTTTCAACTTTTTTGCTTTTTTCATGCTGTTATTTACCTTTGATTTTCCTTATTTTGAGGGGATACTTTATTTTGTTTTCGGCAAAAGTTTACCTAGCAAGTGAATTTCCCATTCAGTAGTTTATGCTCTGATTGTTCTATGACATCGATTCTATTCCCATATATGTCAGTACTCCTTAGAATTCTACTGTCTTCCCTTTTTCCAATCCTCCAGTTTTCTTCCTTCCTGTCTGGGCTAATGTTGCCCCATTTGTTCTTACATAGCTGTCATAAGGAGCACATTCTTCATGGGTATAACTCTTGAACTTATGGGCTAATGTATTTGACATTTGCCCTCTGAGAGTTCAGGGATGCATCAGGATGAATACCTCAGAGGTTTTTCCATACTCATATTTTCACAAATTTGAGTTTGTTTTTGTTTTTGGGTTTTACTTTTCTAACGTGAGCCTTTTATTTTGTCTCAAGTCAGGGCTGTTGGGGTCTGTGTGGGTTATTAGTCCTTTGGACTGATTAAATGGTCATTTCAAATCTTTGGTTTCCATCACTCTCCTTTTGCTGCAAAAGGGAAGAGACCATTAGACATAACTTAAATGGCCATGAGCAAGCTTTTAAGATCTCAGCTGCTACTCACCAAAGTAAAATATAGACCATTGTCTTTATGAACCGTGTTGTTAGTTGACCCACATGTCCCCTTACCTGCGTCTTTTCGGATGTTACAATATTTAAATATTTCAGTTCTGAATTGTTATGTATTGATTGCCTTCTCTGGTGGGTAAAGGCTTTCTTCTTCTTTGTCACGTACCTTTTTTCCAAATCCTTGTTTTCCTCAATTTATTTGTCTCATTTTGCTCATTCTATTTATAGTGTTATGATGATATAATTATTGTAGAATCTATTTTAACAACTGCTATTTTATGTAATATTTTTCTTGAAGTTAATGACTTCCCCCCCCCATTTGCCTGCTTTTCTGTTTACTTACTCTAAATACTTCACATTCCTACTATATGCCTGTACTTCTGTATACTCAAATGTCACTTCCATTTTCTGCACAGTGTCCTCCTTCCTGGAGCCGTCCATCTGTTAAGTAGGACACAACTCCTAGGGTTTCTAGATATCTCTCATCCTTGGACCTATTATTTGCTCTGCTTGGATTCTTTTTCTTTTGGACTTAATGGGTTGTTGTTTGGGGTTTTTTTCTTCTTGATTTCTTCTTCAGTTTTATTGGGATGCATCTTTCAGTATCTTCCCATAAAGGAATGCATGGAATTCTTAAAAGTTTTCTTTTTAAAAATTCATTTATTCTCTATTCTCACAATGATATTTTCATTGGGTATATAGAACTCTATCTAGATTGGGGTTGATCCCTCCTGAGTTCTTACAGTGATGTATTCCACTCCAGTCACTAGTTAAAAAGACACTATTTACCCTATGACACTTTGTCATTATAAGATTCAATAGAAAAAATGCTGAACTTGGAGTTAGAATGATGTTGACATTTAGATCTATAATGCTATCTTTTCATATAAAGAACTGAAAGGTCTTACTAAGTTTTGGGGATATAATGATAACCAAATATTGAATATTCCTGTTACTATTATAGGCAGAGATCTTTAGCAAAGTTCTTCAAAGTGATGATTATGAAGAAGTAGAAGACAAAACAGTAATGGCTATGGGAATTTTACATACCATTGATACTATCTTGACAGTTGTAGAAGATCATAAAGAGGTAGAATTTCTTTATTTACATTCTGTTATGTCATTATAGTAACATTTAACGGAAATTGATGTAATTAATAAGCATGAATTTTGAGTTTTAATGTGCTATCTATGAGTGCTAGGTTTTAAAAAGTACTCTCATATTTTAAAGACGTAGTGTTTCTCTACATGGTTTAAAGTTAAGATGGGTGTGCATCACGGTTGTATTCTCTTTCTTTACTTATTAATCCTGTATGCTGAGCATATTATTCAAGAAGCTGGATTCCATGAAGAAGAATGTGGCATTAAAATCGGAGGAAGACTCATCAATAATCCGTGATATGCAGATAAAACAACCTTGTTTGCCAAAAGTGAGGAAAATTTGAAACACTTGTTAGAAGATCAAACAATACATTCTTCAATATAGATTGCATCTCAGCATCACAAAAACAAAAATTCTTATCACTGGACCTATAGGCAACATCATGATTGATGGAGAAAAGATTGAAATTGTCAACAAGTTTGTCCTACTTGGATCCACAGTCAACATCGTTGGTACTAGCAGACAGAAAATCAGGAGATGTATTGCACTGGGAAAATTTATAGTCTGGACTGTTTAAATTATTGAGGAACAGTGATGTTAGTTTGAGGACTAAAGTGTGTCTGATTTAGGCCATGATATTTCTTATCACTTGCTATACATTTGAGAGCTGGACAGTAAATAAGGGTAGCAGACAAAGAATTAATGCCATTGAGCTGTGGTGTTGGGGAAAAGTCCTTCTCATGGACTGCCAAAAGAAAAAAATACATCTTAAAAAAGTGAAACCAGAGTGCTCCTTCGAAACAAAGATGATAAAACTTCTTCTAACATACTTTAAGCATATTGGTAGGAAGGACTATTTTTTGGAGAGGAACATCATAGTTGGAAAGGCAGAGGGTCGGCAAAGGAGATGAGGACTCTCAACCAGGTAGATTGAGAGTAGGGACTGCCACAGTGGGCTCTAGTGTGTCAGAAAGTATGAGGATTGCACAGGATATGACAGGATTAAAAATCTGTTGTGCATACATAGGATTGCTATACGTTGTACTTGACAGCACCTAACAACAACAGCACTTAATGGCAGCAGTAACAAAGTTTCTCTTAAAAATTTATATATACATGGGGGGGTTGGGAGGGGGAGAGAAGTGCAACAATGAATGAGTGGAAATCCAAAATCTCTGTAAATGCTCATTAAAATTATTTGAAAAAAATTAAAACTAAGTGGAAAATGAAAAAAAAATTCATATATACACTATGCATACATATACACATACATATATCTTCAAAACATCCGAACCAGAATCCTAGAACATAATTGTGATTTTTTTGCATACATTTATTATGTACTTCCATATCTATTAACTGATATGATTGTGTTAAAATTACTATATTTGTAGAGCAGGTAACAGTTACTTCATTTTGCAGATTTAAAAACTTAGTCTTCAGTTAAATAGCTTTACCAAACTCATAGATAAAAGTTAGAAGCAAAATTAGACTCTTGACCTATACTCACTGTCTGCTGTATGCTTTGGCATGTTTAAGTTAGGAAAACCAGACTTTTCATTTAAAAGAAAACCTGCATATGTAGGAAAAGCAAGACTGGAAACCTGAAACCATTTGTCAAGACATAAACATTTTTGTTTCTTTTAAACTGGAAAATTTGTAACAATGAAAAACATTAAAACATTTCTGATGTTAAAAACAAAAAACTGGGTAATTATGGATTATTTGAACTTCCAGACAATAGTGTAAGGTTATTATGAAAATATTATGTTCCTTAAGTTGAAATAGAATGGTTAGATAAAAAAGAGTAATCCATGAGAGATTTAAATTTTCACTTATTTGAAAAGCAGTAGCAAAAGCATATTTTGAAAAATTCAAAGATGTCAAAATATATTCAGTGGAATTTCACATTCCTACTGAGTTCCCTGACTATCTGATGCCCCTTCTCAGGAGGTAGCCATTTTTATCAAGCTTTAGCTATCTTTCCAAAGATTTTCTTATTACTCTTTTGCTTATGTGAAAAGTGTTTTTCTTTTATAAAAATGATAGTATACAGTTTTTCCATCTGTAATTTGAAATTTAATCCTTATAAGTCAGTAAAGTTACATATTTTTAATGATGGTTAATACTTATGTAATGAACACAGTTTATTTCACTTTTGTAGGGGTGGCTGGTATTTCCTATTAGCTTTCATTAACATAACATTCTACTGCTCAAATCTATGTATAAGAAATAGTCTTGTACTTTTGGTTTTGTATCTCTTCTTTGACATGGACGTATATGTTTATATATGCTTATTGCCCTTTTATATTTTTATTTCTTTTTCTTTTAATGTTCTTACTTTTGTATATTTTTCAGTTGAATTGTAGATTTCATGTGAGAGCAGTTTGTTCTTTGTGAAACCAATTGGTAGTATTTCACTTCACTTTTCAATTAACTTTGATGCCCATGCTCCTATGCAGAAATTTTTTATTTTTATTCAGATTAATCAAGTTTGCATTGTGTATTTTGGACCTTGAGTCATTTTTCTGCTTCAGTCTTATATAAAATAATTTTTTATGTCTTCTAGTTTTTTTTATAGTTTAATTCTTGACATTGTATTATTGGATACAATTGAGAATTCATTTTTGTATAAAATAGGGGTTAAAGAATTGATTTTAATTTGTAACTTTATTATATGTTTAATCTTTAACTTCATCATTACACTATTTTCAAAATTTCTCAATTGTTACATATTTAGTGGTTTTTAATTCTATTTTATTATTTTTTGTGTGTGTACCATCAAATCGGATCTGACTGCTACAGGAGGATATTGCCTCTCCTTCTCCAGCAGAGCACCTGGATTCGAACCTTGTACCTTTGGGATTGCAGTGCGCTTCTTGCCACTAGGCCACCAGAGCTCCCCATATTTAGTTTTTTATATGAACTTTAGAATTAACTTGGCATATTCTCTTCCCCCCAAAATCTTGCTAATATTTTTGTTAATATAATGTTAAATTTATATAATAATTTGCAAAATACTATGATACTTATTTAAGAATTAAGATATATTAGAGTAAATATTTAAAATTTATTTTTTAGGTTATTCAGCAGTTAGAAAATATTTGCCTTCGGATCATTGATCTTGTTTTACATAAAAATGTAATTGGTAAGTTCTGTGGTTAAATAAAATGATAACTTGAAATTTACTAAAAATGTAAGACAATTTACAGAAGAAGGACTATATTTGAATATGCTTCCTGATGTTAGTTGGGTATGTACATTTTAATCTAGAGATAAGTCTTAGGATTTTTAAAGCTTATATATAATTTTGTTTTGTGACAAGCAGAATTGGTATATAAAGTTCAGATAAATCTTAATCTAGGATTGAAAAGTACAAATAATAGTCATATTTCTTGTCAGGAATATTAATTAATTGTCCATTTTTCTATTATACTGCCTACTTTCTGAATAGAGTCAGGAACTAGTAATGGATGTTACACATTGATGGGTGGGAATTTTGTTGAGGAGGCTACTTTTCTTTAGTATTAAAGCATTTTGAAGATGTTAACTTTGGGCATTTTAGCAGAAGAGGCCAGTTCTTGGAAAAAACCCGCTGATAAAGGGTCCCAAGAGGATGACTCTCAGCAAGAGGGAGCTTGGTGCTAGACAGGGCAAGGTCAGCAGCAGCTACCAACAGCTCTTCATGTGGACGTGTGGCAGATAAACACAATAGGATCTAGAGAGAAGGGTGTGAATAGGCATGGTTTTGAATAATTGAGAGTTGTTACCTCTCTACTCTTTATGATTTAACCTTCTAGTGAGAAATTAAGCAGGCTTTTCTCATATTTAAGGAAAAAAAATATATACTCACTAAATATAAGTGATACACATGAATATATACCTTAAATCTTTCTTTATAAATTCTTTAAGTTTTACGGTTTCTTAGCATTCTAACTAGAGGTTGGTTTTTTTTTTTCTTTTCTCTAGAATTTTATGAAGAAATCCTTTCTCTGGCCTATAGTTTAACATGCCGTAGTATTTCCCCTCAGATGTGGCAGCTTCTGGGTATATTATATGAAGTTTTTCAGCAGGATTGTTTTGAATATTTTACAGGTATAGTTTTGATGTATTTTTGCTTTTTTATGTCTAAATACGGTTTTCTTTGTCACTTGAAATAAAGACCAATATGATTCCAGTACTAATCAGAAAATAATTGCTCTTCCTTTCATGTAAAGTATAAGGGTGGAGCTGTTGTTGCAGTGTTTTTCAGCTTGAGGAATGTAGACAATAGAAAGTATTCTGCATTTTTTTTCCACTGTTTCTTAATTCATTTGCAACCAGAGCTTGTATGTTTGTACTTATATATGTTGTTATGTGCCGTCGAGTCTTCTTGTAGTGACCCTATGCACAGTAGCTCTGACACCTGCCCTTTCCTGAGCCAAAATGATATACATATGTGTGTGTAGATGTGTATGTATGTGTGTTTAGTGTGCATGCACACACACACCCCTCATATTTATGCATTATTAAATATGTTGGGTTACAAATGAGATCTGTTCTTTAAAAAATTGTAGGTAAGTTGGAATATACAGTTCTTTTTACCTTTACTTCATTATAAGAAAAAACACAAAGCCTTTTCAGTGAGTTAAAATCTGCATGTGCAGCAAATGAAAATGATTTTTTTTTAGACTTGTCTCCTAGAACATCATTTTTTTGTTTTTTTTCCCCCCCTTTATTTTTATTTTTTTTTATTATACTAGTTCTTTTACAATATTTGAATACATTGTTGTGAGTAGCGATTGGCTCAACAGTTTTGAACTGAGGGTAACTTCATGTTAACATCAAATGGCAACTATTTGTCTATAAATGGGGTGTTTGTAACCCAGGTGTCAAATAGAAAAAATCAGTAATTACTACAGTAATTGATGAGCATTTAAATTTTTTTATTCACATTTTTCTTATTTAAAATTAGGGTGGGTTTATCACTTTTGTTCCTAGTGTTTTGTGACACAGGAAATAGCCATGTGTGACTACTACAGACGTGTGATTTCAGTGGGAATAAACTATTTCTTCTCCTGTTACTCATTTGTCACTGGAATTTTAAATTTCTTTTTCTAGATATGATGCCTCTCCTGCATAATTATGTGACAATTGATACAAATACTTTACTATCAAATCCAAAGCATTTAGAAATACTTTTTACCATGTGTAGAAAGGTAAGCACATCCTAATCAGTTCATGGTAGTTCTTAAATGTTTGAGAGCATTTACCACAGGGAGGTCTTTTGTGTCTTGGGTATTGAGTGTGTATTATATTTATCATAATAAATTAATTAATTTTGAATTTTTAAAGGAAGTGTATTGTTGCTATGTACTGTTGAATTGAATACAACTCGTAGTGACCCTATGAAAAATAGATCTGAACTCTGTCTTATCCTGTGCCGTCCTCATCATCTCTGACATACTTGAGCCCATTGCCATAGACACTCTTGTCAGTTCATTTGGTTGAGGATCTTCTCTTTTGCTGACCCTCCACCCTTCTCAACATGATATCTTTTTCCAAGTAATTATCCCTCCTGACAATATGCCCAAAGTATGTGAGACAAGGTTTTGCCATCCTTGCCTCTAAAGAGCATTCTGGCTGGATTTTCTCCAAGACATACTTGTCTTTTCTTTTGGCAGTCCATGGGATATTCAGTACTCCCAAACCACAACTCAAAGACATCAATTCTTCTGTCATTCATTGTCCAGCTCTCAGATGTATAGCAAGTGATTGAAAAGAATCAGATGCATCCTAGTCTTTAAGAACAATGAATGCATCAGGATAGGAGAAGACTCTCAACCTGCATTATGCACATGACACAAGCTTGCTTGCTGAAAGTGAGGGGGGAAAAAATTGAAATTATCAGTAATTTTATCTTATTTGGATCCTCAGTTGACATCTTGGCACCAGCAGTCAAGAAATAAAAAGATTTAACTGCACTAGGCAAGTCTGCTTGCTATCAGGGACCTTTCCAAATATTTTATGTTGTCTATTGTATTTATGAATGCTTAGCTATGTTGGCTTAGTGGTAAGAAGTTGCACTGTCAACCCAAAGGAACACAGTTCTAATCCATTAGCTGCTCCATGGGAAAAAGATGAGAAATCTTCTCCTGTTCAATTTTACTGCCTTTGGAAACCTGCTGGAGAGTCAGCTGTGAGTTGGTTCTAGCTCAACGGTTCATAGTAACAACACTTTTATAGCTCTTTATTTTGTAACTTTTCATGTATTTTCTTTTCCTTTCAAATATATAAATTTGCTATTTGTTAAAGAAAAATCCTAGATAAATTATACCACAGAGTTTAAAAAAATCTGTGAAAGAATCACTTTATTTAAATTGAATATTGAGACGAATACATACAGGTAAACTTGAACATAAACAACAATAAAAGTATAGCTGGAAAAAACAGTATCATTCAGCTCAATACAAAATAACCGATAAACACGATAATAACCACTCTTCCATATATGTAAAAGCATGATTGTCTACTACATTATCTTTGCTGTAGCTTAGATTTGACTCTGTACTGATAATACCGTGTTTTTATTGTCTGATGATTGAGTAATTCTTCTCATTTTCTCCCTAGTTTTTTCATTTCCATTTGCTGACCTTTCCGATCCCTTCTTCTTTTTTGAACTTGGTCTTTTAGGTAGATGCTGTGTTTTTGTTATTATTGATTGTTCGAATGAGCAGGTTCATCAGTGCGTGTTAATATTCAACTTATGTTTTTGTTGTTGTTGTTATGTGCTATTGAGTCACCTGTGACTTAGAGCAACCCTATGTACAACAGCCCTAAACCCTGCCCTGTCCTGTGCCAATCTCACTCTTTGACACACCTACCCCCATTACCACAGTCACTGAATCAGTCCATCTCATCAAGGATCTTCCTCTCCTGCACTGTCCCTCCATCCTCCCAAACATGACATCCTTCTCTAAGGACTCGTCCCTCCTTGCAGCATGTCCAAAGTATGTCAGATGAAGCTTCAGAATCCTTGCCTCTAAGGAGCAGCTCAGCTTCACCCTCTCTGGGTCAAACCTGTTCGTTTTCTTAGCAGTCCATGGTATATTCGATACTCTTCTCCAGCACCAAAGCTCAAAGGCGTCCATTCTCCTTCTAGCATCCCTAGTCATTGTCCAGCTCTCTGAAACATAGCAAGTGATTGCAAAGACCATGGCATGTATCAGGTACACCTTAGTCTCCAGACTGACATTGTTGCTCTTCAGGACTTTAGAGCGATCTCTAACTGCAGACTTTCCCATTGAAATACATCTTTTAATTTCCTGGTTGCTGGTGCCAAGAGTGTTGTCTATGGAACCAAGCAAACTAAAACTGTGAACAGTCTCAACCTCTTCACCATCTATCTTGATGCTGCCAGTTGGCCCAGTGGTGAGAATCTTTGTTTTCTTGATGTTGAGCCTCAATCCATACCTAAGACTGCAATCCCTTACCTTCCACAGCAGGCACTTCAGGTCCTCCTCAGTTTCAGCAAGCAGGGTTGTGTCATCTCCATAACGCAGATTGTTGATGAGTCTTCTTCTAATCCTGATGCCACATTCCTTCTCATAGAGCCCAGCCTCCCAGATAATCTATTCTGCATAAAGATTGAAAAGGTATGGAGATAGGATACCTCTGTGTCATCAATTTGACTATGATTCATAGTGACCCTGATCTGAACCTCACCCTATTCTGTGCTATCCTCAGGCTATCATGGCATAGGCACTGTGTCATTCCATCTCACTGAGGGTCTTCCTTTTTATCACTGACCCTCTACCTTTCCAAGCATGATGTTTGTCTACAAGCATTGATTCCTTCTGAGACTATATCCAAAGTAAGAAAGTTTTACCATTCTTGCCCCTAAGAGGATGCTGGTTGCATTTCCTTTAAGACAAAATGGTTTCTTCTTTTTTTTTTTTTTTTTTTTTTTATGGTGAGAAAAATTGGTATTTAGAATCCAGCTGGACTCAGTTTATATGATCCCTATTTTGTTGGCAACATCCAAAGCATCATAGTCGGGAGCAAGTCGAACATAGGCTTTCTTCTCTCCATCAGGCCTAATCAAAGTGTTGACCTTAGCCACATCAGTGTCATAGAGATTCTTTACAGCTTGTTTAATTTAGTGCTTCTTGGCCTTGACATCCACAATGAACACAAGTGTGTTGTTATCATCTGTCTTCTTCATGGCTGACTCAGTGGTCAGGGGAAATTTGATGATGGCATAGTGGTCAAGCTTGCTTCTCCTGGGGGCGCTCTTCCAGGGTTATTTGGGCCACCTTCGGAGACTCAGTGTCCTTAGGCTGCCAGAGGGTGGGTGACGTGCAGATCTTTTTTTTTGGCTGTGGATGCCTTTTAGGATTGCCTTCTTGGCCTTTAATGCCTTTGCTTTGGCTTCAGTTTTGAGAGGGGCCAGGGCTTCCTTCCTTCTTCTCTTTCGGCGCCATCTTCGTAGAAAGGGCTGGTTTATTCTTTTGGCAGTTTCCCCTTCATGCTGTCTACGACCTTCTGTTCTGATCAGAGTGGTAGCTAGGTGCCATCTACCTCTTCTGGTCTCAGGCTAGTGAAGGATGTGGTTCATGGTGTCCAACAGTTCTTCAGACTAATTGTTTTCTTGAGTTTTGTTTTTATGTACTCACTCTTCTTTCCTTCAGTGAATAATGATTTTTAAAGACTCATTAAGCTTTCTGATAATGCAGTTTATTAACTTGTAATCATCTGGTAATATTCAGTTTTGGTTTTGTTTTTTCTTTAGTTTGTGGAAACAGCTGTTAGGGAAAGAAAAGGGGATGAGAAAATCCTAAGAGCTAAAAGTACTTTAAATCCAACATAATGCATTGGTGCCTCACAGCTGATTTTGCATTATGATGATTATAAAGCTGATATTTATGTCTATACACTTAGCAAGTAGTTAAAATACATCCTGTTAATTTAATATTATTTAGTATTTATTGAACTATTTCTGTATACTCCATGTTTTCTGTACTTTATATGTACCACACCAAGTTTCTCCTTGGAGGCAACTGTTCTGAAACACTGTCTTCCTTACTTTGGGCACTTGGCCAGGAGGGACTGGTCTTTAAGGAAGGATATCATGCTTGGAAGGGTGGAGGGACAGCACAGGAGAGGAAGACCCAGGGTGAGATGGATTGCCCCAGTAACTGGGGCAGTGAGGGTAGGCGTGTCAGAATCAGTGAGACCGGCTCAGGACAGGGCAGGCTTCAGAGCTGGTGTACGTAGGCTCGCTATGAGTCACAACCAACTTGATGGTACTGATGACGACAACAAATTAATTTGCATCTCACTGTAAAGAAAAACCCAAACCAAATATGTAAGGCCACTGAGTAAAATCTGACCAAATATTTAGAGCCCCTGTAGGAAAGAATAGAATGTGCTCCATAGTGTTTCTATAGCTATAAATAGGTGGACTCATACCACCTCATCTTTCTCCTATGGACTAGGTGGTGGGCTCAAACTGCCAGCCTTTTGATTAGGAGCAAGTGCTCTAACCCAGTGCCACCAGAACACGTTCTATGAAGAAAGATACTTTTTAAAAAAACTGTTTTAAAATGTCATCATTCACTTTTATACAGTTATTTATATACATTGTGACATGTATGTTTTACTTTACAAAGTAATTTCTGTAAATTGTATTTTATTTAATAAATTGGTATTGATCTATTCCTTTTTTTAAAAGTACTGGTTTACTTAACAACGTTAGCAAACATTGTTTTTTACTCTGGATCTTTCCAGTTTCCTTAAAACACCCCTCCTTCCACCCATCAAATTGTGCGACTCTATGAATTACCCTCTCACCCTTGCCCATCCGCACCCTTCTGTAATCTCCTCCCATCTTAGAGCCTCATACTTGTTTTACTAGTTATCTGTTTCTACAATAATGGTCTTATACAGTATTTATCCTTATGGGACTGAGTTAGTTCACTTAGCATAATGCTCTCCAGTCCCTCCCAAGTTGGATAGTGATTTTCAAAATCATCGCTCCTGTGTGCTGTGTAGTTTTCCATCATGTGAAGGTACCATAATTTCTCAATCCGTCCAGTTGTGGTTGGACATCTGGGCTGTTTCCATGTTTTTGCAATGATGAATAATGCTACTATGAACACTGGTGTTCAAGTCTCAGTTTGTGCCTCTGTTCTCATCTTCTCAGGGTATATTCCAAGCAGTGGAATAGCTGAAGAATACTTTTTTTTTTTTAATTGATGAGGAAACAGAGTCACATTGTTTTTCTTGAATTGTAGGATTTAGTTAATTGTCTCAAGTCACTATGCTTTATAGCCAGATTTAAAACCAGGTAACTTCGCAGTGCAATCTTAGTTTAATTCCTGAGGTTTATATAGTTTTCCTCTTTTTGAGCTTTAAAACAAAAAAAAAAAGTTGAAAACAATTTTGGGGAAGATTATTCAAGCTCAGGAAGGTAGTATTATAATTATCCCATGTAATACACAATTGTTAAGCTATTTTCCTAAACACACAGTTGACAAGTGCACACTGAGATTAGAACCAGGGCAGGGCCGTTCTTGTTTAGAATTTAGATCTAGACTTTTGTGTTTATGTAAATTGATTGATTCTTGGCTTTACCCAGTACTCTCCAGAGTCAGCATTTTTGGTTCTGCTGTCATTTATCACTGATCATTGATCTTTTGCTTTTTCCATTTGTGAGTTTACAGTTTTAAAATACCTTCATCATTAGAGAGGGAATGAAACTAATGAGAATGCTTGTTCAAGCTTTAAGTTATATATATATGGATTTTCTTTTTGAGTCAGATTGTAAATTTTTTTTTTCTAGTAAATGATCAAATTAATCTTAGTTTTTAATTATGTAAGAAATATAGTGCTATCCACAGTCCTCTCTTACTTTTCTTTAATCTGTAGTTATAGCTTTTTCCTTGATAATGTTTTTAACTTTTAAAAAAATTTTAACACTAATCTTGATAAAACTTTGTCTACTTTATTAGTCTTTGGTTTTTCTGTTAATTCATATTTCCCATTTTAGTAATTTCTGCTCTCTTTATTTCTTTGACTTTAAGTCTACTTTTCTTACATCTTGTGTTTGAACCTTTGTTCATTTTTTAATCTTACTTGATCACTAATAAAAGCATTTTATAATCTAGGTGTTTTTTTTTTAAAACCTTATTATGAGGCACTTATATTCCAAATTTTATGTGTAAACATGTGCATCAGAGGGTGCTTATTGTGTCCCATTGAATCTTTTCTGATTTTTAGTGACCCTACCAGATAGAAGAATTGCTCCATAGAATTAGCACTTTATGCTTTATGAAGGCCGAACACTAGGTCTCCTCTCCCGAGGAGAAACCTGGTGAGCCTGAGCCTCTGACCTTTTTGGTTAGCAACTGAGCACTCAGCCAGATAATTGTATCACCAGATACTTGTTTACAATAGCCAAATTACCTTAAATGAGTATAACAGGAGAAAGGATTGAAGCTGTCAATGATTTCTTCTTCCTTGGATCAATAATCAACACCGTTGGTACCAATAGTCAAGAAATTAGGAGATGTATTGTGTTGGGCCACGTTTCTCCTCCTAGAGCCTAGCTTCCCAGATAATCGGCTCTGCATATAGATTGAAAAGGTATGGAGATAGGACACACCCGTGGCGTATACCCTTGCCAATTTTGAACCATGCATTGTTTCCTTGCTGTGTTCTGACTACTGCCTCCTGATCCAAGTATAGGTTTTGCATTAGCATGATCAAGTGTTCTGGGATTCCCATTCTTCTCAGAGTCAGCCACAGTTTGTTGTGGTTCACACAGTCAAATGCCTTTGCATAGTCCATGAAACACAGGCATTCCTCTGGCATTCCCTGCTTTCAGCCAAGCCCATCTAACTTTAGCTACAATATCCCTAGTACCACAACCCCTTCTGAATTCAGCCTGCACTTCTGGCAGTTCTCTGTTGATGTGCTGTTCCAGTCGCTTTTGGGTAATCTTCAGTAGAATCTTGCTTGCATGTGATATAAATGATATTGTTCGATAATTTCCACACTATGTCAGATCACCTTTCTTTGGAATTGAAACAAATATAGATCTCTTCCAGTCAGTTGTCCAAGTGGTTGTTCTCCAGATTTCTTGGCACCACTTGGTGAGCACATTTAGGGCAGTGTTTGAAATATGCCAGTTTGTATACCATCAATTCCTGGGGCCTTATTTCTTGCCAATTCTTTCAAAGCAGCTTGAACTCATCACCCAGGCTCTTGCTCATATGCTGTTTCATGAAATTCTTCTGTGTTTGCCAATTCCTTTTGATACAATGACTCTGTATATTCTTTCTAGCTTCTTTTAACACTTCCTTGATTATTTAATATTCTGCCCAAAGCATCCTTAAGTATTGGAACTTGAGGCTCAGATTTGTCTGCCATTTCCTTGAGCTTAAGAAATGATGAGCAAGTTTGGCCCCTTTGATTTTCTGACTCCAGCTCTTTGCACATTTCTTCCTATGTTGCCTTTTGAACTCTTCCATTCACCTCCTTAATATCTTGATCTTCTCTCTGTTTTGGTTTGTCGGCACTCTAGTTCAATATTTAGAGTCTTTTCTGACATCCATTTTGGTCTTTTCTTCTCCTCTATCTTTGTAATGATCTTTTGCACTCTTTCTGGATGACATTATTAATATCCTTCCATGACTAATCTCGTCTTCACTCATTAGTGTTCAAGGCCTCAAACCTGTTCCTGAGATGGTTTTGAAGTTCAGGTGGGATTATCCGAGAGACTGGGCTCTATGAGGAGAAATGTAGCATCAGAATTGGAGGAAGACTCAGTACCAATCTGTGTTATACAGATGACACAACCCTGCTTGCTAAAACTGAGGAGGATCTGAAGCGCTTGCTGCAGAAAGTCAAAGACTGTAACCCTCAATATGGATTGAAGCTCATTGTCAAGAAAACAAAGATTCTCACCACTGGGCTGAGTGACAGCATCATGACAGATGGTGGGTGAAGAGATTGAGATTGTTTATAGCTTTACTTTGCTTGGCTCCACAATCAGCACTCTTGGTACTAGCCGCTAGGAAATCAAACAACATATTGCGATAGAAAAGTCTGCTGTTAGAGCCCTCTCTAAAGTCCTGAAGAGCAACAATGTCAGTCTGTAGACTAAGGTGTGCCTGATACAGGCCAAGGTCTTTGCAATCACTTGCTATGCATCAGAAAGCTAGACAATGACTAGGGATGATACAAGAATTGATGCCTTTAAGCTGTGATGTTGGAGAAAGAGTATTGAATATACCATGGACTGCTGAGAAAACGAATAGTTTTGTCTTGGAGAGGGTTAGTTAAATCAGACTGCTCCTTGGAGGCAAGGATTCTGAAGCTTCATCTGACATACTTTGGAAATGTTACAAGGAGAGAGTAGTCCTTGGAGAGGGATGTCAATGCTTGGGAAGGTAGAGGGATTGCACAGGAGAGGAAGATCTTCAAGATGGATTGATTCAGTGACTGTGGTAATAGGGCTAGGTGTGTCAGAGAGAGTGACATTGGCACAGGATAGAGCAGGCTTTAGGGTTGTTGTATTTAGGGTCACTATGAATCACAAGTGACTTGAGGGCACATAACAACAACAACAACATTGTGTTGGACAAGTCTGCTGTCAGAGACCTCTCCAAAATACTGAAGAACAATAATGTCAGTTTTAAGACTAAGGTGCACCTTATTCAAGACATGGTCTTCTCAGTCACCTACTACACATTGGACGGCTGGATAATGGATAAGGATGATAGAATTGATGCCTTTGAGTTGTGGTGGAGGAGAAGAGCACTTACTATCCTATGAAATGCCAAAAGAACAAATAGATAAGTCTTGGAGAAAGTACAGCCAGAGTGCTCCTTAGAGGCAAGGATGGTGCAGCTTTGTTTTTCATACTTGGCACATGTAGCTAGGGAAGCCTATTCCTTGGAGAGGGACATCATGCTTGGAAAGATGGTGACTGAGGCAAGAAGAGGAAGACCCCCAATGAGATGGATTGACACAGTGACTTTAGCAGTGGGTTCAAGTGTGTTGGAGATGATGAGGATGGCACAGGATGGAGCAAGGTTCAGGTTGGCTATTCGTAAGGTCTCTATGAATCATACTCAAGAGCACCTAAGAACAACAACAACAATACAAAGGTGTAGTAAACTTTGTTATACCACCTCTTACAATACTATATAGTCCTGAATGATTATAAAGTCTGTGAAAAATACTTGTAATTATTTTTAATTTTCAATATGGGCAAATAAAAAGCAACAGAAAAACAGTAAAGGGTTTGCTTTATTATTTAGGCAGAAAGTTACTTAGTTTTATTTGACTTAATTTTACTGCTCTGTTTTGAGGCTTTTAAAGAGTCTTCATTTCTCTGGTCAGTTAACTCAGTCTACTTCATTAATCTAGACTCAGCTAAAGTTATTGCTCTTTGTATAAGAAATTAGAATAAACAGAGTGGATAGACAACATTACATCTTTTGGCCTTCCTTTGTATTGGCAAGGTAAGTTTGCATAGTAAGCAATTAGAATTCTTGCGACTGAGTTTATATGGGATAATTGCTTCATGTGGACTTAGGTAAGTCCATGTAATGGCACTGGCTGCAGAGTTCAATTATTTTAATTACTGCAGGTATTGTGTGGAGACACAGGAGAAGATGCAGAATGTCATGCAGCCAAACTTCTGGAAGTCATCATCCTGCAGTGCAAAGGAAGGGGGATTGATCAGGTAAGACGTGTCTGAAAAAGATCTTACTTAATGTTTACATTTAAAATTGACATACCTGATTAGCATTTTGTTTACCTTATTAGATAATTTAAAAGATAGCGTGTAGTTCATGCCTGCTTATGGGTATCCTATTTAAAGAATAAGGAAAAATACCCATGCAGTTTTGGAAACTACTTTGCATTCTAAGCTGAGAAAGGGATACACAGAAAAACATCATACTGATATACTTAAACAGTTATCAATAAAAATAATGAAGCAGATAAATTATTCTAAATGGAATTCCCAGAAGTGTGTATATTTTTGTACATGCTTTTTAAATTCTCCCAATTATCAGAAACAAAGATACTGTAGAAGAATGTCAGAACAACAACAAAAAATGTTTCTCTGGATCAAATAAAGAAGTATTCTACATTCTCAGCAAGATTGAGTTATTTTTT